>NC_054713.1:26105399-26417740 GCF_016097555.1 Gigantopelta aegis | reverse complement strand
TGGTAACATGTAATCTACACAGGTTAGATGAGCCATTCTTCTTAGTGTGGTAACATGTAATCTACACAGGTTCGACGAGCCATTCTTCTTAGTGTCGTAACATGTAATCTACACAGGTTAGATGAGCCATTCTTCTTAGTGTGGTAACATGTAATCTACACAGGTTCGACGAGCCATTCTTCTTAGTGTGGTAACATGTAATCTACACAGGTTGGATGAGCCATTCTTCTTAGTGTGGTAACATAATCTATACACAGGTTAGACGAGCCATTCTTCTTAGTGTGGTAACATGTAATCTACACAGTTAGACGAGCCATTCTTCTTAATGTGGTAACATGTAATCTACACAAGTTAGACGAGCCATTCTTCTTAATGTGGTAACATGTAATCTACACAGGTTAGACGAGCCATTCTTCTTAATGTGGTAACATGTAATCTACACAGGTTAGATGAGCCATTCTTCTTAGTGTGGTAACATGTAATCTACACAGGTTAGATGAGCCATTCTTCTTAGTGTGGTAACATGTAATCTACACAGGTTAGACGAGCCATTCTTCTTAGTGTGGTAACATGTAATCTACACAGGTTAGACGAGCCATTCTTCTTAGTGTGGTAACATGTAATCTATACACAAGTTAGATGAGCCATTCTTCTTAGTGTGGTAACATGTAATCTACACAGGTTAGACGAGCCATTCTTCTTAGTGTGGTAACATGTAATCTACACAGGTTAGATGAGCCATTCTTCTTAGTGTGGTAACATGTATCTCTACACAACTTTAATATTCTTCATAGTGTGGTAACCATTCTTCTTAGTGTGGTAACATGTAATCTACACATTTGGGTCTGTTAGACGAGCCATTCTTCTTAGTGTGGTAACATGTAATTCTCAGAATACTATTAAAGTCGCAGATTGTGTAGTCTCAACCTGTGAAAATGAACACTGAGTTTAGTTAACCTACAAACGTGTAACACAGTCAGATAACGTTACAATAGAGTGATGTTGAACAGGGAAAATACCCTTTAAAAATAAGACTAGAGCTCGTCTCCATAATTGTTACTTCTCAGAGGTACGTGCGGTTTTAAAAGTATAAAAATGCATTAAATACTAGGATAGCCAGAAACACCTCTGTTGTATATATGGCAATGGATAATCTAAGTAATAGCTGATTTCAATTATCAAAAAAGGCTTTATTAGTAAAAAATATGCCTTAGTGTTTATAAACTAGGGTCTGTTACTTTAGTACAGTGAAATCTGTTTAATAGGACCCATCAGTTGTCTATTTTTAGCTCACTCTACAATCGAAAGACTGTATGACATAATACTTAGAACCCAAAAGTCAGGCAAAGAATTGGGTTTCTGTGATAGAATGTATATGAAACAAAATGTTTTCTAATTTTCTCACACAAAGAGATGATTTACGAGATACACTTGTTATGGGACTTGCAGTAATGATATTAGATACCCAAATAGGCTGGGAATGACAGATGTATTCTTGATAAACATTTTAAAATCCATAACAGGCTTGATTTATTGTCGCCTGCTGGTCATTTATATGTAAGGCTTTTCTTCACAATTCATAAGCATTTTCTTCAACAATAAAGTTTAAGCATGTCAGTACATGTATTTAAAAGTAAATACTATTAAAATAATAAATATTGAAAGTAAAAAACCCAAAAAAAAACACCATGTGCACAGGACCACATCTTGTAATATCATTTATTTGAAATTGTGATTTTTTTCATTGCCACAATAAATTCAACTGGCCATATTGCTAAAATGGTATGTGAATTAAAGTACGTAATCCCAAATTTACAAGCTCCCAAATTTGTTTGTGTACAAGCTTCCAACTTTGTTGAAGAGCAGGCTAAATATTTGCCAAAATTTTGAACTTTTAAACAAAAATGCAAAATTCACTGTTGCATTACTATGAAACCTACTACATACAGGATTCCAAATGAACTACTACTTACATGTATTATTACAACAATTACAACCAACGAATATTATATCAAAGTACAATTTAGAAATATACAATTATTGTTTCACAGTGTAACTAGCTTGGTCCACTTGTATGCTGGTCTTAGGGAGGGGGAAACCATGTTCAGGCCTCCCCTCTACACACACACGGACTTAAAATATACTACATTTACATGTATACTCGTATGGGAATACCCAAATCCTATAATCATATTCTGCCACAGAGGAAATGAGTGAAAATCGGGGAAACTGACCGACTGACTTGTTCTTGAATTTTTAGGAGATTAGGGGGCATGTTTCCCCAAGGAAAATGTGAAAACTAGATGTCTGAAATGCAATTTCTTACATTCTACAAGTAAACTTCATCACAACAAAAGCTAATAAATGCAACATGCACTTTTTAAATGCTTCTTCTACAATGTATAAGTTTTGTATACATATTTACATATACATATAATATATAAACACCACAGTCATGTATCAAATGGTTGGATCAAATGACATAATCTTACACTGAGCAATCAATAATTTGTTACAATTACAATTATAGCAAATATCAAAAATAGTATTAGCAAATTTCTTAATTTTACAATGATGTTTTTAAATTTTAATTTACTATGTATATACACATGTACATGTATATGACTTTGCAGGCCTATTAAAAAACAAATGTGTAATAGGTTTGACTTATTGATAGGGCATTTACATGTATGTCAATTGACCCATCCATATGATGAGTTAACCACGCCCACCGTGACACGTGATGCAAGGTCAGACAAACTTTCAATAATGGCTGCCAATTCGCATAGGTCAATAGCAAAATCAACCGATCTGCCGATTACATTTTTGCCTTAATTTATTTACAAATATCGTTGTTTAAATAAAAAGCCGACAAGAGGAGATGTTCAAGTATTTCACTACAGGGTACATTTACGATGACAACGTGATTTAAATTGACGAAACCATTTTTACTTAAGTAAATTTTATCGAAGCACAAGAACCCGGAAGTGAACGTCGAATGTAACCAAAAGAACATTTAAAACATCCTATGCTCGTTTTTCTTGTCAGAACTGATAAATTAAAATGTCTTGTTTGTTTCTTTTTTCTTCTTCTTTTTCATCTTAATTTTTGTTGTTGTTGTTGTTCGACTTTTATATTAATGAAATCCTGATATGCTGAGGAACAAGAGAATAGAATGCGCGGCGACGACCCGGCCTCGACCCTTTTAAAACCGTGGCATCTTTATTTTTGGTCGGGTTGCGTTAAATGTTTTGTTTAAGAAAACGAAAGGGAGGGGGACGTGAGCAGTAACATTAAAATACAAGGTGTATGGGAATGCTATCAGTGTACCATAATTTTATGCACGAAAGGTTACAAAACTATTGCAGGATACAGTCGCCTGTGCCAAAATTATGCAGGCAGTGGTTTAGATTGTGGGATTGCGATGTTTATGGGGGTGTATTCTTACATAGCTGCACTGCTTGAATCAACCGGTATACGGCACTTGCCCTATTTATGAAACCAAAGCCATACACGAAATAAAAAAAATAAAAAAAATAAAAATCACAACTGGCCCTCCAGTTATGTATACTGACATATTGGCCCGTCTCCATTCAGACAAGACATATTAGGGCTGTTTACGTTTGGGTGCCCCATCCCTTCTTTATAAAATCAGGCTGTCCAGCACACCCTTTTGAAAAAGTTGGACACAATTAGGAATGAAAATACAGAAAATGTAGGACAAAAGTAGGAAAACGTAGAACAAAAGTAGGACTGAAACAGTACGTAGCGACATTATTCATGCTCAAAACACCTTTTTATGTGGTGCTTAGTTTGTACATGTATTTTGTGTTCTATCAAAAATAATGTGAATCTTATGTAATGGTCACGTTATAGTTATTTCAAATTAATCAATATACATATTTACATGCATAGGAATGCTGATGCACAGTAAAACAGAGTTAACATGATTAATTTAAGTTTTCTATAATGTATTGTTGATTCTGAAGTCATACATACACATTGTACATTATAATCATATTAATCATTGGAAAATATGTTGGCTTTGAGGGTGTAATTTTAATATGTTGAGATTATATGGTGCCACAAATTGGGAGATATATCTTGCTGCCAAGAAAAATTAAAATAATTCCCGTAACTGATGACTTTTATAATAATACAAGGAATATGCACACTTTAACAGCAATTCGTGGCATTTTCAAACAAAAAAAGTACGAAAAAGTAAGTATTCTGAAGAAAAAGTAGGAAAAATAGGATAAAAACCAAAAAGTACAAAAAACTAAGTATTCTGAAGAAAAAGTAGGAAAAATAGGACAAAGACCAAAAAGTACGAAAAAGTAGGATAGCTGGACAGTCTGTAACATATTTGCCAATTAAGCCAGTACAACAGTGTTTAAATAAATTATAAACTCGTGTTGTGGCAACAACTGTTGGGAATCAAACTTGAAGCTTCTGCACTCCCCCCCACCCCCCCTCCCCCTAATCTCACACAACCCGCCCATTAGTTATCCTATTGTCACACAAAATGTACTCAAAAAGCTTTATCTGTTCTAGAGGCATAGGCAGATAAAAAAATAGTAATAAATATTATAAGACAACCCATGCCTACAGAACAATAATAATATAAAATAAAAATTTAATTTTTTTTTTTATTTATATATATTATATATATATATATATATATATATATATATATATATATATATATATATATATATATATAAAAGAGGCAAAATTATATATATATAGTCTTATTCAACTTACCATACTAGCACAACAACAATGCTATATGACCCTGAGTTATAACCTCCACTGCAGAATTATCTCCCCTTGCCGGATGTATAGCCTACACCCACGCATGGGTAGACTGTATATCCTCGTTTTTGATTCTGCAGTCCTCCATTGCAGTCGTGTTCGAGTTCTGTAGTAAAATTTTTGTCAAATTGTTAAATTGTTTATTAATTTGTAATTTTGTTTTACTCTGTCATATGAGGTCTTTTGGGTAATTTACACAGGGGGTTAATGTCTGACACGGCTTCCTCGGGCTCCAACCGGTTGGTTGTGTGTGCCGAGGGGGGTTGTCTTAAACGACTGCCCCAGTTTGATCAGCATTTGTTATGTCGGGCATGTCGTTCTTGTTGTTTTGAACGCCAGTGTCATATCTGTGTAAATTGGTCCCCCTCCACGTGGGGGAAGGCTAAGAAGCTGCCAAAAGACGCCGAGCGAAAGAGGATGATTAGACGTGAATGGGATGGGCGGAGCACAGTGGCAACCTCTGGGGTCGTGCTCCATACCGATTTGTCGGTGGTCGGCAAGTCGGTGTCCAGTTCAAAGAGCTCGCGGACAAGTGGTAGGTGCAAGGGCGCCTCCTCGTCTGTTCGCCATCTTCATGGTGATACCAGTAAACCCGAAGCGCCGCTTGGCGTGGAGGGGGCACTGTTGCTCCCTGTTTCGGCTGAAGCAGGGAAGGTTTCTTCCAGGTCGGGCTCCGTTCAACCTGGGGATTTGCTTTTGCCTCCGTCGGTGGAGGCGGCGCCGGTTACGGTTGTAACGGGGGCGTCAGTGCAGTCGTGGCGGGAACGACTGTGTCTCTCAGTTCCGACTCCCATCTTGCTGATGGGGGCAGGGTTATTGGTCCTTCTGTGGAGGGGTCGATTAGCTCTAGAATGAAGTCCGCTTCGCGGTGCCATTTGGCTCACCAGATTTCTGGTGCAGGGTTGGTCGTGGCATCCGAGGGCGCCGCTTCGGCCAACGCATCTTTCGGCGCTACTTCGGTGATCGAGCCACTTGGCGAAATCGCGAAGTCTTACAACGTTGTCTCGGTCATGGAGCCGGGTGGCGTTGTTTCGGGTGTGACGTCCCTTCTGTTGTTGGGGTGCCTGTACAGCGTCATCAACTTTTAGATCGTTCGCATGTGGCTACGTCAACTGGGTTGGCTAATCCACACGTGGTACGTTGGGTTCAGAATTCGGCGCAAGATTTGTACGTGTACGAATTTCCTGATGGTCCGGTTCAACCGACACCACCAGTCCCGTTGTCTGCTTCGGCAGGGATCAGGGAAACTGCAGCTTTCTTGGGTGCGCCTGTGTCTACACCGATGGTCAATCCGGACCTGTCAGATCGGGGTAGAGGTTCCAGGCGTTATCCCTCGACTGCATGGGCGGAACCTTTCGTTCAGGGTCCGATGGTTTCGGGTCGCCCTCAGGGGCAGACTCGGGGGGACTATGTTTGTCTTTTTGAGAATTTCATGGCCTGGCTAGGGGAATCGCCTCCACCAGTCCCTCCACCAGTCCCTCCACTGCCGGGGTTTCCAGGGAGACCGGGGTTGGACCAGTTTGCAGATTCGGCCGGTCCGCATCGTCCTGCCCATGCAGTTTCGTTTCTGTTACGGTCAGCGCATGGCGCGTCGTTTGAAAAAAAATAAAATCAGTGTGTGGTTCGGGGGAAGGGTCGGCACCAGGTTCGATGCTTGACGAGATTCCCAATTTGGCCGATGGTACACCAGACGGCGATTATGATTACCAGGCGGTTCTTGGTTTTGTACGGGAACAGGTCCGACTGGTGTGCACGGATGCAATTCCGTCGGAGGAGGCTGTTCAGTCTTACAAAGGTGTTTCGTTTGGAAACCGGCCTTTAGCGACGGACGTTCCGCGGAAGGATTTCGGCTTGCCGTTAGCGCACGAGGTGCATGAATCTCTTGCGGAGATTGATGCTTTGATTGCGGCTAGCGATCGTATTATGGGGGCGGTGGTGGAAGAGTTTCCGGCAGCGTTAGCTACCGGGAAACTGTTGTCTGCGGCGAAGGTTTTGTCCACGTCTTCGTATAAGACATTAGGAGCTTCCTTCCTTTCACATCCAGCGGTCGTTTCCGCTAGGGTGAAGGCAGACTGCCACCCATCTCCTAATGTCAGTGTGCCACTCACGGATTTTGAGACTTTGGAGAGGTTATCTAAACTTCTTTTTCAAGTCAATAACCATTTAGGTACGTTCCTATTTGGGTTAGATAAAGCAGTCGCGGGTCTTCCACCGATGGCTAAGGGTTGTTTGTTGGCGGCTTCTAAAGCTTCTCATCACATCGCTCAGCTTGCTGGGCGTGTTTTTGCCAACAGTCTACTTCTGCGTCGGGATCACTACCTGGCGGGACTGAGAGCGACGGGTGTGGTAAAAACCTACTTTCGTAGTCGCTCAGTAAGGGAAACCTTACTTTTTGGGACCAATTTAAACTTGGTCATGGACCAAGAAGCGGCAAAATTCGTCCCTGCTGCTCCATCCCGAACTGCTCGTAAGCGCCAGGCGGCGTCTACTTTTAAGCCTCCACCTGTTAAGAAATCGACTTTTCTTGACAGTTATCAGATCCCTGTGGTGTCTGATTCGGGCGTGCAGTCTGGTAATGCCTGTGGTTCATCGAAACAGTGACGTTTTCGGGGGAAGCCGGCATGTTTTCATGGTTCCGCTCGGGGCAAGGCGCCCAGGGGTGGGAAGCGGCCGGGATGAGGGTGCGTGGACAGTCGACATCTGCTTACAGAGGTTCCGTTAGCAGATCTTCCTGTGGGGGGCAGATTGTGCCATTTTGTTCAAAGTTGGTATGAACTGCCAGATCTGGACCCATGGGTTTTTTCGGTTGTCCGCAACGGATACAGAATTCCGTTTTCTTCACCCCCTCCACTGACGTCCTCCCCCTGGTTACCTGCAGTACCGCCTGTCGACAAACGAGTACTGATGGAGAAGATGGTTGTCGAGTTTCACAACAAGAAAGCCATCCAGGAGGTGGATTTGGGCACTCCGGGATTTTGTTCCCATCTGTTCTTCGCCCAGAAGAAGAATGGCGAGTGGCGACCAATTCTAAACCTGAAGCCGCTGAATTATTTCGTCGTTATTCCATCTATGATGATGGAGATGCTTCAGGTGGGGGAATGGACGGCGTCCATCGATTTGAAGGACGCTTACTTGCATGTTCCAATCCATCAGGATTTTTGGAAGTACTTGCGGTTCCTCTACGACGGCAGAGCTTACGAGTTTCAAGTTCTGCCGTTCGGATTGGCCACAAGCCCTCACGTCTTTACTCGGGTAGTAAAGGCAGTGCTGGGGCGTGTACATCTGTTGGGTATACGGATGCACAATTACCTGGACGATTGGTTAATTCTGGCGGCGTCACAGACGGCATGTCTCGTGGGCGTGGAGTTCGTGATCGACATGATTCTCCGATTGGGGTTTATTCCCAATTGGGTCAAGTCGGAATTAGTGCCAACGCAGGTTTTCACTTATCTCGGGGTGGTTTTCAACCTTGTGGAGGCGTCCGTTCTTCCGACGGATTCGCGACTTCACAATTTCAGAACGTTGGCGCAACGTCTTCTGGTGGAGCAAAGTGCGTCAGTGCGCACGCTCCATGTGTTGATAGGCCATCTCGAATCGCTGGCGGCGCTGAATGTGCGGTTCAGATGGTTCAAGAGACCACTTCAATGGCATTTGTCCCGAGTGTGGGATGGTCTCAGCTGGGATTTGGTGATACCATTGGGGCCTTGGTTCATTCTTCCAATCCAAGAGTGTCTAGTGGACAAGTGTATGTCCCAGGCCATTCCTTTACACCCACTTTCTCCAGAGTTGGTCCTGTTTACCGATGCTTCCCTCGAGGGGTTCGGTGCACACCTTTTGGATCAACATCTGTCAGGGGTGTGGACTCCTTCAGAGAGGAGTCGTCACATCAACTTGTTGGAGATGGAAGCAGTGCGTCGCACTTGTCTCCATTTCAGGACTGTTATTCGACATCGTCGGATTTTGTTGAGGTCGGACAACACGTCGGTTGTTGCGTACCTCAATCGGTGGGGAGGCACCAAATCCCTGTCATTGAGTCTTGCAGCTTTGGAGATTCTGGAATGCTGCGACGATTGGGGAGTGGTGTTATCGGCCAAACACATTCCTTCGTCCGTGAACGTCTTGGCGGACGCTTTGAGTCGTCGTTCCCCGATTCAGACGGAGTGGATGTTGCACCGGACGGTGTCTTATCAAGTTCTTCAGTTGTGGGGGACTCGATATGTTTGCCACTCACCTGAACAGTCAGTTGCCAGTGTTTGTATCGCCGGTACCAGACCCACTGGCACTGGAGTACGATGCGTTGAGCATGGACTGGACACGACTGGATTTTTACGCCTTTCCCCCTCCGGTTCTGCTTGTCAAGGTTCTGGCAAAGATCAGACAGCAACCTTGTCGTGTCACGCTCGTAGCCCCGAGTTGGGCAGCTCAAGCCTGGTTTCCTCCGCTCCTGTCACTTTTAATGCACGAGCCAGTGCGGTTGCTGTTGATACCCGATCTGCTCAGTCAGAGACTGCGTCGGACAGAGTGGCATCCGAAGCCGGAGGTTTTCCGACTTCACGCATGACGGTTGTCGAGGTTTCCCTCCGAAACCGAGGCTTTTCTAAACGGGTTGCTGAGCTCGTCTCCTCGTCGAAGCGCCAGTCTACGGAGAGGGTCTACCAGTGTCACTGGCGCGCTTGGGTTCGTTGGGGCGACTGAGAGGGACGTGGATCCCTTGTCGCCTACTGTTAATGATTTAGCTGAGTACTTTCTGGCTCTTGTCCAAGAAAAACAGCTGAAGGTTCAAACAGTGAGAAGTCACCGATCGTCCATTTTCACTACTCTGAGGCAGTGTGGACGTCAAGATTTCTCAACGAATCTCGTGTTGCATGACTTGCTTAAGTCGTTGCAAAACACGGTTGAGAAGCCTTCCATTTTGCCTAAATGGAATGTTTTTCTGGTTCTGCATGCACTCAAAGGCAAGCCCTACGAGCCTTTGAAATTCGCCAGTCATCGTCATTTGAAGTGGAAAACTTTGTTTCTGGTCTCACTAGTGGCTTGCCGTCGTATTAGTGAGATTCATGCTTTTTTGCATGATTTGGTGGATTACAATACGGACGGGTCAGTTACATTACGTATTGATCCTGTTTTCGTGGCTAAGAACCAGGTGCCAGGGGAAGAGTCCTCCGGCCATTATTCAGTGTTTATCTCGTACGCTTTCTGCGGATAATTCTGATAGACTTCTTTGTCCGGTGCGGGCTTTGAAATTCTATTTGGAGCGTACTAGAAATCTCCGGCAAAACACTAAGAGACTGTTTATCTCTTTCACACGCCAACCAGGAGACATTACGAAGAATGCTTTGTCGAGATGGATTGCTGCAACTATTAGAAAATTTGTTTCTAATTTTCATTATTATTCATACTTACCTAGTACTAGCACAACAACAACCGTTACCTCCCACCCGCCCCGAGAGAGGTCTTTTTTGATTCAGTCATTCCGGACTTTGAATCGATAACGAGGATATACGGTCTACCCATGGGCGGGTGTAGGTTATATATCCGGCAAGGGGAGATAATTCGGCAGTGGAGGTTATAACTCAGGGTCGTATAGCATCGTTGTTGTGCTAGTACTAGGTAAGAATGAATAATAATGAAAAGTAGAAACAAATTTTCTAAATATAGAGCAGGGTTTCTGCCAGAGGGTAAAATAGGTATGGCACCATACCCGAATATTTATTTTTTTAAGTTAACATTTTGACAAAATTAATGACTCTTATCATTATTGTATGATTTTCTTAAGCCTAACCCTAAATGTAATCCATTTTATTTGTGGAGGAGACCCCCCATAGCCCCTGTTGACTGTGGTTGCATTCAGTAACATAGCGCCATACACAAAAAATTATTTCTGGCAGAAACACTATATATATATATATATATATATATATATACTCTTCAAAAGAAGAAACGCAAAACCACATTGTCGTAACATTTGGAGAATTGATTTAATTATTGAATGGTGAGTCCGATAATTACCAAATGTTGCAGGATTGTTCACAATTCACTCTAGTCCATTGTGAGTAAGTGATAGGACACACCACCAAGGTCAAGGTCATCTGGAGTCAATACCGGGTGTGGCCTCCGCGTGTGTTGACAACTGCCTGGCACCGCCTGCCCATTGAAGCAACCAGAGTACGGATGACGTCCCGGGGGATGGTGGCCCACTTGGCCTGCAAGGCTGCTGCCAGCTCGGGCAGGGTCTGGGGCTGTGGTTGTCGTTGTCGGAGGCGTCGGTCCAACTCGTCCCATAGATGCTCAATTGGGTTCAAATCCGGGGATATCGATGGCCAAGGAAGGACATTAATGTTGTTGTTCTGTAGGAAAGCCGTTGTGAGACGTGCTGTGTGAGGCCTGGCGTTGTCATGTTGGAACACTGCGTTGGCGTTGGCCATAACTGGAACGATGTGTGGCCGGAGGATCTGGTCAATGTAGCCCTGTGCATTCAGGTTGCCCTGCACGTGGACCAGGTCAGTTCTGCCAGTGTGTGAGATGGCTGCCCACACCATGACACTACCCCCGCCGAATCTGTCCACTTCCTGCACGCAGTTTGCCGCATAACGTTCACCACGACACCTATACACGCGACATCTTCCATCATGACGTCGGAGCAGAAATCGGGACTCGTCACTGAACCACACCTGTCTCCATCGCAGTTGAGGCCATTGTCGATGAATCTGGCACCACTGCAGTCGGAGTCGACGGTGTTGTGGTGTTAAGATGACACCTCGAACTGGACGTCTGGCACGAATTCCTACCTCACGTAGGCGGTTCCGTACGGTCTGGTCGGATATCCTGCGCAAACCTGGTATTGCTGCGGCTGTGGAGGTGGCAGTAGTCAATCGTTCCCGAAGGTGGCGTACCCGGATGTAGCGGTCCTGCCCGGGGGTAGTGACCCGTGGTCGACCGGATCTAGGGAGGTCACGTGTTGATCCATGTTGCTGGTAACGGTCCCACAGTCTGGAGATGGTGCTTGGGGACACATGGAATGCCCTGGCAACGGCCGTTCTGGATTCGCCTGCGTCTAGTCGGCCGATGGCATTGTTTCTCTGCGGTTCACTGAGACGTGGCATGTCCTGGATTGTCAACTGTCGGCCAGATACAGAGGCCAGGCAAGCAAACACCCTGCACTTTTATACTGTCGGTGTTCATGTTGCACGTGCAGACAACGCACGTGCAGTGGTGACATGGTTTGCACGTGGCTGCGTTTTTGCGAATATTCATATTTTGGAACTTTATTGTACAGTAGCTGCGTTTTATCGAATGTAACCATGGGAATGTGTTTGGGACATGCAATGACCTTATATTCACAAAGCATGAACCGGTAGGAAACATAAAATCGGAGTTATAACCCATTTGTACCCTTTTGCGTTTCTTTTTTTGAAGAGTATATATAACATAAAACTAAACCACAGATTGCAGTTCGCACAATTTGTTTAATATTTATTATGACAATACTTCCTAACATTTTCTTTTTTCTCAAAGAGAGGGTCTTTACATATTAATCCCCATGCAATCTGGTACAGGTAAATATATTTATTCAAAAATATATCTTTCTGTGGCATCCATCTCCAAATCATTATCCTCGAAACTTGTACAGTCAACTGAGCAATTAAGGATTACCTTTTGATGGGTGGTGTCAAACTGAATCCCAAGTCTTGGAAGTCTGAATTACTCCTTAGCAGCAATATGTCAAACACAATTTTTTTTTTTTTTTAAGTATTGTATTAAATGAAATTGTTGAAAGTGTTTTATTTTCAGCAGCAATTTTACCCCCTGCACCAGTTTTTCTTTCACATATCAGTTGAAACTGTTCTATTATTTCTATTATTCTGTTCTCAATATCAAGATGCAATGTAATTTGTTTAATAGTTTGTCTTCAGAACCTCATTTTCGACATCTAAGCAATGACTCCACATCCATTGGTCCAGTTGTTGAAATATATAAAAACAAACATGTTACGTATTTCACATCCATTTGAAGAAGTACATTAGTCTGTAACTTAATTACATATCGTTGTATTAATTTAAAGATTAATTTAATTTTAGGAAAAAAAATTTTTAACAGGAAACAAAATCAATGTGACTAAACAAAGTATGAAATTAAAAAGTATAGCAGTAAATTAAGAAAAGTAGTGAACAATGTATTTAACTTTGATGATGTTATTTGATTTCTATTAGAAAGTTGCACAAAGCTACATATAAGATGACATGTGGAAGAAGAAAAATGCCTATACTTTGCTAAAATTTGGGATTTAAAATAATGATGAAAAACAAAACTACTGTCTCCAAAAGAAAATCATATTTAGGGTAGGTAATAAAAACAAAACAGATGTAAGTGCCTCATCTAGGTGGTTATGGGTTTGAAATGTTTTGAAATTAGGGTTAGGACGTTACATTTCAAGCACATGACCATTTATAAACAGCAGTTCTTTTACTATCATTTATCTGAACATTAAAAAATATATCTATTAATTTCCAAGATTTTAGGGTACATAAGTTTAACCTTAGTAGCCTCTGGCAGAAACCATTAAGTTGAAAATTCTAAGAATAATAATAAAGGAATAATAAAATGTCTTACCAATATTTATTATAAATTACCCAAGATTGGTAATTGATCTGCTGTTAGGTGAGGAATTGTTTTAATATATATTATGGTAAAATTGGGTTGTTTTAATTGAGGGGTAGGATTGAGGGAAACTAATGGATAAATAAAAGTTTGTTTTGTTTAAAGACACCACTAGAGCACATTGAATTATTAATCATCAGCTATTGGATGTCAAACATTTTGTACTTTTGACATGTATAGTTTAGAGTGCAAACCTGCTACATTAGTAGCCAGGTATCTTTTATATATATTATATACACCACACAACAGACAGAATAGCACATACTACAGCCTTTGATATACTAGTCGTGATGCACTGGCTAAAATCAAATCAAACTGAGAAACCGTAACCAGATCTGTTCTGATTGCAAAAAATCACTTTTTTTTTTATTATTATTATTTTACTTTTTTTTGCTTCAAAACATTTCAAGGTCCCTACATAAAATTTGCCTAATTTATAACTTTCCAGACAATACTTCCTTATTCCCCTAAAGCTCACAACCATATAGGTTACTCCCTCACCCCCCCCCCCCCACACACACACAAAAGTACATACACAGACTCACGCCTACACACATGCAAACAAAAAGAAAAAGAAAAAATGCTAAGACTTCCAAACGTTCCAGCATGCTTGTTAATACTATCACTAACCCTAAACCTAATTTATGCCTAAATTAACTGAATGCTGGAACGATCGAAAGTCTTGCCAATACTTTTATTTTGGCCGTTCGTCTGACTGTGTATTGTTTAACGACGGATTCTTAACGACAATATATATATACATCGAAGACTGATTAAATGAGTCAGTAAATTCCATTACATTGGAGGGAAAGTGATTCTTAAACTCTTACCTTCGTAGAATTTATATATATCAGTTGAATTTTTATGGATTTCGGCAAAACTTCACTTTCAATACCATGTGACGGTTTCACAGGAAAACACTGATTTTACGTCAGTCGTAGGCTCCGCATAGTTGTCATCGCTGTTAACACTTGTCAGCAGAAGTATATGTTTACTATGATTATAATTCAGTTGGAGGAGACAATTATTTTAACTAATTTTAATGCTAACTATACAAAAACATTACACATCGGAAAAAATTATGTTGTTTAACCTAATGGCGTCCAAGCAAATTGCGGTTGTCAATCACGCCGTACGGACGGGTCAATTCTAGAGAGATTTAGGGGAATGCTCCATCAGAAAATTTTAAAAACCATAAATGTCCTGAAATGCACTATCCTGTATTCTACAAGTAAAATTTATCATAATAGAATGATGGAAATATATGGTGAAACATTTTCAGACTGGCTTATTTTGTCTGAATATCTCCATAAGTTTTGCCCAAATGTGAATATTTACTCCAGTATGGGGGTGGGGTGGGGGAGCAGTTGACCTTCTGATATTCCCACCATCTTGTATGCTTATGGCCTCAAACAAAATTATTTAGTCATATCCAGATAAAAATAAAAACTTTGGGTTCTGCATGGTAGTCCTGGATGGCTTTAATGGGGTCTTTGTGTGTGATTATACACTGAGAAATAAATTTCACATAGTGACATGTGAAGAAATTACTGTTTCTAGCAAGAAAGTCAGTTTAAACAACAATGTCATAAACTGCTGTAAGCTAAAGGAACAAATGTCTTTCAAGGAAATCAGTGTATTTTCACGATGACTTATGATCATTTCAGTGTGTTGAAGATCCTGCGAGTGTCGGACAACTTCCACTGCCGTCACAGAGCCGTGTCGCGCCAGTACGTCTACAGACTCTGTCTTATCAAAGATGGCTGCCACTTCAAACCTGGCTTCTCAGTGCAGAATGATGAACTTGCCTCACGAGTGTTCTTCCATGAACTGCCAATATCACCACTGGAATTCAGCTCTTCCTACTGTGTAGTGTAAGTATGTTTACTTTATTTTAAACGTTTACATTTTAAAATGTCACGCAACTTCAAATATTTTAAGGTTAATGTAAGTGTTTGCTTGATCTAATGAAAGGTCATCTTGATTTGTTTTGGTTAGATCTACAGATAGAGATCTGATGTCGAACTGACCAGTAGGATCCAATTTCTGTTATACTGCATCATGACACAGATTTATGAATACTTCTATGTCATGTGAACAGATATTCAACTGGTTTTGAAGCCACCCAGTATGGATCAATCCATCTCCATAGACACATTTTAAAGCCAGTATTTTTTTCTAGTGACAGCATTGGTTTTCTTTACTATCTCAGTCACAAGTCAATCAGTTAATCATCTTTCAGTCAGAGACTAACCTAGAATATATGGAAATAGTCTAATTTCAATGAACATGTATCTAGTGATGTGTTTACTCATTCTGGTGGATGTGATTATTTTCTAGCCGTGATGTTGACATATACAAATTGCACCAAGCTGCAGATGGGCTCTCAGGCTTACACAACTTCTCTGCTTTCACAAACCCAAAAGTTTTGTTAGAGAACGATCCAGTCAAACACCTCACTGTGGGGGTCAGAAGATCATCAGGTATCCTGGCACACTGCCAACCAAAAATGGCTGACTGCTTTGACTTCTGGGAAGTGCACTTTCATAGTTCATCATTTTTGTACAGACAGGTATTTAACATCAGGTACTGGTATTGTCATTTGAGAATACCGATCTCGATTTCATACTCCACGTCCAGTCTCACTGTCATGGTTTCTTTTGTTAAAAGACCGGCATCGGTGGCGTCGTGGTTTGGCCATCGGTCTACAGGCTGGTAGGTACTGGGTTTGGATCCCAGTCGAGGCATGGGATTTTTAATCCAGATGCCGACTCCAAACCTTGAGTGAGTGCTCCGCAAGGCTCAATGGGTAGGTGTAAACCACTTGCACCGACCAGTGATCCATAACTGGTTCAACAAAGGCCATGGTTTGTGCTATCCTGACTGTGGGAAGCGCAAATAAAAGATTCCTTGCTGCTAATCGGAAAGAGTAGCCCATGTAGTGGCGACAGTGGGTTTCCTCTTGAAATCTATGTGGTCCTTAACCATATGTCTGACGCCATATAACCGTAAACAAAATGTGTTGAGTGCGTCGTTAAATAAAACTTTTCTTTCTTTCTTTTTTTTTTTTTAAAAGTGTAGGTGTATCATGATGCACCTACACTTTTCATTTAACTGTAAACTGTATTTAAAAAAAAAAAATTAAGAATAAATCACTGAACTTTTTATTGTCATACATGTAACTTACATTAAAATGCAGAATGTATATCTGGGTTTTTTTTCCTATTTGATGATCATGTGTCAACTGATTTGCAAAAACACAAGACTGTATTAGTAACACTTTTTGTCACATTCACACTTGCCATGTTTGGTTGCAATTCATAGAATTTCGAATCCTTCAACAATTTAGGAATCCATATTGGGAGAATGTAGACAAATGTTTTACTTGTAGCATCCATGGTTACAGCTGTCATATACGTGTATAAAACACCACGTGTTTGCAGAAATCAGGAGTCTAACTGGCTCTCCATAATGTTTAATAACATTAAAATCTCCATTCCGGTCTTCAAAGTCCATTCTTTATGCGCTGACACCTTCGACTACTTATCACAGTTAGCCATTACAAAATTAAAAACAAATTGGTTTGCTTGGTGACACCTATCGTTTGCATATAACAATGTTCAAATTATGTTTTTGTAGTATTTCAACCAACATGTGCATTTCTTCATAGCAGTTCCCATGAGAGACTTACCACACAAAATGCTTATTCAAAAACCATGCAAGTGTAGAGCTGTAGTTAGCATGGTAAGGGTTTCATTCCAGTAAATTCCCAAACCTTAAAAACAAAATCATTAAATATCATGTTTGGTTCTGCATCTTATAAAATGGTGTTTTGGGCGATCTAAATACACAAATGTTCTAGGAGATGCATTTTACTACTTAATTCCTCCATACTGTTCCCATCCAGAGAAAAAACAACTACATCCCCGAGTTTTAATATATTCCATTACCAGTACAGCCCTAACACACACGGTTAAAATGGTATCAAACTGCATTTGCAAATGCGACACAGACAACTGTGAAATACACAGTTTAAATACTTGAGAACAAAATATGAGGGTCACAACATCTGGTTCACGTTATTTTTGTTTTATTATTTACTACTTTGGAGTTATTGATCTTATTTGCCATAGAACTGATATAATAATTAACTTAAATACAGTTTTGGTCATGTTAGGATATTCACCAATACACCTTGTAAAGTGTGGATATAACTATTACATATTCTAAAGTGTGTTTTGTGAGTATAACTTACATATTCTAAAGTTTTTTTCCCCACCTCATTTCAAATCTATTGAATCAGGACTATTTCGTATCAAATTAAAATGTGTTTTAATTTGTTTTCTCCCAGTTGAAAATTACTGTCTGAAGGACTTTATATGCATCAACATTATATCTTTTAATAGATTTAATTATAATATTGCTTCTTATGTTAGCTGTAAATCAGTTTCTTTGGCTTTTAAAATCAAACTTATTTGTTGGTCATAAAGCATTGCACCTGCATCAGGGTTTTTTGTGTCATTAAATATGCAAATTAAGTAGGTTATATATTATTGGTATATCAAATGCCATGGTATCTATCTATATTTAAATAATATATAACCTACTTAATTTGCATATTTAAGGACACCAAAACCCTATATAATACATACATACATACATACATACATACATACATACATACATACATATATATATATATATATATATATATATATATATATATATATATATATATATATATATATATATATATATATATATATATATATATATATATAAATGATCTGTCTTCTTGCGCAGGTTCGGCGAATGGTGGGTACCATGTTGAAAGTTGCTGAAGGTGAAATGGACATATGTGAACTTCATCAGCTGCTGGAGCAGACACCATGCGACGACAAAAGTGTCAGCAAGTATTCACAGTTTTCCGCGCCAGCATATGGGCTGTTCCTGAAATCAGTTGTGTATAAACCAGAAGGTATTATCATCTGGAGCGTAGACTAGTCATACCTCATACATCATTCTGTTCTAAGCTGTCACAGACTCCAAACTAGCCTTCGTGTCAGGTGTGGATTTAGAGGGAGGGGTCTATTGATGTGCTCCCACTCCCCCCCCCCCAAGTTTTAAAATGCACTGAAATATCCAATGCTTAGCGAATGAGTGCAGTAAATTTATTATGTCTGAGACAGGATGTAGCTCAGTGGTACAGCATTCATTTGATGCGTGGTCGATCTGAGATCGATCCCTGTCAGTGGGCTATTTCTCGTTCCAGCCAGTGCACCACAACTGGTATATCAAAGGCTGTGGTATGTACTATCCTGTCAGTGGGATGGTGCATATAAAAGATCTCTTGCTGCTAATCAAAAAAGAGTAGCCCATGAAGTGACGACAGTGGGTTTCCTCTCAATATCTGTGTGGTCCTTAACCATATGTCACACACCATATAACTGTAAATAAAATGTGTTGGGTGCTTCATTAAATAAAACTTTTCCCTTTATTTATGTCTCTAGGGTCAGGATCCTTGATGCATGGTCATTCCCTGTTGGTGGGCCCATTGGGCTATTTCTAGATCAAGCCAGTGCACCACGACTGGAGAATCAAAGGCCATGGTATGTGCTATCCTGTCTGTGAGTTGGTGCATATAAAAGATCCCTTGCTACTAATAAAAAAATGTAGCATGTTTCCTCTCTAAGACTGTATGTTAAAATTAACAAATGTTTGACATCAAATAGCTGATGATTAATAAATCAACGTGCTCTAGTGGTGTTGTTGAACAAAACAAACTTTAAACTTTCATTTCTGTCTATGGGAGACTGGTAATGTCTTGGCTGGCTTGGTGTTTCTAGTGAAGATTGACATTTATGTAAAGATCTTAATATACTTTGAATAATGTAGGTGCCCCATTTGCCCCTGGGTGTATTGGTTCACTGAAGATAGTACTAAACCATTGAGCTCCGTGGTCTAGTGCATAAGCTGCTGGACATTCAAGCTGACGACAGTGGTTCAAATCTCGTCAAAGCTGGCTCACACTTTCATTCATCTTTCTCATCTAGGGTGGGACGTAGCCCAGTGGTAAAGCATTCGCTTGATGCACGGTCAGTTTGGGATCGAATCCCATCAGTAGGTCCATTGGGCTATTTCTCGCTCCAGCCAGTGCACCACGACTGGTATATCAAAGGCCGTGGTATGTGTTATCCTGTCTGTGGGATGGTGCATATAAAAGATCCCTTGCTGCTAATCAAAGAGAGTAGCCCATGAAGTGGCGACAGCAGGTTTCCTCTCTCTATATCTGTGGTCCTTAACCATATGTCCGACGCCATATAACCGTAATTAAAATGTGTTGAGTGCATCGTTAAATAAAACATTTCCTTCCTTGCTTTCTCATCTATCACCCTCTGCCTATTATTCTCATTATCTTAATATACAAAAAACTTTCCAATTTCTCCCTACATTTCAATCTGTTTCGACCATTTCTGTTAGTTTCCTCTGACTCTCATCTTCTGAGCTGTCCACACCATCGCCTACCTGTCTCAACTTCCTCCACGGGTGCAGTCTCTGTGCATATCCCTGCACCC
Organism: Gigantopelta aegis; assembly: GCF_016097555.1. NCBI lineage: Eukaryota > Metazoa > Mollusca > Gastropoda > Neomphalida > Peltospiridae > Gigantopelta > Gigantopelta aegis. Next base: position 26,397,692 of record NC_054713.1, on the reverse strand, counting down.
ACCTGGCATCCTCGTCCTCTGCCGCTAATAAAGCTGTTTTGACTCATGGCACTACCTAACGACCGCCGGTAGTAGGGGTGTATTGTAGGTGGTTACAAGTGGTTAGACAAAGCTCACAGCTAAAAAGCTGATGGGGAATGGCAGGTGTGTGGCAGAAATAGTCACAAGAAACAAGCACCTGTCACGGTTGGAAAGTCGAGGACTGTGATGTGGAGGTGCACAGCAAAAGAAGTTGAAAGATAGTTGTCAAATTGGGAAGAAATGAGATGGAATTCAAAGGATAGAAAGGAAAGGAGGCAATGGGATAAAAAAGAAAGAAAAAAAGATAGTACCCGGTACTAAACCAAGTAACATCTGGCTGGGTCAAATTTTGAGGTGCACCCAACTTTTGATAGAGCAGTTAATATAACTAGTCCTAAAATTTTAATGTGACAGGCTTTGTTGTCCAATTATCAACAAAATATTGTGTGGAATTTTATTTTATCTAGTACCACTGTGTACATGTAGCCTTGTGCTTGAATCATGTTTAGGGTACATGTAAAACTAATTACTACAATTTTGTGCAAAACTGAGGGTGTTGTAAAAACATTCAATTTTATTGAAAATTAGCCAATTTCTTCAGTTAACACGTTGGGGGGGGGGGGGGGGGGGGGGGGGGGGTAGTATTTGTATTTATGGGTCATAGTTTGGTTGATATATTGCATGTAGCGTTTTTTACTACAGATGTTAATATTGTCACCTATGGGATTTTATTTGTATAGTACAGCCTAAAGAAAAATTAATTCCAGGCAAGAGATTTCAAATAAAGAGAGCAGGTCCACACCTAAAACGAAATCCTAACAAACATCACGACAAGTGGACAATGGATCTGCTTTCTAAGTATATGAGACTGAGCAAGCACTTTTGGATTTGTACTGGGTAACTATGTCAACTGACATGGATAAAATATAAAATTAGTGTAGAAACCAAAATATTCTTGTTGTTGGAAACCTTTCACAATGCAAATGGCCGTGACCTTCTGTTAAGACTATGGATGCTTTCTCTGGTGACTGGTGTATATTTGTTTTCAGATCTACAGTACAATGCTTCTGAAGCTGGTGACACAGACAAGTCTGATACAGATTGCACACAACTGCTCTACAAAGAAAGATGATATTACGCATTGTTACAAGACCTTCATTTCCAAACATCTCAAGCTTTTCTTTAACATATTCATCTTTCTTCAAACTAGTTTCAATCTGTGAAAATTAACACTAAGTTGGTTAATCTACAAACCTGTAACATATTTGGACAATGTTACAATAGAGTGAAATGTGATGTTGAATTGGGGGAAATACACTTAAAAGGGTAGACTAGAGCTCGTCTCCATAACCATTACTTCTCGGAGGTACAAACATTTAAAAAATAAAATAACATTTTGTGGTATTAGAAACAGCAGGATGACCAAAAACACTTCGGATGTGGGAAAATGGCTAATCTTAAAAAATAAAATAACATTTTGTGGTATTAGAAACACCAGTATGACCAAAAACACTTCGGATGTGGGAAAATGGCTAATCTTAAACAATAAAATAACATTTTGTGGTATTAGAAACACCAGGATGACCAAAAACACTTCGGATGTGGGAAAATGGCTAATCTTAAACAATAAAATTTAAGTAATGTCCGATTTCAGTTATAAAAAAGTTCTCCAATATTGAAAAATATGCTGTGGTATTTAAAAACTAGGGTCTGTCACTTAAAAAGTTGTCATCTAAAGACATATCATTGAAGAAGTTTATAGATCAAATATAAAATCCACATAGGTTTGTAAAATTAATCTTGAAATAACTGTGCTGTGCTCTAGTACAGATTTATTCATAACTAATTCAGTCATATTACACAGATGAATATGACCTCGGGCAACAGTGTGGAAAATAATTGACTTTTTCATCAAAGAACAAGGACAAGCACTGTTTTCTCACTGCACTGTTTCCAGTTTGTACCCACTATGGTCGATGCCAGTCACTGTTTTCTCACTGCACTGTTTCCAGTTTGTACCCACTATGGTCGACGCCAGTCACTGTTTTCTCACTGCACTGTTTCCAGTTTGTACCCACTATGGCCGACGCCAGTCACTGTTTTCTCACTGCACTGTTTCCCGTTTGTACCCACTATCGTCGACGCCAGTCACTCTTTGAACCCTGGTGTTCACTTCGTACACAACAAATGTAGCAATCTCACCTCAATTTCACTTGAAATCCATATTACGTAAGTGGTACAATTTTTAATTACAAGATTTTCTTCATACACATTCAAATAAAAACAATAGCAATTTTGCATTGGAATTTTTCAAGCGTTCTGAAAACAGAAACGTCATGTACCCACAGTTTATTGTTATTATAAGGAGATGTAAAGTGACATTGGAATACTGATGTCATTCAAATTCTAAATTAGTTGACAATGTATTATTACAATGCTTTGCCACATTAAAATAAAAACTAGTCTATTAAAATTCTATAACAAGCATACAACGCTGTTTACAGGTCTATATGTTTTTATTTTTAATAATTCTGGACAAAATATTAAAGTTAAATTTTAGAAAATGAAAGAAATAAAAAGTACCTTTTGTCAAATATATTGTATCAAAAAGTTACCATTGGATATGTTATATTTATTGTGCATGAAGCCAAAGCAGGTGCGAAGAATGACTGTTGTTGACCTTTGTAACTAGTTTTGATTTTCATTAGTAACTAAATACTAGAATAACAACAAACATGAAATTCTTTCTTTTGCTGTGTTTATTAACTACAATGTACATACATATTTATATTTCAGGATTAAATGGGAAATTCTTTATTGCAAAAACCTATTTTTTTCTGTAAATGTCAAAATATAGATAATTAAAATATGTTTACACTAATATACATTTATTTTAAAATGTCGAAATAAAATTTAAATAAATAACATAACAATACACATATGAAACTGAGTTTCAATTTATTTCAATACTTAAAGGGATATTTTATGTGCACTTTCCCACAGACAGGACAATACACACCAGTGCCTTTCATACACTAGTTGTGGAACACTGGCTGGGATTGGAAAATCCCCAGAGAGCAATCGATCCTGCAACCCATCGCACCTCAGGAGTGCTCTGCCACTGAGCCACATCCCGCCCCTGGTCCATCGTTTGGAGGCCATTCAAAAATTAAATAAAGTCAAATTTGTCATATTTTTACCCCTAATGCCAAGGCCATTTTACAATAAGCATACTTAACAATCCCGAACCCTGCTTTCCCTGTCATGATGACAATTTGACCAATATTATTGGAGTTTCTGTTTGTACTTCTGTTAGAATTAAATACTAGACAGAAAATCATGTTAAAAAAACAAAATAGCAATGTCTGACTGTATTTATAAATAAAATTGAAACAACTGTTTTAAAAAGTTATGTAACTCTTAACTAACACTCCCTCCCTTCCTCCCCCATAACATAATGCATCCCTAGTATACCCCCCAAGCATGTTGAACTGATGGACAAAATGTCAGATATTGTTCTATTATTTCATTCTTTCAACAACACATGCTTTTAAGAATTAAAAATGGGAAAACTTACAAGTGTAGAACATTCAGATAACACAACCATTATTGTTTTTTGTACGCCAAATCTGTGAATTTTCCACTGCTCTCAAACTCGATTAATGAAAACTTGACACCGAGAAACATCCCAGTTTGTTTAAAAACCATCTACAGACTGATGTAAGATGTAAGGTTCTGGCATAATGTGGCATTCATGTGATTTTGTAATCAGTAAAGGTATCAATGACTTTTCAAGTTTGTTCAGCAGTTAAAAACAAACACTTAAACCAGTTCACCTATTCTCTGTATTAAATTTATATCAGTGGGGCTATTCAACACGGGTGAGAGCAAGGGAAATCATATGATGGGTGACAAAACATGAGGGATGGATAGTCAAGTTATGAACATTTTAAATGTATCATTGTTATTTATAAACAAATACACCTAGTAATGGTAATTTTTCTACTATAGATAATTTGTTCATCAAGTAATATATTACCAAAAGAAACAAATCCAAAATATAAACAGAAAATCAGATAATTTATTCAAATTATGTAATAATGTCAAAGAAATGGTGGAAGTTTGATTTTTATGTAATTTTTTACAGTAGAGTTGTGTTAGCATTATTAAATGTTATATGAAGAGAGAGTTGAAAAAAGACAACTGATTTAGCCATATGTAATTGTTCAACAAACCCAATGTAGATTATTTTTTATGCTTCCAGAAAAATGACAAACAAAAATAACAAAATTGTTACGATTTTAGTGGTCTATATTTCAGATACTACTGACAGTAATCTCAAAAAAGGCTGCCCACATTAAAGGGACTATAGTGAATTTTCAGCCCTAGCAACTTTCCCAACAAAACAAACACACATCCTGCTTTTTACTGTTTTTTAATACATCAGGGCTGGCCATATCTTAAAATTTTCAATTGCCCACCAAGCAAGTAACTCTCAACTCTCAAATTAACTCGTCCCAAAACATAAGAAGTTTAAATCAAAATTTAAACTGTACATGTCAAACAATTTCACATCATACAAAGCACTTGTAAGCCCTGTATTACAAAATATGTTTATTTCCCTTAATTTGTGAATGTAAAAAAATTGGAATGAAGGAAAATTGGAAATGAGTTTATGATTTTTTTTTTAAACTTTAACACTTTACTTTAGAATGATCATCGAAAATATGCTACTTTTATTTCAGAGTGAATAACATTAAAAAAAAATTGGGGGGGGGGGGGAGAGAGTCATAAGGGATAAGTGTACCAAAGATTTTTTTTTTTTTTTAATATTTAAAAAAAAACATAACCCTCTATTTTTCAGGATGAATTTTGCTTGTAGAATGCAGGAAATTGCATTTCAGGACATTTAATTTTAGAAATTTTCAGGCGCACTACATGTATATATACCCTCAGTATTCCTTAGAAATTTGGGCGTTTGGCACTCTTGATGCGAGTCTGACACACAGACTCAGTTGGAGACTGCTTAGACCCCGATACAAATTTTCCTGCATGCACACCTACTCAGTTCTTTAACAGTTAAATGTTAATTGCATGTACATTTAACATGTCAATTTAATTGGAAAATAAATGCAAAAATTTGCAGAAGAATAACTTAATTTCGTAATACGAAACACGCTACAATGTTAGTGAAGGAAGGAAGGAAATGTTTTATTTGGACGCACTCAACACATTTTATTTACTGTTATATGGAAGAAGGAAATGTTTTATTTAACGACGCACTCAACAGTTTATTAACGGTTATATGATTAAGGACCACACAGATATTGAAGGAGGAAATCCGCTGTCGCCACTTCACGGGCTACTTTTTTTCAATTAGCAGCAAGGGATCTTTTATATGCATCTTCCCATAGAAAGGATAGCACATACCACGACCTTTGATGTACCAGTCGTGGTGCACTGGCTGGAGCGAGAAATAGTGCAATAGGCCCACTGACGGGAATCGATTCCAAACCGACCGCACATCAAGCGAGCACTTTACCACTGGGCTATGCCTCAACCCTGGTTATATGCCTCACCCCTGGTTATATGGCATCAGACATATGGTTAAGGACCACACAGACATTGGGAAAGGAAACCCACTTTCGCCACTTCATGACTTTTCGATTAGCAGCAAGGGTAGTACATACCACGGCTCCTGATATGCCAGTCATGGTGAACTGGCTGGAACGAGAAAAAATCCAATGGGGCCCACTGACTGGGATCGATCCCAGACCGACCGTGCACCGAGCGAGCGCTTTACCACTGGGCTATGTCCCACCCATTAGTGAAAAACCAACCGTGCGGTGGGAATTTCCTGACCTCATTTTATGTCACATAGAAAACTATAACTTTACAAAGAGTTTACTTGTCCATTTTAGTAACATACTGGATTGTAATGTTCTAAACAGCTTTTTCTCGATCCTTCAACGTTTTTAGCAATTTATACTCAAAGGCAAAGGCAAAAGTTATTGTGACATGGATTGTTTGGAGTAATAAATTTATGGATGTAAACCAGAGAAAATGTGCATGAAATAGCTCAAAGAAATGCAACCAAGCAATTGTTGCAGCGATTGCATGCTTTGTGCAAGATACATGGAATATTCGGGAGAAATCCTGTTCAGTGTTCACCATAAAAGGCCAGACATTCAGTCACAAATCATTGCCACTCTGTGCAGCCTTCAGAAATGAGAAAAACACCATTAGTGAACTGTTTGATGCAATTTGTTTCATATCACGCCTCAGTGAAAATGACATGGCGAGTCATAGGGATGCTTGAATCTGGGACCTCGCAGCATGACATCACGTCAACGTCTACAGAAACACCATATGGCACTTATGGCAATGATATCAACAAAACAACCAGGTCAGGGACCATCCCCATAGTGGCCGACCACCGGTGACAACCCCTCGCCAAGGCACATGGATCCGAACCATGCTGATCCTTCCTCGGATCTGGAATGGCATTCCCAGGACCTTTCTCCAGTGTTTAGTGGTATCAATGAGACGACGGGGCCAGGCCTGTATCAATACTCCAGGTGGACACACTCACTACTGATTGTGTGAACTTCGCTCCGGACCCCTCTAGTGATGTGGCTCATTTCCATATGGTAGGTGCACCCTTTTCATGGACTATTGCTGGTTTCCATACCTTTGGACTTCCTCTTTCCATGTTACAATGTTTCATACACGGCAGTAAAAACTTATCATCGATTATCTTTGTTTTTTGTGTGTCACAATAACTTTTGCCTTGGAGTATATTTCACAGACACCGACATGAAATATCATGATTTATGAATAAAGGCCTAATTTCTTAAATGCCTTCAATAAGGAGGGGCACTTATTCAAAGACGTGGGCCTAGTACTGGTCAAATACAGTACTCGGTGGGAAACAAAAGTACGGTTTTGTGAATGGCATTCCCAGGACCTTTCTCCAGTGTTTAGTGGTATCGACACGCTATCAACACAGTACCGAAAACTATCGTTTCCGTGAAATCCAGGGGCCCCGACACACGCACGCGCACACACTCTACATAGGGGATGGATGGATAGATGCAGAGAGAGAGAGAGATGAGAGGGGTTTGGAGTCGGTTATAGTTTCTTACTTGGGTATAAACAAAAAACATCCACAAACTTGCAAAAATGTGTATGTGAATGCCTTCATGGTTTTAACAAGTTTGTGGATTATTATTTTAGTTGATACCCCGATAAATGTAAAATAACACACAATCCTTGTGTGGGTAAACTTATTGGAATGGTCTTTGGGCAAATTATTTCAAATATTGTTTGTGCAGATTGGTGATACATATATTCATATTCGAACCAAGAAAATGCAAGTAAAGTGTAATTTTAATCAATTAAATTCAAAAATATTTTTAAAACCTTTTAAAATAGCTAAAAACTTGGGATAGTCCCCTTTAAGTAGTGCAATAATAATTATTTTGCACATTATTCAAACAAACCAACACGTCATGTCAATAATATATCGGTCTAAATGGTCTTTAACAAATTGTAACCGTGAAATACCTGCGTAGTATAACTTTAAACATTTGAAATAATGGCACTATAATACTCTGTAATTAAAATACTTATTTTCGTGCCTATATCCAATTAAGGTTCAAGCACACTGTTCTGGGCACAAACTTCAGTTATCTGGGCTGTCTGTCCAGGATAGTGAGTTAGTGGTTAGTTTTCAATGGTTAGTGAGAGAGAAGTTGGTGTAGTGGCCTTACACCTACCCGCTGAGTCATTAAAACTCACTCTGGGTAGGGAGCCTGTACTTGGCTGTTAACCGGCCTTGTGTCTCATGGCTTGACCATGACATCACCGAGGCTGGTACTCAAATATAACATGGCAGGATTTACATTGTACCAGAGTCATGGTGATAAACGGTGTCCCCAAAATAGGTATGCCCAAAATAATCAAGCCCAAATTAAGTACAAAACATTAACCACTGAAATGTTAATCTCTAATAAGATTTAAATAACTTGAATTGCATTTTTAAATATATCTACAACTCTTCTGCAGCTGTTAATAATATTACTGTGTTAAAAAGATCTTGCTGTGTTATGAACTGACAAAACACCGGACAGTGGTGCCTAAATTAATGAGATTTAAATCCCTGCAGGAGGTCATGTTTTTAATTTCACCCAAAATTCAAAATACTGCTTTAATTTGTTCTCAAACATCATCCTAAAAATTCTTCTATTTTCTCAGGTTATTTTCATGACATTCAACATGCGTACATAGAAAAAAAACAGGTAAATATTTCATCAAATAATTCTATGAATTAAAAATAATAAAACTGACAAGTGTAAAACATTCAGATAACACAATACATATAGGTTTTTTTACTTCAAATTTGAGAATTTCCCACTGCTCTCAAACTCAATTAATGAAAACTGTTGACACACTCGGAGAAACACCTCCGTTTGTTTACAACTGTCTGTAGACTGATGTAGGACATCAGGTTCTCATGTTTCAAGATGGTACTCCACAATCACAGCCTACTTATTAGTGCCTGAAAAGAAAAAAAACATTATTAAAATTTGGAAACATAACTATCAGTATGGTATGTGCAGAGAGCTACTAAAGATGGGGGATGGAGGTGGGTGAAAAGGTGCATGGGATATGGTACTCTTACATGTACTAAACAATGTCATGTGAATAGAAATAACAGGTAAAAATATAGCCGGCTACTACTATCTGCGATAAATGTCATGTGAGTAATTAAGCCTAACAATAATGCAATGTTATTGGTTTATTTTAAATATTAGCATTAATCACTAACTACCAGCTAACCTCATTTTGGTGAACAGTATTTCCCCAAATTCAACCTCTATTATTCTTTATATTTTTTATTCAAATCATTAGACACCAAATTTCCAACAACACGGACAATTTACTAAAATGAAAAATAAGGCACACAATCTTCAAACTGAACTTGGGAGATTCTGTAAACCTTGAATTTTTTTTTTTTAAATTGAACAGTGGACTTGTTTTGTTTGTAATTCCCAAGCTATGAAAGACGAAAAACATTTTATTTTAGACTGTCCTATTTATTATGTTGAAAGGTAACAACTATTTGATAAGCTAAACTCCTTTACCCGACTTTTCTAGCAATTTACAATTTATATTTATTGTCATACAATAATGGTGACATTAAAATTCTTAACCATGTACAATGTATTAACATTTATTGACGGCTGTATTTCTAAATGTAAAGTTCTTGTTCTGGCTATCAATGGGACAATAATTTAATTTAATTATTTCCAAGTACTTTGACCATTTCGTTTTTATAATATACTTTATAGTCATTTTATTCCTATAAATAGAATACAAATTTGGTGTCTGTCTGGCCCGGCCTGGCCTGTACATTAATATTGTTATTATTATCAATTGTTGTTATTGATATTATATAATTCTTATCTCAGTTAGCTGACACCAGATTGTTTGGTATTGGGCAATAAACTGAATTGAATGGACTTACCAGATAGTATTAATCAATAAGCATATTTTAGCGATTATCAACATGCAAAAACATGACTGTAAAAAGATGACTATTTGGTTGAGAAGCATTTATTTACTGCAATTCTATACCCAGTGAACATTTATTAAACAGGCATCGAAAGATGACTCTTACACTTAGAGGATCATAAAATTCAGGGACATTCCCATGACTTTTCAGACCACAATTAATTTCGCTATATGTTTTATATAGCCTTAGTGGCTATAACATTTTTTTAATATCAGCAGGCCCGTGGACGTTTTGTATGTACCTTTGCCTGCCTGGGGGACACATACATGTACCCTTAAAAAGATAACCCCTGTTGTCCAGCTCTTTCTCCCAGCATATTGGCTTAAACAAACACAACCTCTAAACCAGGCCGGAGTACACCCATTTTACATAAAAAGCACTACTTTTGCATGGGCCGGAATTACCACAAACAAGTCTTCAATGTCAACAAGTTACACATGTTTACAAACTACATGCTCTCCCCTGTCGCTTCAGTCAAATAGTTGCCACTTCATAGCTGTCTGCCATGAAATAATCAGTCAAACAGCAGACTACTTGCACAGACAAATTTCCAGATTTTGGACAACTGTAACCTGAGGCCTAAAAAATTAAGTGAATATTTCCAGTGCTTATGACTTGAAAATAAACTACTCTCCTGAAATTTTGTAGGTGAGTGAACAAATGCTCTCTGTCAAATTCACAATAATTTTGAATACTAAACTAGCGATATCAATGTGTGATAGGGTGTGCAATTTTTTTGCCCATGCAATAATAATTTGTGCGAACACATACATTATACAAGCAAAACCAATTGTTGCGTCAAACCATAATAAAAACTGCATTTACAACTGAATGTGGTCATGCTTATATTTGAAATGTTTCATTTCCTGGTGTGTTATTTATTTAACCAATTATTAAATTCATAGACAAGTAAAAGAAGTTAAAATCATACAATTTGGAAAACTACTGCCCATCGAAAATAAAACTTTTGTTACATTTAATATTTATTATTATTATTATTATTATTATTATTAGTTGTTGTTGTTTTTAGTGAAATTCAGGCACAACATAGATAAAGGTAATTTTCACAGGACATTTCAGGCCTGAAATTATAACTGGTGAAATTTAAGCATTTTCCAGAATGTATAAGAACCCTGCTATTGAATGTTGTCTGTAATGCTGCATTAATTAGTCATGAATATCATATTTCCCAATTCACAAGCTGTTATGATTGTTTGTTTGGCGAAATATCCTGTGAACATAAACTTGTGAACTGGGGTGGGATTTACTGTCTCAATCTTTAAACTCGTGAAAAAATGGCACAAATCATTTGTGTAATTATTATTTGGGTTTAATTATTAATTGAGGTGTGTGAGATTGCAGTGACAGTGCAGATTGTCTATATACTGCCTGAATGCTCACTACTTTGTGAAGTCGTGTTCACAATTTGCAACTTTTGAATTCACAATATTCATGATCACCAAATGAATGCAGCATTAATAACATCCTTCTTAATTACGGAAAAGCAGATAAATTGATCTTTACAATTTACAATCAGTTTGTCATGAATATGTGTAAGATGAATGAATGAATCAATCAATCGATCAATGAATGAATCAATCAACAACACCCCTGTATGACACATTTATCGGTTACTGCGTGCAGTCAACCAAATGTAAATGGATGATAGACACAAATTTAAAAAAATCTAAAACAATTAGTAAAACACAGTGTAAATTGTTTTTATTTCAAAAGGGGTTATGTAAATACAGCACCTTTTGACTGGAACAATTTTTATATAAGCAAAATAGAAAGTATAAACAATTTTCACCACATCCGTTTAAATAATATGATACAGGAGTTGTTTTAGTCCATGCAAGCCTATTTTGACCCAAATGAAGATAGCACCTACTAGATTTAATAGGTTGATGCTTAACAATGATGCAAAGATAACAGTTTTAATAAACATACACAATTGTTATCTTTTAAAATTTCACTTAACTTTTTAAATGTCACAGCTTGTTTTTGTAAAATCAATGATTTTGGACATTTTATTTTTGGTTATCATGCAGGCCTCAGTATAATGTGACATACATCCTTTGTTGATAAAACAAGCATTCTGAGAGTACTGCTAAAACAATACATGTCCCCTACCAAACCCAACATCTTTTTTTATTTCCTAAATTTAAGGGACATACCTTTGCAAAAAGTGGGTAAATCACCATGCAAGATACACTTGATATAGTACATGATAAAGAAATTACAAAATTTCATCTCAATATCTTCAGGCATTGCAAAACAAAAGTCTGGAAAACTAATTTTCACATCTTCTAAGTTCAAGGGCCATAACTCTGTTAAAAATGGGTAATTTGCAATAAAAGTCAAAACTTGATCTGCAGCAGTACATTATAAAGCTATACAAAAAATGTCAGCTCAATATTTCAGGGTGTATACTACCAAATCAAATCCCATAGACAACAATAGTAACATATGTGGCTAAAACTCCTACCTGCAACGTATCAATCGACATAGACGCCACGGATATAAATACTACCACCCCTCACCCTTAAAGTGAATTACAAAAAAGTGGGTGTCAAGCTGCTCATTTCTGAGATAACGGGTAGCGTCTATGACTACCCTAGTTCCGCACAAAATTTGAGTACTTTTTTTTACATGTTCCAAGCACAAGCCTACTTGACACAGTGGTACTAGATGAAATAAAATTGCATACTTTTTTAGCCCAGATGAAACTAATTTTTTTTACAACCAACACACTCACATTTATAACAAATCACAGGACTTGTGGTGTTCACTTCTCTATTAAAAGTTCGGTGCACCTCGAACTTTGACCCAGCCGGAAGTTATTTGGTTTAGTACTACCTTCAAGACTTTATGGACCATAACTGTTAAAAATGGGTACGGTAAATTGCAATGAAAGTTAAAACTCTATCTGCACAATATAAAGCTATACACAAAATTTCAGCTTTATATTTCAAGACCATATGAAAAGAAAAGTCCACAAAACAAATTTTCACATCTAAGTTCAAGGAAAAATATGTGAGACGGATGGACAGACAGACAGATGGACTGACATAAAAGGATGGAGATGAAACCTATAGTCCCCTCCAGTTGGACTAATAAAGATATTGACAATTTTCTCACAATACCTGTACAGGTATTTTTAGTTACAAGGCCAGGTTACCTTCCACTTCAAGGGTCCGACATCTGTGGCAAGCTGTGCGTTAACAATTGTGAACACTGCGATATGCTGTGTCTCTTCCGACGGGTGGTGGTCGTCACTGGGCCACACTAATGTTAGAACTGGCTGCTTATGATCCTTGCAGAATTCAAAACTCTTAAGATTCAATTTCTGAAGAAATGTAGTAAAAAAGCATTTAATTAGCCACCATTCATAGAAAGTAAATTTAAGGCCTTAACAACTGCTTAGCACATTATTGAATTAAAAATTAAACAGAACATACAGCCAGTCACTACTGAATGTGGACTTTGACAAGATGAAACAAACATCGGTTTGTTTAACAACAATCTGTCAGATGCATATACCAATGTCAATGAAATGGTTTGATTTGATTTTAGCCAATATAGTTTGAGCTATGTAGTTATGCATATGAGCTAAGTTTGATGCAACATACATGGGAACAATGCAGACTGCCATTACCAAAAAATGGCTAATTAAGCCTTTTGTCCAAAAAAAAAAAATCTGATTTAGATTTTCCACAGCCAATTAAATATATACCAATAATAATTAAATGACTTACTATACAGGCTTAATAAACTGATCTTGCTTCAATCCCATGAAATGAACATTTTAAAACTAAACCCACACACTTAAGATGTCCAAAGTACATGTACATGCATGATCACCACATTATCTGACTGGCTTTAAGTACCAATATAATGACAATATTAACAAAAACTGAAAATTATTCTGGATTAGATATTGAATATAGGTATTGTGAAACTCAACACAAGTATGCAGTTTGTTATCTTTGCCAGTTCTCATGTATACAAAATAATGCATCATTTTACACAGTTAATATATATAACGACATTTTGTTCACCAGAGTTACAGAATGAACACAGTATACAGAATAATGCATCATTTTATCAAGAATATGATTGAAAACGTATAAATGCAATACCATTTTGCTGCACAGACAATACAGAATTAAAATGGTTCAGTACAAAATTATCCACAGAATATTACCAGATAACCATTTTTTACATATCATAGGATATACTGAGTCTCCACTTTGTTCTTTCTGTGAAGATGAAATATCAACATTAATTCATTTATTTTTTTGACTAGTAAAATTAATCCCATTTGAAAGGGATAAAAGAATGAATCCTTAAAAAACTAGGTACCCGTATATTAATAAATTTTACAAAAGAAAATGTAATTTTGGGTTTTAGAACAAGTAATAATGATCCAATTAATTTAATTATACATGTACTATTTACTAAGCAGATTATATTTAATTATACATGTACTATTTACTAAGCAGATTATATTTAATTATACATGTACTATTTACTAAGCAGATTATATTTAATTATACATGTACTATTTACTAAGCAGATTATATTTAAGAGTAACTTGAAAGGTTATACATGTATTCCAAATATAGAATGGATTAAAAAAGAATTAGATATTGTAACGAATACATAATTATTCCACCTAAGCCTTTATAACGAAACTAATATTGTTTTATTAATAAGATTTGATTTAGTTTGGGTACATAAACAAATGCCCATTAACACTGGATAGAAGTACACTGTGTTTACATTGAGTCTGAAAGGGCGCCAGTATGACGTCTTTAGTATGACGTCATGTTGGTGACATGATCAGCAGACACTCTTTGAATATCTTTAACGCGCAGTTGCTTGAATGTCCGCTGACTAGGAAAGACGTGTTGTAATTTTTTAGTTGGAAAAGAAGTATTTCAGAATAAAACTATGAGTAGGTCGAGATTGCAGGAGAAAGTTAGTATAAAAATATATTGAAAGATATAATCATGTTTTTCCTTCTCTTGGCTTAAGTATTAAAATAATACTTAATAATAGGTAGAAATTGTATAATTTTTAGTAAATACGCTAATAGATTGTAATTTCTTAATCGTCAACAATTATTTTTATGTCAAACAAGGTTTTTCTTTTAGATGAATAGAATAGGTTATATGGTAATAGTAATATGGGATTATTTATTATATTACTAATATAGTTTTATTCTGAAATCTAGCGATCTGACTGGAAAATGTTTATAGTTCATGCCAGGGTTGTTGGTCTACCACCAGATCTAGCATATAGTTATTGAAGCAGAAGTTAGATTTGTCACCATCAGATCTGGCCAATAGTGGTTTAGTTCATCACCAGATCTGGCCAATAGTTGTGTAGTTCTACCAGGACTGACGAATACATGTAGTTGTGTAGTTCACCACCAGAACTGATGAATGGTTATATAGTTTACCACCAGACCTGGCATATAGTTATTATAGCAGAAGTTGGATTTGTAACCCCCAGATCTGGCCAATAGTGGTTTAGTTCACCACCAGATCTGGCGTATAGTTATTGGAGCAGAAGTTAGATTTGTCATACCAGATCTGGCGAACACTGTTGTTTAGTTCACCACCAGAACTGGCGAATAATTGAGTAGTTTACCACCAGATCTGGTGAATAGTACTAAGAGCTTTAGTTCAATAAAGTCAAAACAAGGACACACTTGGGAACTTAGCATTTACTGTAAATAAAGTTTACTATTTAATTATAAAATGTATTTTGTGTTCATTTCCATTTAAGTGTTTATTAATGAAAGTTTCAAGTTGATGACTCGAGCAAACGAACCCTGATAAATTTTGTCTGCGTAATCACACTCGCAGGGTTTGTTCACGACAATATATACTATATTACAAAAAGTGTAGCCTTTTCCAAGTGTGAATATGATAAATTTGTAAAATTTTGGTCAATGAGTCACAATTTGTTTAAGGAATAAATTTAGTTTTTCTTCCCATATTCACTTTCAAATAACAATGCTCTTGTAGTAAGAATTTATCTTAATGTTTACACTGACATTCTGTTTACCAGAGTTACCTACCTCACAATAGACTCTCTTCTGAACTCCAAACTTAAGGATAAATATATCAAAGGACTTGTCCAGAACTCCCATTACCATTGCTTTCTCTTCAAATGGACCAGCCTCCTGTGGCAAAATGTATCATGTACAAATATCATTTCCTTGTATATTAGAGAAAACATAACCAAACATTGTTATCTAGATGTTAAAAGGAAGGAAGGAAATGTTTTATTTAATCATGCACTCAACACATTTTTATTTACTAGTTATATGGCATCAGACATATGGTTAAGGACAACACAGATATAAAGAGGAAACCCTCTGTCGCTACTTCAGCAAAGGATCTTTTATATGCACCATCCCACAGACAGAATAGTACATACCACGGCATTTGTTAGACCAGTTGTGGAGCACTGGCTGGAACGAGAAATAGCCCAATGAGGCCACCGACAGGGATCGATCCTAAACGTACCGCGCATCAAGCAAGCGCTTTACCAAAGGTCTACATCCCGAACAGATGTTAAAAGGATTGTACCAAACAGCTTGAGATAATAATAGGTCAAGATAAACATAGCTTTTAATGAAAATTATACCATGAGAACATTTCTAATAAGTTAACATAGGTTGAGATAAATATGTAATATACAGTAATTATTATGGTCACATTTCAGTTACAACAAACTGTTAATAGCGATAATATTTCAACATTTAATTCTGATGTTTGTTAGATACATGCAACAACAATTATTGTATATTAGATGTAATTACAATTCCTTGAGACTAGTAGAATTCAAAACTTAGTAAACCAGTGAGTTGTCACTAACAACATTACAACCTGCTATCTCTACACTTTGAGTGTGGTTCTGAAATCTAGTAAATTTAAACAAATGTTTATCACAAACAAGACACATCTTAATGCATTCTTATTCTTAAAAATTTACCTTTACAAAGATATTTTTTTTTATCAGAACTTTACCTTTACAAAGATGGGTTTTTTTTATCAGAACTTTACCTTTACAAGACATTTTTTTCTCCTCAGAACTTTACCTTTACAAAGATACTTTTCTTCTCAGACCTTTACCGTTACAAAGATATTTCTCTTCACAAACCTTTCTCTTTACAAGACATTTTTTCTCAGAACTTTACCTTTACCAGACAATTAGTTTTTTCAGAACTTTACCTTTACGAAGACAGCAAAGAAGAGTTCTGAACTGAGATCAGACACCCGTTTGGCTGCAACCTTTCTCTCATTGCAGTTCTCTGCCTCAATCTGGATCTCTTTCTTTGAAGCTTTTGGAATATCACAGTAGTCTGAAATAACATTTTCATAAGATTGCCGGGCTCAACTTAATAGTTTGTTACTATAGTAGCTTTCTAAAACTTGTTTTGATACAGGACCTTGACATACACAGACCTGTCAACCTTCCCAGATTCTGCAGGAGACTACCAATATTTGATCAAGTTGGGATAACTTTTCTCCCAGGAAATCCTTATTTAACCCTCTCCCCCCCCCCCCCCCCCCCCCCCAAAAAGAAGAATTAAACAACATTCAGTGCCATATAAGAGAATGGGCATGTATAACGGCCACGTTTTCACTGCAGCAGCTACATGTAGCTCTGTATGTTCGAACATTTCTGGTTATAATCTGCAGGCTCAGAACTACCAACAATATTCACCTTCTGCACAGTCATATCAGAACTCTACAAATGTGTATGCCCCAAGTTCGGTAGGCCTACCATTGTCACTGCAAGGTCCCCCCAAACCCTATGCTTTCTCAGTGAATGATAGACATAACCTCGCAACTACAACAACTTGTTTCAAAGATGAATAATATGCAAGATACCATTGATTCTTCTGTGAAGGAGTGGAGTAACAAAGTGAAGAATATTACTGGTGATATTGGAAGCCTTAAAGCTAGAGTTGGGGATACCGAATGAAGCCAGCAATTTATCAGTGCAGCTTTCAAGGGTTGATGGACTAAAGATTTAAACAATATGTGTGAGACTTTGGACAAAGCCATGTGTGAAAATAAAAAACTCTCTGATGAAATTTTTGATCTGCAATTGCTTTTCTATGGCATAGCTGAAACGAGTTCAACTGAGAATTGTACTGAACTGATCCAAAAGTTTTTATGGGAACAGATGAAAGTTGAAAAATCAATCGATATTGACCGAGCACACAGAATCGGGCAAGTGCAAACAGGTAATATGACTTCTCAACCGAACCAGCAGAAAACAAGGCAAAGACCTAGTGTAGTTAAATTCTCGCGCGTTCAGGATTGTGAGCTCATATGGAGGAATACATGTTAGTTAAAGGGCACTGACTTTTATGTGAATAAGCACTTCCCCAAAGAGATCAATGACCAAAGACGACAACTGATCCCATATTTGAAATGTGCTACAGCCCAAGGAAAACGAGCAAACTTGGTATGTGACTGCCTGTATATAGATGGTAAACTTTTTTTAACTTCTGACACTGCCATAGACATTGCTGCTGAGTGACCCACACCATACAAGATCTCCAACTAACACTGATAGACAATAGGCATTATTGGAGAATGTGAATGATTCTAATATTGATGTGGTAAAATGTGTAGCATGGAATGTACATGATGGTTTTAGAGAAAAGATCGGGGAGCAGTATTTTAAGAATTTTTTATTAACACATGATCTAGTGTTACTTACAGAATGTTGGTTAGAAAATTACTATGAACTGTCAGTTGATGGTAATGCATTTTTATTATTCTCTGTAAAACGTAGGAAGTGTTTTCAGGGAGGGGGTATTATTATAATGTATGAAAGAAAGTATAAGCCATTTATATCTGTAGCGGAAAACTGTTCAGATAGTATTATCTGGTTAAAGATAGATAAGCGTCTAAGTAAACGTAATAATGACACATTTATTGCATGTGCTTACACACCTCCCCAGAATTCTTATTATTATAAATTGTACGATGTTGATTTGTTTCATGAGTTAAATAATCATACTGAATTGAATTCTGATCTGGGAGATGTGTTCTTAATCGGAGATTTTAACAGTAGAACTGCCAAAAATTATTATTATATTAAATTTTATATTTAGCCATACTTCTGTCACGTTTGATTATACATGTATATTGTTTGTACCAATAAGAAAATGCTTACAGAAATAAATAATTGAAATTGAATATATAAAACTAAACACTGATTAATCCAATTTAGGCCTAATAACACCTCTGACTTATAAAACGTCTCCACACTAGATTACATAATGCAACTATGACTGAACTGCTGACAGTGACTGTCTGGATCAATACCCATGTGTCAAAACGGCAATCACATGTCAAAATCAACCAAAAGACCAATTAACCTATATAAACAATAATTGTATCAGTTAGTTTTCTATGTTTGTGCAGTAAAATGTTGGTAACAAGAATACACTTTAAGGCTTTATTTTTGTGCAATTAATAAATGCCCTCTTGGTGAGGTGTGTTATTTTAACTCAATCAAACTGTTTACCAAGAGCCCTCTCGGTGAAATGTTATATTAACTCAATCAAACTGTTTACCAAGAGCCCTCACTCAAACTGTTTAGCAAGAACCTCACTCAATCAAACTGTTTACCAAGAGCCCTCACTCAATCAAACTGTTTACCAAGAGCCTCACTCAAACTGTTTACCAAAAGCCCTCACTCAATCAAACTGTTTACCAAGAGCCCTCACTCAATCAAACTGTTTACCTAGAGCCTCACTCAATAGAACTGTTTGCCAAGAGCCCTCTCGGTGAGATGTTATATTAACTCAATCAAACTGTTTACCGAGAGCCTCACTCAAACTGTTTACCAATAGCCCTCACTCAAACTGTTTACCAAGAGCACTCTTGTTGAGATGTTATATTAACTCAATCAAACTGTTTACCAAGACCCCTCTCGGTGAGATGTTATATTAACTCAATCAAACTGTTTACCAAGAGCCCTCTCGGTGAGATGTTATATTAACTCAATCAAACTGTTTACCAAGCGATGCGGCCAGCAGTCTGTGCACCATGATGTCAGGATAACGTCTGATGGGAGAGGTGAAGTGCGTGTACAGCGGAACATTGAGAGCGTAGTGACGATACACCTCCTCATCATCGATCAGCCCCGTACAGAAATACCGAGCATTCTGTAAATACAACACAGCTCAGACTACAGACTAACAAAATGGCAAAACACTCACTTAATAAGTTCACTACTTGCATTTAAGCAGTTGTTCGCCAAACTGCCAAATGCAAATTAAAATTGAATTTGACAATTATTATATATACTACTCAAAAGAATTTAAGGGTCAAAAATTTATAACCAAATAAGTTTCAGAGTGTATTAGATTGATGATGTAAGCTACACCAAATTTTTTATTTTTCGTTCCATATTTACAAAAACCCACAAATAAACATCACTGTATACAAGAAAGTCACATGACATGCTGTCAAAGTTGAAAGTTGTCAAACATGGATTTTACACATTAGAACATTCGTTTAATAGTGTGTGAATCCACCCCTGGCGCGAATACACTCGACACATCGTTGCCTCATGCTGTTGATCAGACGTCTGAAGAACTCTTGGGGAATGGCCTGCCACTCTGCCATAAGAAGTTGACCCAGATCATGAAGGTTGGCCGGAGGGGCATGGTTATCCCGAACTCTCCTGCCTAATTCGTCCCAGGCGTGCTCTATTGGGGCCAAGTCAGGCGAATATGCTGGCCAATCCATCCTGGCGATACCTTGTTGTCTGAGAAAGTCCGTTACCACCCTGGCGCGGTGGGGTCTGGCATTGTCATCCTGCAGAACTGCCCCGCCGCCAATCTGCTGAAGGCCTGGGAGAACCAATGGCCGGATAATCTCATTCAGATAGCGGATTCCATTCAGATTGCCATCCACCACAT
The DNA here is from genome assembly GCF_016097555.1 of Gigantopelta aegis. NCBI lineage: Eukaryota > Metazoa > Mollusca > Gastropoda > Neomphalida > Peltospiridae > Gigantopelta > Gigantopelta aegis. The sequence goes on along the minus strand of NC_054713.1, from coordinate 26,377,125 downwards.
AGAGGGGAGTCCTGTGGTGGATAGAGATGCCGCCCCACACCATGACGCTGCCACCACCGAACCGGTGACGTTGTCTAACGTTAACGTCAGCGAAGCGCTCCCCAGGACGTCTGTAGACACGAACCTGACCGTCGTTGAACTGGAGACTAAACCTGGACTCATCAGTGAACATCACTTGACCCCACTGAACACGTTGCCACCGCAGATGAAGCATGCACCAGTGACGTCTGGCCGTTCTGTGACGTGGTAGGAGTGGTGGTCGAACAGCCTGGCGACGGCAGCGTAGATTATTGGCTCTCAGACGATTGCGTATGGTTTGATCAGACACTCGAGTTCCAGTCGCAGTCCGCAGATTGTCACGTAATCGGCGTGCAGTGGTTGTGCGTTGACGTAGAGCCATATTGGTGATGTAGCGGTCCTCTCTATTTGTAGTGCTTCGGGGTCTTCCCGAACGTGGACGATTTTGAACAGAATTCGTTGCTTGGTACCGTTGCCACAGTCGGCCAACGACACTCTGACTGACACCAAGTCTCAGAGCAACATTTGTTTGTGTATTGCCATCCTGAAGCCAAGCAATAGCCCTTCCTCGATCTTCGATAGTCCGTTGAAGTCGTATCATTGTCGAATTTGGAGTGTGCACTGCACACGAACGCAAGCTCCAATTATACGGAAATTCAGCATTGGGAACATGGAATACACGTGCAAAGCATACAAATGAAGCGCTTTGTGAAAAAGCAAGTTATGGGCACTTAGCAGACCTTTCGCTTTCACCCTAATTTACGTGCAAATGTAAGCATGTTTTCGCCATTAGAACTAGTCGACAGTGTCAATGACAGTGGATTTTAATTCATTTATGGGTTGCTTAGACCCACTTTCGTCAAAATGGAACAATACCATGCATGACATTATGGTCTAGCTAATATAATTGACATTCAGAAAATAATGTCGAAAATATCGTCTGACCCTTAAATTCTTTTGAGTAGTATATATTATTAATAAAGCAAATATTACTTACAAGTTACATTGGCAAACATTACATTATTAATTTACAAATATCATATTATTAAATAGGTAAATGTTACATTAATTTATTAAATAAGCAAATATTTGGTTTACTTAATTTAGTTTACTAAATTGCAAATATCAGTATAACCTCGATTTACTGCTAACTAATGTATCAATGCGATTTTGGCATTATATTGAGTTGGCGGTATAGCGAGGGTGCCTTGGGTTTACTACCAAACATATTTTGTTTGAAGTTGCTAAATGTCAACAAAATGACATGTTTTAAATAAAACTAAAAGGCAGTAACTAAAATTAAATAAAATAAAAATAACAACCAGGTAAGAAATTATTAAACATAAATTTAATTATATTTAATTAAATTAATTATGTATTTATACACATGGTAAGTCAGAATGTTGATTCCCTTCTACAAAACAAAATTTTTACGTTTTAGTGGCATCCTGGTTCAGTGTCGAACTCTTCTTCCTAGTCATCGTACGTTTTTTCATAAGTTATTTTGACACTTTCAATAATCTGCTCATCACTGAGACTGGCAAATGTTTCAACCTCTTTATCAACATTGACAAACTCATCAAAGTCCATTCGCAGTTCATTGTTGATTAAAAGAAACCTGTGTGTTATGTCACCAACGACATCCCAAAATGCTGTCGTTTCATTGGTTGGTGCTTCAAGCAACTCTAAGACTGTCAGGGAACAAGGCACAGATCACTTCCGGGTGAGAGTTCATTGATCACAGTCCACTATTGTGACACAAGTTATGGCTCACATATTCACTTCTATGAAATGGTGAAGAATTAAAACAATATGTATGTTTAATAGTAAGCCTTCTGGTTGTATTTTGCCCATGCTATTTTATAATATTAAGCATTGACTTTTTGGGACATGGGTGTATAGCGTAAGAGACAGCCGGAGTGAATCGGTTAATGAACCACCTGTTCAGACCGATATTATAGCCAGATTTTGGAGTGAAAATAAATGCTTATATCACAGGGACAGATTGGAGAGGGGACAAGTTTAATCCTGGCACGGTGGGACCGCAGTCTACAGTGTCCTGAAGATTGTAACTTGTTCCCCTCGATTGAGGTTGTTCATGGGGTCTGTTGGATTGAAGTTTGTCAATCTGTCCCTGTGAACAAGCCGCTGTAACTGTTGAACACATCCTACAATACTGCCAACAACACAGCCAACTCAGAGATGCTCACTGGCCAACACCGAAAAACACAGAAGAAAAACTTTATGGAGACCAGGAATCCCTCCGTGTCACTGTGAGATTCATCCTGGCAGCAAGTGCCAACAAGAACCCATTATATTGGCAATCTTCATTTGTACTTAGTAATAAGGGATCAAAAGCACTCTTCAGATTACACCAAGCTTTCTCGGGTGTCAATCAACCCCCACATATATATAATCAACTGTTTGATACACTAATTAAACCTATTCTACTTTATAACTTGGAAGTATGGGGCATGGAAACTGCATGACAAACTAAAGAAGCACAACTAATACAAATTATTTGACATATTAGAGTCTGAACTCTTTGAAAAATTACATATAAAATTCTGTAAAATTAATTTTCAAGTCCCACGAAACAGTGTTAAAATTGCCTGCAGAAGTGAACTGGGTGCTACCCACTTATAAATAACATACATACAAATTTTTGTAAATATTTTATGCACCTAGAAAATGTAGAAGAATCACGATCTATATTGTATGATGCAGTATCCTGTAGCAAACACAACATAGTCTGGCATGCTTATTTACAAGATATGCTTGATAGTAACAACATTGACAAAAGTCTATTAACTAACGCTAAAATTCACCCAAAACCAAACTCTAGCTACGTAAGCAAAATCCTTGATGACAGATATTATTTTAAAATTAAGCTACAGAACTCTGAAAAGCTGCAACTAATTAAACATATTAAAAACAAATATGAAATGGCAAATTACAGTCAAACCTGTCCTAGCGACCACCTGTAAATAGTGGTCACCTGCCTTAAGGGGCCACTTTTTCCCCTCCCAAATGATTTATAATGTAAATGCACCTGTAATAAGCAGTCACCTGTCTAACACGGCCAGTGGCCACCTACATCGGATCCCTAAAATCGGATCGCTAAAACACCTGTATTAAGCGGCCACATTAAATGTTTACTGTTATACAAAAGGGATACTTTCACAACAGAGATACGGTGCAGCAAATAACCAATCTTCACAACTTCAGGAATACTAGTACCCATTCAGTCCCAACATCTCTACTGTGTATCAATTAAGAAAGTATGACTCTGCAATGCATCTAATTGCCTCTAGGCAGGCTACACTTGACATTTGTAGATTCACTTACTATGACAATACACCGCATGAAGTAGGAATTAAATAATTAAATAGAAAAAGAAAAAGAAAACAAACTTGTTGAGAACAGTTAATTTAATACATTCCATTTGCATTTTTTCTGAAGGAGACATGTCATAAGTTGATTTATAGTCAACTGTGAAGCACACATCTGTTGATTAGCAGTACAGATGGTAAAAAAAGAAACAAATGTTTCTATATATGTGGCAACCTGTAATCAGCGGTCACCTGTCTTAAGCGGCCAATTTTAGACAAGCACTCACTAAACTACGTCTATTTGCTCACAGACTGGAAATAGAGATTGGACATTATAGGAATATCAATAGAAATAAGCGGATCTGCCGGCTGTGCCAAAAAGAACCAGAAAATGAGATTCATTTTTTAACTCAATGTCCAATAAATATGCATTTAAGAAAAATACTATATTATAAAGTCGGTTCTGAGTTCACATTTCTGTCTGAACTGGAAAAATGTGTTTTCCTTCTTGACAGCCCAGAACAGGTAACTCCAACTGTTGGCCAATTCTGTTATGAAATGTTCAACCATAGGCAACATGAACTTACCAGACCCTCTACTACAACTAACTTGAATTAACACATATACATACACTACATGCATATACATGTTCATATCGTATAACTATTACATGTATATAATCATTGTCATCATTACTATTACTATGTATCTGATTTAACCATTTTATATTCTTATTATGTTGTCCAATGTATACCATGCCATTTTTATATGATCCAATAATGAAAAAATTATTTGATTGTCATTTGAAGTTGGGCAATTTAACATGGGTTTCAATGGCAGATGACATCTGTGTAGTGAGACCAAAGCTGTGTATTAATCCAACAGTTTTTGATTGTCGTGGCACTGACAATGTCCCAGGCTTGTTTTACCAAACGAATGCCGTCACTTAGTGATAACTAGAAATCATTACCAGACCTGGAGTAATTAATCCATGAATGAAATAACGAATCGAAGGCACCTATCTGTCACGTGATCATCAGACTGTCGTTTGTTCCTGTCCCGTGAGTGCTAACTGGGCATGAATACTGCGGCTAGCCAAATCAATTGTTGCTAATTGCCACTCAATAACACAAAGCACAGTTACTGTATACTAGCAGTGGTCGTCATCGGTGTAGTGTCTTGGAACTTATAGTGAACACTGTGGTCTGTCCCGGTACTCCTATGAGACACGCATGCGTAGAGAAGAAAAAAGAAAGATCTGCTCAAGCAGCGTTGCCTCCATGTTATATTTTCAACATGAATAAATCTTATGTTTAAATACCAAACGTGTTCCTATATGTAGACAGGACACTATATCTGGGGACGAGGATGAACTCTACGTAACTGGAATATGAATACAGTAATACTGTAAAAATATACTGCGTCCACAGGGACGCACGTGTATGCAATATGGTGCATCCCATCCTTGATCGCTGTGTCAGTTGAACCAGTTATGGATCATTGGTTGGTTGGTCCGTGAGAACCCTGTCAGTATCTATGATACGAGCTAGCAAACAAACTGTTTTTTCGTTCTAAAACTACAGCCGCACTAATTTGTGAATATCTTTTCGCTGATGTCATGGCATCGCTACTGCCTTTTGAGAAATTTATTGTGTATGGAGAAGAGACAACAGCTGCCACCAGATGGTGTAGATGGGTAACAAAATTTGAATCAAGCAAAACTCTGGTAAAGTTCTACGCATTAGAATCAAACACGTCTAGCAACCTTCTGAGTGAGGATGCAGTTGATTTATTTCTCCTTTCAAACTGGTCCAAAAACATCCCTGATGAGTTTCCCACTTTGTTTGATGGAACCAATTGTAGGTAGATACTCAGCTTGGTTACCCACTTATACATGGGCATATTGGAAGGCTGTCCTGCTATGGTTCACCCTAGAGGGCGGTACCCCGCTTAGATAATACGTGCCTGCTCACCATATTGGTTTATTATTATTATGTATTTTGTAATAAAGATCTGCGGCCATATCCATTCAAATTATTTGTTAAGTTATTATTTGTTATTATAGAAAATATCTTAAAATAATGTTTCTGGAATGGGACAGCATGTCCAAATGCACCCTAAAACAAATTTAACGCATGTTGTGTGACAATTGCAGGAAATTGGCGTGAAATGGTCAGATTTTGGCGAATGCACGTGAAACTCGGGGAAAAGATTGGGGTAGTGATGGGTATTTAAAGCTGCAATGTTCGCAATGATGCCTCATTTCCATTTCGATGTAGACGAGTTACAAGATGCCAAGACTAAGCCTGCCGAATCGTAACATTGCAATAGGCAGCCTCCAGTTAGGTGAATTGCAGTCAGCAGTCGCACGCCACATGAACATCCATCAGAGCACCATTTCACGTCTCTTGGACAGCTACCAGCAGTTTCAATCAGCTGAAGACCGGCCCAGAAGTGGAAGACATCGCATAACAACTGCAGCACAAGATCGCTACATCCGGGTTCTGCACTAGCATCATCAAACTGCCACAGCAACGAACACTGTTGGATGCATACCTGGTTTGAGAAGGGTGTCTGCCCAAACCATTCGGAACCGACTTTGAGAAGCTGGTTTACGGGCTAGGAGACCGTATGTTGGCCCTGTCCTGCGACGTCACCATCAACATTTATGTGTTCGCTGGTGCACGAATGTACAGAGATGGAACTTGGGAAACTGGCGGCGAATATGGTTCAGCGACTAGTCACATTTCCTTCTACAGTGACGTGATGGACGACAACGTGTTTACAGATGCCGCAATGAACATTTTGCCAACAACTGTGTCGCCCAAGTTGACAGATTTGGTGGAGGGAGTGTCATGATGTGGGGAGCCATCTCATACACCGGCAGAAGTGAACATGTGTTCGTACAAGGCAACCTGATAGCTGTACGCTACCGGGATGAAATTCTTCGCCATCACATGCTTCCCATTTTGGATCTTTCAGCAGGACAATGCCAGGCCGCATACGGCACGTGTAACAATGGAATTCCTGCAGAATGAGAACATTAATGTGCTGCGCTTCATCTTCTGGATTAATAACTGTCACCATTGTTGAAAATTATTGACTCCGATAGCCATGTGTTTGACTAAGTTCGCACTTGCTTTTCAAAGTAAAAATATATCATTATTGTTGATTAGTTGTTCAATCAACAATAAGCCAATTAAACTGTACTTTGCATCGTAATGGTCATTTCTTACTGTTGCCAAAAGGCATTGGACCACTGTAATTAAATTTATCCAATCTTAACAGCGCTTTCTTAGCTGTCTGAGATGGGATTCTATATTTTTCAGAGGAGAATCGGGACCTCACCCTCACCATAATTTTTTTTTTATCGGATTTAGACGATTCACGAGATAGATCCCGAGCAAGACAAAATCCATGGAATTCTCATCCCTATAAATTAATGCGAGTGACAGTGGACAGACTAAAATACAACATGAAATTACTACGAATGACGGTGGACAGACTAACATACAACATGAAATTAATGCGAATGACAGTGGACAGACTAAAATACAATATGAAATTAATGCGAGTGAAATATAATTACTTTCCTAACAACACACATCTGTGTACATTTTGGTTAAATCCGAGTTACAGGCGTCTTCAATGAGATCACCAACATGTCAGTGTATGCATCAATTAACCTGTTCCTCATATGCTGTTGTGTAAAGGCCTGAGTGTAATAAAGTTCTGTTCTGTTTAGTCCCTAGTGAGATCAAGTCACAGCATATTTTTGCAGCAGTAATTTACCTAACGTGTATAGTTACCTAAATCTGGCTAAACATTAGCATACATGTATCATTACAACTGTATCTTTCCAAGATATGCCGAGAAAGTTGCAGCGAACTCGAACAGTAAAAACAAAGAAATGGTCAACCTCAGGATTAGCGTGCTAAAACCCATTCATGTGCGATGAATCGTGTCGACTTTTACTTGACTATTGGACAATTAGTCTGTCTTGCCTATGATGAATTGTGCTCCAGTTGTTTTATAAATGTATTAGAATTTTAATCTTTGTTGTAATAGTGTGTAACACATAGCTTGCTGGACTATTGCTGGACAAAACATAGAAATAAATGCATCATATTATTAATGTGAATAACACGATCTCGCATTTTTCGCATAAAGGTAGGGTCAACTCAAACAAGAGCCGTGTGTTGGAAAGATGCATACCCGGACCACCAACACATACTGGCACTTTAACAAATGAAAAACGCGTAATTTTAGAGCTAATAAAAAAACATGATTATTCCTGCTAACTGGGGCCAGCCATTTTGTTTTGTTTTTGTGACGTCCGGTGGGATAGCTTAGGGCGAAGTGACGTCAGCTTCTGACCATCTCCTGTATGTACAGTGTAAACAAAAACAGTAATTTTCGACAAGGCGCTTCTCTTTGATCAACCTGACTTGTAAAACAGCATAAATGACGTAATAATATAAAGAAACTATTTAACTAAATATATTTCAAGTTGCATTAACGGAACAAAATGGGGTTATAGTATTATTCTGTTTAATAATCCAAAGGAAAAATGTACACTATTAGGCCTATTGATATGCTACGTTGGAGCAAAAACGACAACCCACGATACCCAAGTGATAATTTTCTTTTCTTTGGGACTACGTAATTGGTCAGTTCTGTGGTTTTAGATGGAAAAGTCTACTTAATCAATAGTTTTACAGAACTATTTACAGTAATAAACCATGTCCATTACAATTTTAGGGGCGACAGGTAATATTCCACAATACCGGTATGTATTTTTGTGTCTAGACAGCGTCAATTAATTGGCTCGTCTGGTTACCAATCAAATACACACCTGCCAATCAGGAATCACAGGTAGAAGCAACTAACAGCATAGACCAATTAACTAAGAAAACACTCCATGTATCATTTCAGTACGTAGGTTAACGCATGAGCAAAACATTGTTAATTGTTTCGACTTGTTGTGTAGCCACTTTGACAATGGTATTTTATTTTGTATTGAAAAATAATATATTATATAGTGCTGGATATACTTATTGCTGGCTTACTGGGATGTGTATTATTACAGAACATTGCAATGTATGACTATTTATCATCCTGCAAAAACCAGGTAGATTGTGTTTCTCTAGTTCTAAGGCTCATTCCTGATGTTACACGTTAAGTATTACATAACCACCAGCTCACCAGAGGGCGTACTCACTGAGATGGTACAAAATGGCTGCGCCCGTCACATTTAACCGTTTTATTAATTAACTATATGATTATACATGTTGATATTAAGCAATAATGTGCATTATATATCGTTGAATATGCATACCAGGCCAAATGCCTTAATTGTCCTCTCCTTTAATATTATGATCACATTAATTTCAGGCCTCAGTGGCATCGTGGCAGGCCATCGGTCTACAGGCTGTTAGGTACTGGGTTCGGATCCCAGTCGAGGCATGGGATTTTTAATCCAGATACCGCAAGGCTCAATGGGTAGGTGTAAACCACTTGCACCGACCAGTGATCCATAACTGGTTCAACAAAGGCTATGGTTTGTGCTATCCTGTCTGTGGGAAGCGCAAATAAAAGATCCCTTGCTGCCTGTCGTAAAAAGAGTAGCCTATGTGGCGACAGCGGGTTTCCTCTAAAACACAGTGTCAGAATGACCATATGTTTGACGTCCAATAGCCGATGATAAGATAAAAAATCAATGTGCTCCAGTGGCGTCGTTAAATAAAACAAACTTTACTTTACATTAATTTCAGGATTTACAGTATATTAGATCCATTTTCATACAAACTGAAAATCATCATATTGATCGGACTTTAAACTTTTAGATCTGCGTTCAAAATTTTATGTTGAAATTACTTCTTTTCTTTAATATTATTAAATAGTCCGATCCTCTCTTCTTTCTCTTATTTAATTTTGGACTGTCCTTCTAAAATGCTCCAAATTATATAAATATTCGGCCGAGCAGTCAATTCTTTTTTATTTTTGGCTTGTAACCTTTTTATTTTTTTTATTTATTCTATTAACGTTTTTACTAATTGCTATTTTCAAAATTCTGCCCATTTTCAACCCCTCCCCCTCTACCCCCCACCTCCATCCCGAGTCAGGACACCGATCTTATCGGAGGTCGGACTCGGGATGGGCGTGTTCGAAACCCTAGTGGTATATGGGCACGTTAAACTAGTTATCATCATCAAATCATCTTCTGTAATTTTATATCTGCATTAGTAGTTTACAACTGCTTCAGACCCATTGTAAATTTTCACTATAACATACAGATATGTTATAATAAATTTGGTTAATTTTCACTATAATTTACAATTAGCAGCTTCGTCGCATTATGGAATGGGCTGGTGATTGGAAGAAAATGTTAGTCATGATGTGTTTGTGATGACAGTAGTGCTGAGGTTATTTCATGGAATATGGCCCTGGACAGGCTTCACGCTCTTTGTTACCAACTAAATTCCATGACAATTTATGACTTTTAAAAGAATTTTCAAAGAACTTTTTGTCATCATTAATATAATTTAATAATATTACACTTTTTAATACCAAATGTCAATACAGCCCTTCAGATTACATGGTAATTCCAAGACCCCTACAAACTCTGTTAGTATACCATCACAGATTGGCAAATACCAGTGTTATCAAACAGCAGCAAGAGGTATATTATATGCACATTCCCTGCATAAATAAATGACAAGCTGTGATATACAAGTGTAGAGTACAGAGTAGGTAACAGCACAATGGAATCACCATGGCAGATTGATCTGATAACCTGTTACACCCCAGTCAGATGCTCTGTAAGATGTATATTGAATTTAAATTAACAAACCTGCATAGGTTTGGAACACATTGCTACAAGAACTTGCATCCTAGCAACCGAATACTCGTCCTCACCACAATACTTCAACAGAGATGCCTGCAAAAACAACAACCATACGTTTAACAGATATTACACATTACATATTAGGCTGGATGGGTACTGGATAGATGAACAAATACAAATAGATGAACTGTTTTACTCAACAAATGCCACTATAAACATAACAGATACCAGAAAAAGTATGTTTCTAGATAGATGGATGGACTGATAGATGAATCAGCAGACAGAATTGTGAGATATCACACTGACTTACATGTAAGGATCCACTATCTCTGCAGTCCAGTGGGACCCCCAGCTCCTGTGCTAGCTGCATCTGAAATAACACCAACACTGAGAAATGTTCAATCATGTCAACTACATGTATCTTAAAACATTTCTGTCATCACAATAGTGTAAAGGGAATTGTTGGAAATTTTATTAACAGTAGATAACTGCTTAAAATTACCGACAGTTCTTAATCAACACATCTTAAACTCTTGCTGTTAGGTGTCTAAAATACTGTTATCACACTTGGTTCAGACAGAAAGGAAACATTCTGCCAGATGAGCTACTCCCTCCAAAAAGCAGCAAGAGATTTTTAACATGCCTTTCCTCATTTACATGACAGTACAACCTTGCCCAGTGGAATGAATTAGCCAACTTTTGCATGGGGCTAGACTAATAGAATCTATCACCGTTGTGAGATATAGATAAGGCAATTCCAGCCCGAGGGACAATTTTTTTTTTTGTGAGGGCCGATGTTTACCGAGGCTCTGACAAAAACATTTTGTTACAAGGGTTGGAATTGCCTTATCTACACCTCACAATGGTGATTGATTCTTTTTCTTGCCCATTTAATTACAGTAACAAAACATTAATTTTGTAAGCTATGGTTTGTTTATTGTAGAACAATTCAAAAACATTTCACCTTCAAACTCATTTAATCATACATGGAAAATATAGTCCACATTATGCAATGACATAAAAATATAACAACTTAACAATAAACATAAAGTTCAAAATATTAATTTGTTTAAATATTTTTAAAACAATGATACATCTTGAAAAAGCAATTCGGTGGACTATTGCGTCAATTGATGTAAAACATGAGTTGTGACGTCAGATGTATGTAGAAATCATCTAGCCCCGGGGTACTAGACAGATTTATCTAGCACCGTGCAAAAGCTGGCTAATTCAATCTAGTGGGCAAGAATAATAGACTCCATCATATGTGGTCATGTGGGATAGAAAAAGACGAGGCTTGCCAAGTCATAGCATCGAAATTTGCACCACAGAGGGTGTACTTTTTCTATCTCACATGAACGCATATGATGGAGTCTTTTTCTCTCATCCATTTGATAAATAAACCATTATTTTACATGAACAAACAAAGATGGCTGAAAAAGTAACTTCTTTATTTGACTGTTTTATCACAAATAAACTACACTATCATATTTACCGCGTCTGTGTTTCCTGTGTTAAAATGTAATTTAACACTACAAATTAACAAGAATAGCTTTTATTATGAAGGTTTTAATAGCAAAATGTTAATCTAAAACTAACCATCTCGAATTGATATGACGTCATATATTGCAAGATAGATTTATTCCGCATGGTCTGACGTCATGGAATGGGTCTGTCTTGCATCGCTAGGGATGGGAGACAAATCTCTCTCACCTGATGATTTCTATATATGCCTTATGTCATAAGTCATGTTTTCAGAATTCTGTGGAATTACTTATTCCTAACTTGCCATTTCAAGTTGTATCACTGTTTAAAAAATAATTTCAACAAATTAATATTTTCAACTTCATATTTATGGTCATGTTGTTGCATAATATGGACTACTTTTTTCAGGTATTTAAATTTATTAAATGAGTTTGTAAGTAAAGTGTTTTTGAATGGACCTTAGTTTACAAATGTTCTGTTGTAATTAAGTAGGCTAGAAAAAGAATCGGTCACTGTTGGGTACTGGTAAGGTAATTTCAACCTGCTAGACAACATGTTATATGTAAGGGCCTTAGCAAACACTGGCCCTCACAAATTTTTTTTATCCCTAGGATTAGTATTACCGTATCTATATCACAAAACACTGATAGAAGCTATTAGTACATACATGTACTTGGCGATAAATGTACAAGTCATGGAGCAAGGACTGAATAAAAGCCTAGTTCATCAAGGGTGATCGATCCTACGATACCAAGTTCTCAAGAGCTGTACCACTAAGAAATGAAATAAGTCTGATGACTTACCAAGTCCTCAAGAGCTGTACCACTAAGACATGAAATAGGTATGATGATATACCAAGTTCTCAAGAGCTGTACCACTAAGAAATGAAATAAGTCTGATGACCTACCAAGTTCTCAAGAGCTGTACCACTAAGAAATGAAATAAGTCTGATGACTTACCAAGTCCTCAAGAGCTGTACCACTAAGAAATAAAATAAGTATGATGATATACCAAGTTCTCAAGAGCTGTACCACTAAGAAATGAAATAAGTCTGATGACATACCAAGTTCTCAAGAGCTGTACCACTAAGAAATGAAATAAGTCTGATGACCTACCAAGTTCTCAAGAGCTGTACCACTAAGAAATGAAATAAGTCTGATGATATACCAAGTTCTCAAGAGTTGTACCACTAAGAAATGAAATAAGTCTGATGACCTACCAAGTTCTCAAGAGTTGTACCACTAAGAAATGAAATAAGTCTGATGACCTACCAAGTTCTCAAGAGCTGTACCACTAAGAAATGAAATAAGTCTGATGACCTACCAAGTTCTCAAGAGCTGTACCACTAAGAAATGAAATAAGTATGATGATATACCAAGTTCTCAAGAGCTGTACCACTAAGAAATGAAATAAGTCTGATGACCTACCAAGTTCTCAAGAGTTGTACCACTAAGAAATGAAATAAGTCTGATGACCTACCAAGTTCTCAAGAGCTGTACCACTAAGAAATGAAATAAGTATGATGATATACCAAGTTCTCAAGAGCTGTACCACTAAGAAATGAAATAAGTCTGATGACCTACCAAGTTCTCAAGAGCTGTACCACTAAGAAATGAAATAAGTCTGATGATATACCAAGTTCTCAAGAGTTGTACCACTAAGAAATGAAATAAGTCTGATGACCTACCAAGTTCTCAAGAGTTGTACCACTAAGAAATGAAATAAGTCTGATGACCTACCAAGTTCTCAAGAGCTGTACCACTAAGAAATGAAATAAGTCTGATGACCTACCAAGTTCTCAAGAGCTGTACCACTAAGAAATGAAATAAGTCTGATGACCTACCAAGTTCTCAAGAGTTGTACCACTAAGAAATGAAATAAGTCTGATGACCTACCAAGTTCTCAAGAGCTGTACCACTAAGAAATGAAATAAGTATGATGATATACCAAGTTCTCAAGAGTTGTACCACTAAGAAATGAAATAAGTCTGATGACCTACCAAGTTCTCAAGAGCTGTACCACTAAGAAATGAAATAAGTATGATGATATACCATGCTCGAAACCTTCGTGGTATAGGAGCATGTAAATATTTTATTGATTGATATACCAAGTTCTCAAGAGCTGTACCACTAAGAAATGAAATAAGTCTGATGACATACCAAGTCCTCAAGAGCTGTACCACTAAGAAATGAAATAAGTCTGATGACATACCAAGTTCTCAAGAGCTGTACCACTAAGAAATGAAATAAGTCTGATGACCTACCAAGTTCTCAAGAGTTGTACCACTAAGAAATGAAATAAGTATGATGATATACCAAGTCCTCAAGAGCTGTACCACTAAGAAATGAAATAAGTCTGATGACCTACCAAGTTCTCAAGAGCTGTACCACTAAGAAATGAAATAAGTCTGATGATATACCAAGTTCTCAAGAGCTGTACCACTAAGAAATGAAATAAGTATGATGATATACCAAGTTCTCAAGAGTTGTATCACTAAGAAATGAAATAAGTATGATGATATACCAAGTTCTCAAGAGCTGTACCACTAAGAAATGAAATAAGTATGATGATATGTAGCCTTCCTGGTTTTCAGTCTGTCTATCTTTTCATATTTTCCTTGGTTATTATATTCAGTTAAGATTCTGATTATATCTCTTACTAATTACATTAACAGCATGATCTAACTCTACTCACTTATGAATATCAGGAACGTTATTTTCTCATTGCTACGAGGGATAATACAATAAGTGTCGTGCAACCGTTTTAAATGTTGTCGGCAGAAGTCCGTGCAAGAGTGTCGCCTGACTGAATCAATCAATCAGGTTGGTCAGGTTAGATCATTTTTCGACGCACGTTATTTATCCCCACTTGCGCTCGGGTTGTTTTTCTGTAAGGTTAGTTTTTGTGTGCTGTGTTGTTTTTCATTTTATATATATGTAAACATGTTTGCTTCCATTCCTAGCTGTCTGCCTATTTATACATACATTTAACCAATGTATATCCTGTAAGATTTGGTTATTAAAATTATAAATTAGCTACGTAAAGCGAGTCATGCAATGACCCGTGTTACGTGTAAGGTGTAATCGTCCCATATATAATTCCGTGTTTTTACCGTGCACGAACTGTCCGCTTAATCGTTTTGGCTGAGTTAGAGAACGGACGACCCGTCTGAATAAATTAAACCTGATTAAATTAGGATCTCGTTGATTTTAATAAGCGGTCTTCGTCATTGTCGATGGTTTGTAACCCCATTCCGAATAAGTGAGTCCTAATTATATGGATTAACGACTGCTTTAATGGGGTGTTTTGGTTAAAAATAGCTTTGAAGGGGGCTGTCCAATATATATGATTTAACGGAGTTCGTGTACACCGGCATGGATGGGTAATCGTGTAAGGTGTAGAGCCTAATTATTCGGTGTGGGCTGTCCTGCAGATGTAAATTTAATTCCACGAATATTCTCTTTGTCGGGATTATCCACGACACATTCATACACGTCCCTAAATATAAATATTTATTTGTATGGATATGTGGGTGTAAATTTATTTATTTAGTGGTAGTCGATTCATATATGGATTCTTAGAGGACTACCATACATATTTGTTATTTGTTTGTACTCCCTCGAATAAATGTGTAATCTGTTTATTTGTTAGTTTAGGTTTTCTGTGCTAGCCAAGTCAGTCTGGTTTATAGTAATTTCAGCCTTCTAGAGAATTATTAATCGACTCTTAATACCAGCAAAAGTCTACAACCGAAAGGGGTAGCCACAAACCCGTGGTCCCCAGATTAAGAAACGAAAAGTAAATTTCATTACAGATATACCAAGTTCTCAAGAGCTGTACCACTAAGAAATGAAATAAGTATGATGACATACCAAGTTCTCAAGAGCTGTACCACTAAGAAATGAAATAAGTATGATGATATACCAAGTTCTCAAGAGTTGTACCACTAAGAAATGAAATAAGTATGATGATATACCAAGTTCTCAAGAGTTGTACCACTAAGAAATGAAATAAGTATGATGACATACCAAGTTCTCAAGAGCTGTACCACTAAGAAATGAAATAAGTCTGATGACCTACCAAGTTTTCAAGAGTTGTACCACTAAGAAATGAAATAAGTATGATGATATACCAAGTTCTCAAGAGATGTACCACTAAGAAATGAAATAAGTATGATGATATACCAAGTTTTCAAGAGCTGTACCACTAAGAAATGAAATAAGTATGATGATATACCAAGTTCTCAAGAGCTGTACCACTAACATATGAAATAAGTCTGATGACGTACCAAGTTCTCAAGAGCTGTACCACTAAGAAATGAAATAAGTCTGATGATATACCAAGTTCTCAAGAGCTGTACCACTAAGAAATGAAATAAGTATGATGATATACCAAGTTCTCAAGAGCTGTACCACTAAGAAATGAAATAAGTATGATGATATACCAAGTTCTCAAGAGCTGTACCACTAAGAAATGAAATAAGTCTGATGACCTACCAAGTTCTCAAGAGCTGTACCACTAAGAAATGAAATAAGTATGATGATATACCATGCTCGAAACCTTCTTGGTATAGGAGCATGTAAATATTTTATTGATTGATATACCAAGTTCTCAAGAGCTGTACCACTAAGAAATGAAATAAGTCTGATGACATACCAAGTTCTCAAGAGCTGTACCACTAAGAAATGAAATAAGTCTGATGACTTACCAAGTCCTCAAGAGCTGTACCACTAAGAAATGAAATAAGTCTGATGACATACCAAGTTCTCAAGAGCTGTACCACTAAGAAATGAAATAAGTCTGATGACCTACCAAGTTCTCAAGAGTTGTACCACTAAGAAATGAAATAAGTATGATGATATACCAAGTCCTCAAGAGCTGTACCACTAAGAAATGAAATAAGTCTGATGACCTACCAAGTTCTCAAGAGCTGTACCACTAAGAAATGAAATAAGTCTGATGATATACCAAGTTCTCAAGAGCTGTACCACTAAGAAATGAAATAAGTATGATGATATACCAAGTTCTCAAGAGTTGTATCACTAAGAAATGAAATAAGTATGATGATATACCAAGTTCTCAAGAGCTGTACCACTAAGATATGAAATACGTATGATGATATGTAGCCTTCCTGGTTTTCAGTCTGTCTATCTTTTCATATTTTCCTTGGTTATTATATTCAGTTAAGATTCTGATTATATCTCTTACTAATTACATTAACAGCATGATCTAACTCTACTCACTTATGAATATCAGGAACGTTATTTTCTCATTGCTACGAGGGATAATACAATAAGTGTCGTGCAACCATTTTAAATGTTGTCGGCAGAAGTCCGTGCAAGAGTGTCGCCTGACTGAATCAACCAATCAGGTTGGTCAGGTTAGATCATTTTTCGACGCACGTTATTTATCCCCACTTGCGCTCGGGTTGTTTTTCTGTGAGGTTAGTTTTTGAGTGCTGTGTTGTTTTTCATTTTATATATATGTAAACATGTTTGCTTCCATTCCTAGCTGTCTGCCTATTTATACATACATTTAACCAATGTATATCCTGTAAGATTTGGTTATTAAAATTATAAATTAGCTACGTAAAGCGAGTCATGCAATGACCCGTGTTACGTGTAAGGTGTAATCGTCCCATATATAATTCCGTGTTTTTACCGTGCACGAACTGTCCGCTTAATCGTTTTGGCCGAGTTAGAGAACGGACGACCCGTCTGAATAAATTAAACCTGATTAAATTAGGATCTCGTTGATTTTAATAAGCGGTCTTCGTCATTGTCGATGGTTTGTAACCCCATTCCGAATAAGTGAGTCCTAATTATATGGATTAACGACTGCTTTAATGGGGTGTTTTGGTTAAAAATAGCTTTGAAGGGGGCTGTCCAATATATATGATTTAACGGAGTTCGTGTACACCGGCATGGATGGGTAATCGTGTAAGGTGTAGAGCCTAATTATTTGGTGTGGGCTGTCCTGCAGATGTAAATTTAATTCCACGAATATTCTCTTTGTCGGGATTATCCACGACACATTCATACACGTCCCTAAATATAAATATTTATTTGTATGGATATGTGGGTGTAAATTTATTTATTTAGTGGTAGTCGATTCATATATGGATTCTTAGAGGACTACCATACATATTTGTTATTTGTTTGTACTCCCTCGAATAAATGTGTAATCTGTTTATTTGTTAGTTTAGGTTTTCTGTGCTAGCCAAGTCAGTCTGGTTTATAGTAATTTCAGCCTTCTAGAGAATTATTAATCGACTCTTAATACCAGCAAAAGTCTACAACCGAAAGGGGTAGCCACAAACCCGTGGTCCCCAGATTAAGAAACGAAAAGTAAATTTCATTACAGATATACCAAGTTCTCAAGAGCTGTACCACTAAGAAATGAAATAAGTATGATGACATACCAAGTTCTCAAGAGCTGTACCACTAAGAAATGAAATAAGTATGATGATATACCAAGTTCTCAAGAGTTGTACCACTAAGAAATGAAATAAGTATGATGACATACCAAGTTCTCAAGAGTTGTACCACTAAGAAATGAAATAAGTATGATGACATACCAAGTTCTCAAGAGCTGTACCACTAAGAAATGAAATAAGTCTGATGACCTACCAAGTTTTCAAGAGTTGTACCACTAAGAAATGAAATAAGTATGATGATATACCAAGTTCTCAAGAGATGTACCACTAAGAAATGAAATAAGTATGATGATATACCAAGTTTTCAAGAGCTGTACCACTAAGAAATGAAATAAGTATGATGATATACCAAGTTCTCAAGAGCTGTACCACTAACATATGAAATAAGTCTGATGACTTACCAAGTTCTCAAGAGCTGTACCACTAAGAAATGAAATAAGTATGATGATATACCAAGTTCTCAAGAGATGTACCACTAAGAAATGAAATAAGTATGATGATATACCAAGTTTTCAAGAGCTGTACCACTAAGAAATGAAATAAGTATGATGATATACCAAGTTCTCAAGAGCTGTACCACTAACATATGAAATAAGTCTGATGACTTACCAAGTTCTCAAGAGCTGTACCACTAAGAAATGAAATAAGTATGATGATATACCAAGTTCTCAAGAGATGTACCACTAAGAAGTGAAATAAGTCTGATGATATACCAAGTTCTCAAGAGCTGTACCACTAAGAAATGAAATAAGTATGATGATATACCAAGTTCTCAAGAGCTGTACCACTAAGAAATGAAATAAGTATGATGATATACCAAGTTCTCAAGAGCTGTACCACTAAGAAATGAAATAAGTATGATGATATACCAAGTCCTCAAGAGCTGTACCACTAAGAAATGAAATAAGTCTGATGACATACCAAGTCCTCAAGAGCTGTACCACTAAGAAATGAAATAAGTCTGATGACATACCAAGTCCTCAAGAGCTGTACCACTAAGAAATGAAATAAGTCTGATGACATACCAAGTTCTCAAGAGTTGTACCACTAAGAAATGAAATAAGTCTGATGACATACCAAGTTCTCAAGAGCTGTACCACTAAGAAATGAAATAAGTATGATGATATACCAAGTTTCCAAGAGCTGTACCACTAGGAAATGAAATAAGTATGATGATATACCAAGTTCTCAAGAGATGTACCACTAAGAAATGAAATAAGTATGATGATATACCAAGTTTTCAAGAGCTGTACCACTAAGAAATGAAATAAGTATGATGATATACCAAGTTTTCAAGAGCTGTACCACTAAGAAATGAAATAAGTCTGATGACATACCAAGTTCTCAAGAGCTGTACCACTAAGAAATGAAATAAGTCTGATGACCTACCAAGTTTTCAAGAGTTGTACCACTAAGAAATGAAATAAGTATGATGATATACCAAGTTCTCAACAGTTGTACCACTAAGAAATGAAATAAGTATGATGATATACCAAGTTCTCAAGAGCTGTACCACTAAGAAATGAAATAAGTCTGATGACTTACCAAATTATCAAGAGCTTTTTCCTGTGGCGCTGGGTGTCGACGTAGCAGTGCTTTCTCAGGACAGAATTTGTAGATCCTGTGAGCTACGGCCATATTGGCCAATAGCATGAACTCCTCTATCAATCTGAAATTGTCAGGTTATTTTACTTTTTCAAACAATTATGTAACACTTGAGGGTGGGGAGGGGTGGTGGTTGCATGATCATGTGATGTATTCAAAATGTTATCACAAGTTACATAACATTTTCAAAATAATGTCTAATTTTTATTTACAAAGTATTTATAATGCAGCCATTGGTGGTTATTTTGTTCTATAATTAACAGATTATTCTTTTAAATCATGTATTTATTACTAAACAAAGTGAAGATACAAAGAAAAATTCCAATATGCTGGTCACAGTAAAAGTACAAGAACTAAGGGGAGTAGAGTAACAAGAGCATTACATAACGTTACCAGGAGAAGCAGGGCTCGCGCTTTCGGTAGCCAAATTAGCCATTGGCTAATTTTTACAAAAAATGGCTAATAAAATTTGCAAGTGGCTAAAATTTTGGCTAAGCCATTTTCTGTCTTCTGATGTGAACAAACGGTTACATAATCTATCCGACACCTCAAACATAATAATACTACCAAATATTCAATTAGCGTAATAGCGATCTCGCGACCGGTAACGAGAAACGGTGCCATGTTGAATACAGCATAGGCCTGATAATGTATGCTTATTTTAATAATCACGGTTATTAATTTTAAAGGCATGCATCAACATGTATGACAGCAATGTCTGGAAGATCTGTAACTTGTTTATTTACTTTGTAAAATCTTTGAACCAAAGTAATAAAAACAGACCCACAATGCGTGTCAATTTGAATTACACATGCCAGTTCAGGGCCAAAAGACATGTAGGCCATCTCAAGGTCTGAGTTCAGCCAGACTGAGCGAAAACAAAACGTTCGTTAGACTGGTTTGTGCGCTTCACGTTAAACCAAATGGACACGACGAACACCAATCAGATAGTTCGCGAACGTTAGGAAGAACGTTCGTTGGCTGAACTGAGGACAGCTCTTGGCGCGAACATACGTCACGCTTCAGAGTCAGCTGATACCCGCGTGTCAAGAGACATCGTTGCGGACATTAAACAATACGATTACGCAAAAATGAATCTTTATGTAAATTTGTAGAAAAACAATAGTTATTCACATCAATGAATACCTAACTGCAGTTTTTGTTTATTCCTTTATCTTTGTTAGTTTCGTACCCATGGTCGAGAGCACGCATGCAGATCATGATCGCCGGAAATGAACATGCAGTATTTAAATTATACAAATTGCAGTTAAATGTACACTGAATAAAATTTTACAGTAATCATATTTGTTAGATAATTTTAGATATAAATTTGTAAGACTGTGAGGTGACATTTAATAAGTTAGCTGGATTTTATAAAGACTGTAAATTTTTATTTTATGAAAGGATTTGTTGTTGGGGGTTTTGTTTTTGTTTTTTTGTTGGGTTTTTTTAATAAATGGAGTATACTGTGGTGAAGTCGGCATTCTTAGCTGAGGTATTTTGTAAGCAGAAATCACAACAAGCATTTAACACGACGCTGAAATCAACAGCAACAACATGGCACAGACATGGGGTGGGGAATTGATGGGTCATTAAAAAAAAAAAAAAAAAAAAAAAAAAAAAAAAACTCAAATTTTTCTTTGGGAAAAAAGGAAGAAAGAAAAAACACCATCCATAAACATCCACCCACCCACCCATATTTCTGTACGTTTGTTAATTTAATGTCATAGGCCTTAGAAGTGGGGGTGGGTGTATGGGGTACTGGCTTCAGACTGAAGATATTGCTTAATCCCATCCCAACCCCACCCCCACTGAAAAAAATCGAAGTAATATATTAACTGTCCCTACCCCCATTAAGGTTTTGTTATTCCTATTTATTCCAGTTTGTACACAATTAGCTGAAAAAGATACATTTTCATATTCATATATAAATACTCTATACAGTACTGCGTAAAACAAATTTGGCTAAAGCATTTTCAATATGGCTAATGAAAATTCCATTTGGCTAATATTTTGGCTACAGGTATTTTTGATCCAGGGTGAGCCCTGGAGAAGTAGCCTTAACATTAAAAACTTTAAATGGGGAAACAGGGTACACAAAGGTATGATTTTACTGTATGTAACTGTTGAACTAACTGCCCCATATCCATGTCAGAAAGTTTATATCAATAACAAATCAGTGACACAAAGTTCAGGAAAATTATGCTGCCAAATAAGATAATATCCCAGAATAAGAACAAACATAGCATAGGGATGTGATCGAAATTTACATAAACATATCTGAATCGGACAACAAGAAAGAAATTGTTCTATATGATTTAGATACATCTTTACAATTGGCATATTTAGTCTAGCTTTCTTCTTTTTCTTTCTTTTTGTCGTTCTTAGTTTTCTTCTTTCACTTTAATTTTATACTGATTTAGACAAGTTTTTGTTACCACCTCTTACTCTACAAATGTATATTAAGATTGTAAGGAACAGGCGTTAATATACATGTAGGTATGTGCCTGTTCACCAATCCTGTTCCTAATACTGGAAATAATGCTCTATTCATTACAAGTCGTGAATATTGTATTGCCTAATTTACAAGTTGTGAAGAGCATTCATTTGGCGAAATAACCTGTGAACACAATTTGTGTACTGAGGTAGGATTTTCTGTTTCAATCTTCACAATTCGTGAAAAAATGGTGGAACAAACACAAGATTGGTGTGTGAGATTGTGCAGATTGTCTATAAATCACCTGATTGCTCTCCACTTGGTCATGTTCACAATTTGGAACTTGTCAATTCACAATTTTCATGAGCACCAAATAAATGCAGCATTAAAACAGCTTTAAAAGAAGAAGAACCTGATCACATGACCACAAGGTTGACCCATGAATATCATGTGAGAACATTAACTAATGACTGACTGTTAGGGAATTCTGACAATTCTTTCATACTGATGGAAACTGCACTATAGATAAAAGTCAGAATAGGGTTCATACAGATTTTCAACAACTAAATTTTAGGGCCTTGTCAAGTCGTAAATTCGATTTTTAAGGCCCAAACATATGAGACACAATGACTCAAATTAAGTCCTGCTTGGTTTGACGTCAGTGCCAGTCAAAGGCTGTGGGGGATCATTTTTTAATTTGACACCCGTGGAAGAGAAGTAGTGAAGAGATGCACATTTGATAAACTCTCCAACATTTCACTGTTTAATTTGTTTCTTGCCCAATCATGTGCGATGTTCGCCCATAACCCCAAATCACTGGTCTTTTAATACGCTTTGTGAGAATCATCTTTACATTCTTACCCACCAAAGATTCATACACAACATGGAAGGCAAAATTCAAGGACTTTTTAAGCACTTTACACTGTAAAATTAGTTTTCAAGAACTTTTACATTCACCATATTCAACTGGTAACACTTGGTCTCCTATATTTTAATCAGATTTCCTACCAACATATCCAACACTATTCAGTCAAAACTGTCAATAAAATCAGCTGACAAATTTTTTAATTACAAGAAAATAACTTGAGAAAAATAAATTTCATATTATCAGTGGAAATATGCAAATCAAGTACTTTTCAAGAAGATGTTCTTATATTGAAGCACTTTTCATTGGTTTGACAAATTCAAGCACTTTTCATTGGTTTGACAAATTCAAAAGGTTTTCATTATGACCACTCTAGTTCAAGCACTTTTCAAATATGTATGAACCCTGCCACCCATACTAGGACTAGGGTCTCCATGAGTACTTGGTCACGAGCCGAGTCTAGCAAGACTCGAGTCCGCTCATGGGACTCGAGTACCCAGGTAAAGAAGAGGACTCTCATTTAATTATATTTTTTACGTCATTTTGCCATATGCTTGCCGCCAGTTACATTATAAGGCTATGAGACATGGAGGGAAAACAAAAGTCGAATGTGTGCAATACAGTACAATGGCATGAGTTGGCATCCATGTTCAGCAGTGGAATTAGAAGTTTGTTTTGTTTAATAACACCACAAGAGCACATTGATTAATTAATCATCGTCTACTGGATGTCAAACATTTGGTAATTATGACTCATAGTCATCAGAGGAAACCTGCTCCATTTTTCCTAATGCAGCAAAGGATCTGTTACATGCACTTCCCCACAGACAGAAAAGCACATACCACGATCTTTGTCCAGTTGTGGTGCACTGGTTGGAATGGAAAAAACAACAATCAGCTGAATGGATTTACTGAGGTGGTTCGATCCTGCGACACAAGCACCTCAAGCGAACACTCAACCAACTGAGCTAAATCCCGTGCCTCTGCTGGAATTAGATGCATAATGCCATTTTACTTTATTCCTTAGTCTCATTATCAACTAGTGTAAGTGTCGGGTACTCACGTCCCTCGAGTACTCCAGTTTAATATTTTGGACTCGTGGAGGCCCCAACTAGGACAACCAATTCAAGTTACATACAATCTATTCCATTATTTGTTCACTGATTGCATGCCTAATCAAACACTGGCAAAATGTGTCAGTAGAAATGGTGGACAGTAATGAGTGGCTAGCAGCCAGTACAGTACACCTCATGACATCACGCAAAATTGAAATAGTAGAGTCAGATAAGGGAAATAACTCAACTTGTAACCTGTATAAATATGGCAAAATATTAACTTCCATGTTCCATTAATGTACTTTTGATGCCAGCTATGGGACAATTTATGTAAGCAAACTTCAAGTGATTTTAGGGCATTTGTTAACTTTTTAAGGCCTTTTTTTTTAAAAGACACCTTCAAATTCAAGGCCTTTTCAAGATTGTGCAAACACTGTGGGACAAGTATTATAAAACAAAAACATCAAATGATAACTGATTTACTTGTTACTGTCCCTTTGCTGATAAACAAAATATCCATTGGGCAGTCCGGTGTCCTTATCAAGTGTGTACTGTATCTTCACTTGGTCGAGTCGCAATGCTCCACCATCAAAACGAGCTTTACGCAGACACTTGGCCATCTGAAAATAAACATTACCTGCTATACACAAAATATTCACAGAATCAAGCTCATCTATAACATGAACAAGAATGATGAATGTCAGGGCTGTTTTAGAAGTGATCCTATAGTGAGTAGGGGCAGGAGACGATAAAAAAAATATATATCCAGGTGTTTCCCCAGGGCCATTAGGTGTAGGCGCCTTAAATCAATTGCTGCTAAGCCTTGATTTGAAGTACTTTAGAAAACAATTATCACAAGTACGAGCGTGGCAGTCGACTACCTCTTGCAAACAACTTGTGTACCAGTATACCAAGCACACCTAATCACTATGACAGGTAAAACACTTCCTAACTACTTAACAATGCACCAGTCGTTTGCTCACAATTGGTGTTTGGTAATTTTACCATATCTACTGGGACCGCTAATCCATCAGGAAGGCGCTTACGCATAACGGGATTCAAGCTTCAAGGCCGATCAAAGAAGATGCCCATTGACAGAATCAACTGTACTATTTAACTCAATAAACAATAGGTGAAGCACTTTTTAATAGTACAGTTAAGTTGGCAATCAGTAATTTCTATCCTAACACCCCTTTCCCAAAACACATACTGAAAAAATCCAGGGCTCGCGCTGTCAGTAACCAATTTAGCCATCGGTTAATTAAAAATTATTTAAAAAAAAAAAATGGCTAATAAAATTTGCAAGTGGCTAAAATTTTGGCTGAGCCATTTTCTATCTTGTGATGTGAACAAACAGTTACATAATCTATTCGACACCTCAAACATAATAACACCAAATATTCAATTAGCATAATAGCGAATACAGCGTATGCCTTATTTTTGCTAATTTTAATAATCAAGGTTATTAATTTTAACAGCATGCATTCGACATGCATGACAGCAATGTGACAGTGATTCATTGTCTCGAAGATATGTAACTTGTTATTTTAACTTTGTAAAGTCTTTGAACCAAAGTAATAAAAATAAACCGACAATGTGTTTCACTTTAAATACACATGCCAGTTCAGGGCCGAAAGACATATCGGCTATCCCAAGGGCTGAGTTCAGCCAAACCGAGCGAAAACAAAATGTTCACTACACTGGTTTGTGCGCTTCACGTTAAACCAAATGGAGACGATGGACACCAATCAAATAGTTCGCTAACGTTAGGAAGAACGTTCGTTGGCTGAACTGAGAAAAGCTCTCGGCGTAATATATGTCACACTTCAGAGTCAGCTGACACCCACGTGTCAAGAGACATCGTTGCGGACATTAAACAATACAATTACACAGAAGTAAATCTTGATGTAAATTTGTAGAAAAACAATAGTTGTTTGCATCAATGAATACCTAACTGCAGTTTCGGTTATTTCCTTTGTCTTTGTTAATTTTGTACCTATGGTCGTGAACACGCATGCAGATCGCGATCGCGGGAAATGAACATGCAGTATTTATACAAATTGCAGTTAAACGTACATTGAATTAGTTTACAATAATCATATTTGTTAGATAATGCTAGATATATATTTGTAAAACTGTGAGGTGACATTTAATAAGTTAGCTGGATTTTAAAAAGACAGTAAAATTTTATTTTATTAATGGGGGGTTTTGGTTTTTTTTTTTTTTATATAAATGGAATATACTGTGAAGTCAGCATTCTTAGCTTAGGTATTTTACAAGCAGAAATCACAACAAGCATTTAACACGACGCTGAAATCAACAGCAACAACATGGCGCAAATTATTAAATTGTTGGGGGTGGGGAATTGATGGGTTATTTTTTAAAAAGTCTTAACCCCCCCCCAAAAAAAAACCCCACCCCAAAACAACAACAACAAAACAACAAAAAACCAACCCCAACATGATTTCATGGATTGAAGGCAAACACTTAACTGTTTTCAGCCCACTACCCCACTTCTTTTGGCTTGATTTTTGTCTTATAATGATGCTAAATATGTAAGCGCCTTCAAAAAATCCTGGGGAAAGGCCTGTATATCCATCAGTCACAAAATAAAATTCCATTTAAACCAACCAGAAAAATATTTGCACACCTTAGCCCTATTCTCATATATAAACAGAAGAAAGCTAAAGGACACATGAGCTCATTTATCACTAGCTGATGAAATATAACCATTGCCAGGTTACTGTCACAAGTGTGGACTAACGAACGTATCATCTGGTATACAGAAGCATTTCGTTATTACCTCCTGTAGGTGTAAAACTCGAGAGGTGATGTCCGTCACTGTGAAACCTGTTGATATTGGTGGAAGTTCCTCAGCCATCCATTCTTTATCAGGTTCCTCAATAAAACCCTGAAAAAAAAGCCAAATTCACACCAAAAGAAAAAATATGTAACTATTGCATTCATGATGAATATAAAAGTACGTCAGTCACACCAGATAATTCTCACAATAGATATAATAACCTATAATTTTTCCCATCCCTAGCCATGCAAGACAGATCCATTCCATGATGTCAGCCCATGCGGAATAAATCTGAATTGCATGGACTATGACGTCATTAAATTTAACATGGGGAGTATTATGGCATTGGTAATATATGACGTCATATCAATGCGAGTTGGTTAGCTTTAGATTGATATTTTGTTATTAAAACCTTCATTATAAAAGCTATCTTGTTAATTTGTAGTGTCAAATTACATTTAACACAGAAAACAGATGCGGTAAATATGATAGTGTAGTTTATTTATGATAAAACAGTCAAATAAAGAAGTTACTTTTTCAGCTATCTTTGTTTGTTCATGTAAAATAATGGTTTATTTATCGAATAGATGGAAGAAAAAGACTATCATATGCAGTCATGTGGGATAGAAAAAGTACACCCTCGGTGGTGAAAATTTCCACCCGAGTTCCACCACCTTGGGTGTACTTTTTCTATCCCATATGACCGCATATGATGGAGTCTATTAATATTACCTAGTCAACAACATAATGGGGAGAACGTAATAAACAACATTTTTGTAGAGACTGTAATCTAACTCTTTCTTATAAAGAAATACATTGATTGTAATAAAACTGTGTGTTAATAGATATACTGAGAGGCATAAATAACGCAATGGGGATTTTACTGAATATTTCCTGATAAAAAAATCATATCATATACATTAAGCATTCAGACAAATAGCTTATTGGTAACAAGTGTAATTTAAAGAGGATATTGTTCAAATCAGGACAAAATGGAATAAAATTAGATGGAATCAACAAAACAGAACTGGGTGTTCATTACAACAGCACAGTATTGCATATGAAAAATTGTTTTGCATGTCTGTTGCCTGCACTAGTCTCCCTATAAAAGCAACCTTTCTTTTGTTTTTCTTTCTTCAATATGCTACAATTAAGTAATGCTGAGGGAAATCAAGCCTTTTGAATAATGAATATTTCAGCAAGAGACATGAATATTCACCGTATGTTCCAAAATAGGAAGAATAGCTGATATGTTGTTTTTGAAATATGTAAGGAAAGGTCCTATTACAGGATTCATAGCCTTAAAAGACTTTTAAGGACTTTTATTACAATTCTAAGACTTTCACCTACCTTTTTCAAAGACATTCAAAGACTATTAGGCTACACAGCGGTCAAAGATAATAGAATGCCATAAGTTAGTAACATTGAGCAAGCAAGCAATCTACACATATCATGAGTAGCATGCTAATTATGCGGAGTATGACAAACATTTTGAAAAGTCACTAGCCACAGGGCTAGTGAGTTAGTGAAAAACACTAGCCCACCAAGATAAAGCACTAGCCCAAATTCCTGATCAATTATAACTACATTTTTATATAATTTTTGTAACATTACACATTTACAAGTATAACAGTAAAATAAAACAAACACTTAAATCATGTTGTAACTTTCAGTTTTTTGTTGTGTTGTACGTTTGGTTTTTTGTCAAGTGTGATCCATCGTCGTTGTTCCCTTTTCGCTTTTGCCCTCCCCTCGGGGAAAAATAATTGAGCAAACTCATGGTTGGTATCTAAACAACACTATCAAAATAATTAATTTTAAGTGAGGGTACGACAGTATGTCACAATGGTTCAGTGTATTTAGTAGTGGGTTATACATTTAGGGCCCTACTACTTACGTCGCCAGGAACGGTGATGCCAATTGCTCAAATACAGGGCATTATCCCGTGTCAGACCGATAAGAAAAGAATATAACGGCGACATCTAATCCGTTGTCAATTGATGAACAAAAAAGGTATCATCTTGTATCGGCAGCTGTGATGCATTATCCAGACCGCTACACATAATAGGCCAAGCAGAGTCATTGCATGTGCGGTTACCATTAAAGTAAATTGTTTTCCTGATTGCAGATGTCAGCGAAGTGTTAAATTAGAAAACAATAGGTAAATAAAACAAACACTGAAATTCAAAACATGACTGGGGTTTACTTGATTGAGATTAACCTGTCGTTGCGAATGGTGATTTCAAAGTTCTTAGCCTAAAACATATGTGTGAGATTAACTACCACGTGACGTGTCCAACCAATCAAAACACGCATGTCATTAGACTTATTTCCTGTGCCAGAAACTTGAAAGGGAAAAGTAAACAATCCATGCTGTAACTGTGGCAATGTAAAGATATCATGTTACTGCAGTTTGCAGACCTAGTTCAAGTGGATTATTATTATATACTGATTGCGTTGTTGATATTATTTGATGACAAACGTCACAATCAAATTTATTAAACGAAATTTCAGCCGAGAGAAAAAACAAACAAAAAACACACGATCGAGCAATTACCGCGGGCTAGTGGTTTTGCGTTTCTCACTAGCCCGAACTTAAAAACCACTAGCCACGGGCGTCGAGCTAGCGGATTTGTCGAACTCTGAATTATGTAATAACAAAAAACCTATGGAATAGATACTGTTTAAAACAATGTATACTCCAAGCTTCATAAAGTTACTGATACAACAATGTTATACTTACAGCTATTAGGGCCTTTCAGAAACTTGGTACTAAAACAAAATACCTTCAGATTTCTTCAGAGGCCAGTGAAAAAGGACTCACCTGTGCATGTTCATAGCTTAGCTTCACACATGATCGTATGACAGTGCGTCCAAACCATTCGTCAAGAACCTACAATACACAAATAAGTCACTGTCTCTGGTTCTCAATATGGAGAAAACTTGAGGTGTTTTCTCTTTTATAGATACATTACCTATCCTCAAACAAGTGCACTTCCCCCCCCCCCCCCCCCCCCCCCCCCCCACTATAGCTAGTAGTCTGGTCCGAACATGCCAATGGGATGGCCTAAATTCTTCTACTGTATGCTCCCTCGAGTTCCGGTCACGTGACTGTAACTTCCTTCTTTTTTTCTGAGCGCATTACACAAAGAACAGGAAGCAGAGAGGCTCGGGTGGGAATAAATCCTTGAGGACAGGTAATGTATCCATAAAAGAGAAAACACCGCAAGTTTTCTCCATTTCTTTTCCACATTACCTGTCCTCAAACAACTGCAGCATTCAACAGAAGGCAGTGGGTTCTGGAATCCATAGATGCATCGGTCTTCTCCCCAAGGACTGGATAGTCTGACAAGTGGAAGAATAGGCCAACCATGGTAAGCCCTCCTCCAAGGGATGCCCGTCACAGACCAATGCAGGTGATGTTAGTAACATCAACCGGAAACGTGGCATCTATCAGCAGTGGCAAGGACAACACCCAGAAACCAGTGGAACAGGGGTCGATAAGCCACATCTCATGCTGATTCTGACATGGTGGGAAGGTGTAGCCACCAGGGATGCAGGTATTAGGTAACCTCCCAATGCATTGAAGTGTTAATAATAACGAGCAACAACGTTATGGGTGCATCAATCACAGGGCACAAAGCTAAGTCCTCAACATCTGCTGGACCAACAATGGAGGAGAGGGCTTGAACCACATACGAACGGGGCGCTTAATCAGGCAGATAATTCTTCGCTACAAAGTTCATAAGCAGCTCCAAGGTAACTGCACTGCGATGTCTGTGAAACCGAACCAAATAAACACCTAGAGCATGGGTCTCGGAGAAACGAGCAGCCGTGGCGAACTCCAGCAAAAAGACAGTCTTCTGTGTTAAATCTTCTAAGAAGGATGACTCAGTAGGCTCATATGGTGCAGTAGACAAGGCTCGTAGCACATTATTCAAATCCCATTCTGATGGACGAAAAATTATGAACTTGATCTTCATGCTTAAATCCCTTAATCATCGTGTGGATCTCAGGGATATCCGACAACTGCGTTCCGGTAGCAGCATCACAAACAGTAGCAATCACCGAAACGTAGCCCGCAATGGTCGACCCCTTCAGCTTCAAAGATGTACGTAAATACATAAAAAATCAGCCAAACAAGCCACCCAAATAGTCTGAGGTCGGATTTTCTGCCGGATACACCATCGGTGAATATAAAGCCATCGGACATTGTAAGCCACAATAGTGGATGATCTGCGAGCTTTCAAGATGGCTTCTGTGGTCTGGGAAGAAAAGCATTTCTTCCTTAAAACCCTTGGTCCACGTGTGCAGTTGGAACAACCGAGGTTGTGGATGGTGTAACCTGGACATGGGATGCAGCAACAGATGATCCCAATCTGGCAGAAGTAGTGGATTTGGATCCACAAGCCTGATGAGGTCTGGGAACCACACCCTGGATGGCCACATCGGTGCAATGAGCAGAAGTCGACAGTGGAACTGCTGGAATCTCTGCAGCACACTGGGAAGTAGGATCAGTGGCAGAAATGCATAAGCATCCATCTGGTCCCAACTGATGGCCAAGGCGTCTAGATCCAGGGTGTCTGGACCTGGTACCGGAGACACATAAACCCTCAACTGGTGGTTGAAACGTGTCACAAATAGGTCGATGTTTTGTGTCCATAAGTTGTGGCACACCCATCGAAAGGTCTCTAGATGCAGCATCCATTCCATCGATGGTGGAGATGACAGACGAGACAGAGTGTCGGCAAACATATTTTGATACCCCTGGAATGTGGTGAGCATGAAGTTGCAGGGGAATCCTGTCAACCAGCTTGTAAAGACGATACGTCAGTTGAAGAAGACTGGTGGAGTGTGTTCCGGCCTGGCGATTGATGTAAGCCACCATGGCAATATTGTCTATGGCCACCATGAGAGATGCTCTAATCAACATTTGGCAGCAATGAAGGACTGCACTGTAGACAGCCAACAGCTCTAACAGGCTAATGTGAAGACTGGTTTCTTCTGGAGACTACAGCCCCGATGTAGTCTGGTGGCTAAGATGGGCTCCTCAACCTTCTTGAGACGCATCGATGAACAGATGATGGAACGCTTGGAATGATGACAAAGAGATCTGTCTAAGACATCTGACCGGAGTTGCCACCATTGAAGGCTGCACCGGAGGTCGTCTGGAAGACTGATTATCAAGTCTGGGTTGTTGGAACGAACAAACGGATTCATGAACATATGGACCCGACAAAACTGAAGGCGACCCCTGAGTGTCAAATCTTGAGCCGACGTGAGGAGACCCAAGAGACTCTGCCAATTGTGGAAGGACATCGGAGCGGTTACGGCTCTGGAAACCATAGACTGAATCATCGTCCAGCGGTCGAGAGGAACCTGAACAATGCCCACATCTGATTGAAGATAGGCTTCGATTAACTGATATGTGTGCGTGGGATCCAACCAAGACTTCTCGAGGTTGATAACCCAACCAAGATGCTTGAGAAACTGCATGATGAAGGCATCTTGCAATGGCACTTCATGAAACAATAGTGCAGTGAAGCAGGAACCGGGATATCGGAACAGTGATCCTGTTAGACAGTCAAGAGCCACCGACAGCGCCTCGGCCTGCTACACTATATTCCCGATATACGTGGATGTGAAGCAGCGCAAACATCAAATGGCTAGTATCCACGACCGTCACACCACCCGATGAGCGGCAACAGCAAAGACAATCTTCTCAGCATCAGACATAAACGCTGGTGGAAACAACAGTGAACGTCAGTGGTTTGATAATCCACAATGGACCATAGTAAAACGGTCGCAGTAAAAACAAAAACCCGCGTGACGGCAAATGGATAACTTCAGGAGCCAATGGAAGTAGCGACAGATGTGCAGCACCACTGGATGTAGTGAAGCAACTTCATGAAGCAACAGACCGACACAAGTGACGGGTCCAACATTCTGTCTTCAGCACCAACCTGGAATGCTTGTAACTTCGAACCGACGACGTACCACAACTGGCTGTATGGCGAAGACCGTGTAGCAGGGTGAACCGCAACTCATTGAGTTGATATGGAAACCTAGACGGCAGCTGGAAAAGCAACCCAAATAGAAGGTGTGAAGTAAAGGTATCGTCTGTCCACCTCAACAGTGACAGCGGTGCACTGATAATCAACAGTGTATCTGGAAAAATGGCCCATCTTCAGGCCGAACATCCGTAGCGATCATCGGAATGGGACCCTTTGTGAGGGGTGCCGGAGAATGCGGAAACAATGGTAACATCTCATAACAGCAGGCAGGCAATCACGAATCGTCATATGAGACTGCGGACTCCGTATGTTCAACCACAGATGCTCTGGAATCAGGATCAGCAGGAGATCAGTGTCAGTGATCCGTGGGATCCCGTGTGGTCCCGGCATCTGATGAGACTAGGAACCCTTCGAGACGAATAGGAAGAGCGTTGAACCGGAGTAGTCGCTGGAAACCGTATCACAGTAGCCGCAGGCACCGTATACAGCAAATCGCCAATCAGGAATCATTAGAGCAGACGAAGGCTGGGTTGTGACTGAACAGGTGTCACTGAACTGCCACTGGACTGGAGCCGCAGTGACCATGGAGGCCACCAAAAAGCAAGTCTCTAGTAACATCGTTGGTAACATCGTCTTAACGATTGCCATAACTGAGTCAGCAATGGATGGTGGAATTGCTGAAACCGGTGGTGTCAACGTCTCTGCTTTCTTCACGCAGGTAGCCATCACTCACAGGTAAGCAGCAAACACCATTGACAAGACCCACCAAATTCACATCTTGTGTCTTCTTTACAAGGGTCCCGGACAAAGTTCATGCAGGTCTGCCCCCGTCTGGAACTTCTTGCATCGAAGACATGACTTGACAAGTCTCACCGAGCTAGAATCTGACATGATAATTTAAAACTGTGAAATAGAAAGAAAAAAACATAAGACTGAACATGTCCGGTAAACAAAAGTCGCCCTATTTCAAATGGTGGCCACACCTTGTTAACCGGCACACACAAGTAAAATTTGGAAAAAACACTTGTTAACCAAGTGAATTATGCCAACAAGAAATACACTATCAACTTGTAACAATATGTAGGAAGAATTCCCCACATAATACAAGCAATAAAGATAAGAAAAACCGATAAATGACTGAATAAATCAGAGCCAAATAAAAAGATGTCCGAACCAAACAGCAAAGGAAAAAAGAAGGAAGTTACAGTCACGTGATCGGAACTAGAGGGAGCACACAGTAGAAGAATTTAGGCCATCCCATTGGCTTTTGGGATGTTCAGACCAGACTACTAGACATAGGGGGGAGAGTGCATTATAAGTACAACCAAAAAAAGCACTCGATTTGGCAAAATATTAACAATTTAAGAAAGAAGTTGTCAAAAATAATTAATGTAATAAACAGCCCAAAATGGTTTACATTATCATTAGTAGCTTTTAAATTTCCAAGGTTTGTGTAAACAATTTAGAGACAAACCTAACCACGTGAGACATGATTTTAAATGATTATTTGTATTCTTGTACATGTTAATTCTAGAAATTTTGTTTCTTCCCAAATTCTACCACTAAACAAAGTTAGAATCACAGTGAAGAAATCATTAATAAAATAGCCATTCAACAAAAACAAAACGATATAGTACATATATTACTAAATATAAAATGTTTATATTTTTTGTCTGATTACCTCCCCTTGTTTATTCATCTTCCACACTACAGAGAACGTAAGTCGATCTTCGTCAGGATTCAAACTGCATAACTTTTCACACAGTAACCGTGGCAACATGGGTATAACCTTAAAACAATTTTTTTTTTTAAAGTTCCATTAGCAACACATTATTCACCAATAAAATAAGAACTTTGAAACAAAGACCTCCAGTACACAGTATACACATGTAGGTGTCCTTATTTTAAGTTATACTGCATTTCTTAAAACAAGTTATAACTGATTTTCTGTAAGGATTATGATTAAAAAGATTACCCAATGGTGTCATCAGATGATAATAATGAAAATTAATAATAATAACAATAACTTAAAAACAAACATTCTCATTATACCTGAAACATGTTTATAGATATTTTAATTATAACTTTTCAGGTGGTTTGTTTTGGGGGGTGGGTATGTATGTATGCCCACAAATGACTGTCAGGTCAGATGTCGGGAATTAACGTGCTTATATCAATTTAATGTTCAAGCACGCTCATTGTGAGCACGATTTCTGACTAGGGCCAGAAACTGTGCTCACAACGAGAGGGGTGCGGAGAGTGTTAGTAAAAAAAAATAAAAAAAAATAAAAATGTTTATACAAATGATTAGATAAAAATACTAATTAATGGTTAAATAAAATTTATTTACAAGGAAGTTAAAAAGTGTTTATACAAAGGGTTAAAAAGGGTTTCTACAAATGATTACGTAAAAAGTAGAATATTGACAATAAAATATGTCTGGTTAATCTGGTATTTATGTCGGAGGAGAGTAGACGGGAAGGTCTGCCCCATTTTTAATTCATTTCCCTAGGCCGTCCCATCCACCACCTCCACCATAATGGAAATGTTGGGGGGTGGGTGGATGGTAGGTCCCAAAATATCAATATATGCATACATAGAATAAAGAATTGAAATTAAAAAATAAATAAATCTAACAATAAGTGCTGTGTGGCCAATAGAGCTGGGCGGTATACAGTGTATTCCGTTCGGTATCGTTACCATGTCAGTATCAATTTACTGTACAAAGCAAATTTCAAAATACCGAAATTTCAGTATTGAAATTTTTTTCCCTCCATTTAGTAAAACACTAACAATATATCTAATGTACGCAAAATGGGTTGGGTATAAACCAGACAAGGGCTTTCTGTATGGAATTTTATTTTATTTAGATGAAATTAGTGGGCGAGACTTAACTCAGGCATATATTTAAAACCAAGTATACTGAAAATACCGTTTGATTTCGGTATCAGTATCGGTATTGGTATTGTGTCAATACCGAATACCATACTGACACCGAGATATATCACTCCAAAAATACTGATAGCAATACCAAAACCAGACATCAAATTTCAATACTGCCCATCTCTAGTGGCCAAACTGTTTGAGTCTCTAAACAGAGTTTACCAATGTCACCAATGTCATGATAAATTAAACTGAAAAACATATTAATTTATCTTGTTAAATTGATTGGGTGTTTAACTGTACACAATATTATACCACAGTGAACCTATCTTCATATTTAATAAATTATTACCTATTTCAACTTGGAAGTTAGAAACTAAATACTTTGGGGGCATTTTCACCATTTTTAAAACACTTATTATTTTCATTACCAATTTAAAAAATTAAAAATTAAATTTACCTGATGCGCATGCTTTAATAAATGGATGGCAAAATTGGAACAGATATTTTATTAATTAATAATACATATATACATATATAAATTATAAGTAAGTCACATATGAACAATATTTGAAGTAAAGGGGCAAGCCATTTAGAATGTATTAGTGGGGTATACCACTAAAACTCTTTTCCTGTTTAGTTGACCTCATATGCAAT
Organism: Gigantopelta aegis; assembly: GCF_016097555.1. NCBI lineage: Eukaryota > Metazoa > Mollusca > Gastropoda > Neomphalida > Peltospiridae > Gigantopelta > Gigantopelta aegis. Next base: position 26,340,689 of record NC_054713.1, on the reverse strand, counting down.
TTCGTAGCATTTGTAAAAAAAAAAAAAGGAATATTTTATTTTTAAAAACTGCTTGTTATGTATTCAAAAGATTAATCTCGTCCTTATGTGGGGAATGAGGCCCAGGTACACCCTCTGACCCTACAGATGTTTGTTAAATACAATCAAGGCTATTAGGTGTTTGGCCTTGTTTACTGATTATTTTACTTCTTGCCCAGTTTATGTAATAGACACTTCTGTCGGAGAATATAAAAATAACTTGTACATTATGAAATCATACTTCTATAGTAAGTTCTTAATGACTAGGCTAGGGATTTTCAAAGCTATCTTAGCACTAGAAAATCGTAAAACTATCATAAGCTATGACGTTACTACAGCACATGCCATAGTGATGTCATAGCCTATGGTTTTACAATTTCGTAGCACTAAAATAGCTTTGAAAATATGGGCGTCGTTAAATAAAACATTTCTTTTCTGTTTCTTTGTTCCATAACAATTATCATTTACGCAATAGTGTGTGACATGAAAACTCAAAAGCATCATGCCATAACAGCTTACAGAACAATTAGTGTGGAAATAAAGTGCAACTACAGACTGGTTGCAGTCTCTGTCATGCTTCAACATGCTCACATGTTGCTGGTCTATTATAAAAATTTATATTTATTTATGTTTGCATATACTATAGAGATATGACTCTTACAATCTTGACATATGTGTATATGTATTTATACATATAAAGTAAAGACAAATTCTGTTCAGTTCTGAAATGTCTAGATAGTAATAGATTACATGTAGTTTTCTCGTTAGTATTAAAATTGTAAGCTGGGTGTTATGTGAAGGCTTGCTAAATCTCAAGGCAGCATGGTGTTGATGGAGGACAAGATGGCACTAAACTATTGATGCATGGCAGATTGCCAGGGTAAAACATGGTAGGAAAAACACCAGTAAATTTGTTGCTTGTGGGATTGAATTTTTAAAATCCCTTTTACTCCTTTGAATTCCATCTCATTTCTTCCCGATCTGGCAACTCCTCCTATTGTTCAACATCTTTCACTGCCCACCTCTACATCCCAGTCCTTGCTCTCCAACTGCGAAAGCTGCCCCTCTCTTTTGGCTAACTGTGCCACATACCTGTCATTCCCCATCAGCTTTTAGCTGTGGGCTTGGTCTGAACACTTTTAAGAGGCACTTGTAACCACCTACTGTGCTCCCCTACTATCGGTGGTCGTTAATTAGTGTCGTGGGTCAGATCAGCTTTATTGGCAGCAGGGGACGAGGATGCCAGGTGGGTGCAGGGAAGTACATAGAGGCACCCATGAAGGAAGTTGAGCCTCAGTCAATATCAATTTCGTTTAGTCCATAAAATCTGATATTGCCCGAAATGTGGTCAATAATTGTTTTATTACATAATGATATCCATTCCTGCTTTGTTTATCAGACTCGAAATACGCCAATACTGATAATTTCCCACATAATGCGTTCTAACCGATGATATTTAATGACGTCATGGATTTATCCAGGATTTTTCACCTGAGTCCCATGGCTGATCGGATTGGGAAAATTAGCGTGATTTTAGTCATAATTGGGAATTGTTTAAAACATAATTAATTATATTTGTTTTGTTTTAATACATTGTTCTTAATTAAGTAAATAATAAAACAAACTTCACTGTTCTTTAATTTCTTTGATTCAACTCCCACATCACTGTTAAAAGTTATACATATTCACTTAGAATGACGTTTGAACTACATTTAATATCAATGTTCAGTATATGCAGATGTGGCAGCCAAACATACCAATTTAAAGTTTTAACTTATTAAGTAACTGTTAATAACATTTCACAATACCATCATGGCTATTACATGTACTTGTGTATCAGTGTTGACTGACATGCCAAACACCCAAATCTATTAAAAAGAAGATTATCTAGAGTCTAAAAATGTAACACTGGTGTGTGAAAAGTAACTACTATAAAGAATAATATTAAACATAAATTAATATCCAATTTATATAGATCTATGATAAAGATAAAAACAACTTTGTTAGCAAAAACATGTATCAGTTAAGAGGCTTATTATAGCATTATAGTATTATACTCCCACCCACAAATTAGTAATAAAGTGAGAAATAAAATAGGAACCAATTTTTATTTTTATGTAAGTGCATTGTTGTTAAAATGGGTTTTATTTAGAAAATTTGTTTCTAATTTTCATTATTATTCATACTTACCTAGTACTAGCACAACAACAATGCTATACGACCCTGAGTTATAACCTCCACTGCAGAATTATCTCCCCTTGCCGGATGTATAACCTACACCCGCACATGGGTAGACTGTATATCCTCGTTATCGATTCAAAGTCCGGAATGACTGAATCAAAAAAGACCTCCCTCAGGGCGGGTGGGAGGTAACGGTTGTTGTGCTAGTACTAGGTAAGTATGAATAATAATGAAAATTAGAAACAAATTTTCTAATAGTCTTATTCAACTTACCGTACTAGCACAACAACAATGCTATAACAGACGTGATATAACACCGTTAAAGCACGAGAATTTAACATTAAAGGGAGGAGGTAAGAAAACAAGGAGGTCTTACCCATTCAACCAGTAGTGTTCGTCTCAAGTAATGATACAGTGAAAAAGCAACCCACATCATACGAGGTATAAAATGTCAAAGTGACTTTTAAATTGAAGAACTACAACCCCAATTAAAAGTAAACCAAGTTAACAAGGTGAGGAAACCCACACACCAAGTAATGGTAAAAGACACTCGACTGCCCCAGATAGTCAACCATCCACCCCCCACTCTCCAAACAGGAGGTGGAGAACTATCTCCCAGAAAGACTGCCGCTAGCGACCGGACGAAATAAGGGTCGCCCCCTACTCGTGGCCCTGCGCACCGAAATGACCTGCTGCCCTGCAATGACTGATTGAATCCGCCGAGTTCCATCCGGACCAACAGCCATATCACGGAAATAAAACCGGTCAAACGTGTGTCGACCTTTCCAAAACCCCGCACTCATGACCTTGAAAATGTCCAAAGAATCATGGAAATTAAGGGAAGCAGAAATCGTCCGAATCTCATGAGGTCGAACGGAGAAATTCCGCAGAACATGATCACCCGCCTTCTCATATGCCAGTTTGATGGTTGCAGCAATCCATCTCGACAAAGCATTCTTCGTAATGTCTCCTGGTTGGCGTGTGAAAGAGATAAACAGTCTCTTAGTGTTTTGCCGGAGATTTCTAGTACGCTCCAAATAGAATTTCAAAGCCCGCACCGGACAAAGAAGTCTATCAGAATTATCCACAGAAAGCGTACGAGATAAACACTGAATGATGGCCGGAGGAAACTCTTCCCCTGGCACCTGGTTCTTAGCCACGAAAACAGGATCAGTATGTAATGTAACTGACCCGTCCGTATTGTAATCCACCAAATCATGCAAAAAAGCATGAATCTCACTAATACGACGGCAAGCCGCTAAGTGAGACCAGAAACAAAGTTTTACACGTCAAATGACGAAGATTGGTGAATTTCAAAGGCTCGTAGGCCTTGCCTTTGAGTGCATGCAGAACCAGAAAAACATTCCATTTAGGCAAAATGGAAGGCTTCTCAACCGTGTTTTGCAACGACTTAAGCAAGTCATGCAACACGAGATTCGTCCACACTGCCTCAGAGTAGTGAAAATGGACGACCGGTGACTTCTCACTGTTTGAACCTTCAGCTGTCTTTCTTGAACAAGAGTCAGAAAGTACTCAGCTAAGTCCTTAACAGTAGGTGACAAGGGATCCACATCCCTCTCAGTCGCCCAACGAACCCAAGCACGCCAGTGACACTGGTAGACCCTCTCCATAGACTGGCGCTTCGAAGAGGAGACAAGCTCTGTAACCCGTTTAGAAAAGCCTCTGTTTCGGAGGGAAACCCTGACAACCGCCATGCATGAAGTCGGAAAACCTCCAGCTTCGGATGCCACTCTGTCCGACACAGTCTCTGACTGAGCAGATCAGGTATCAACGGCAACCGCACCGGCTCCTGCACTAAAAGTGACAGGAGCGGAGGAAACCAGGCTTGAGCTGCCCAACTCGGGGCTACGAGCGTGACACGACAAGGTTGCTGTCTGATCTTTGCCAGAACCTTGACAAGCAGAACCGGAGGGGGAAAGGCGTAAAAATCCAGTCGTGTCCAGTCCATGCTCAACGTACCATACTCCAGTGCCAGTGGGTCTGGTACCAGCGATACAAACACTGGCAACTGACTGTTCAGGCGAGTGGCAAACATATCGAGTTGAGGACTCCCCCACAACTGAAGAACTCAATAAGTCACCGTCCTGTGCAACATCCACTCCGTCTGAACCGGGGAACGACGACTCAAAGCGTCCGCCAAGACGTTCACGGACGAAGGAATGTGTTTGGCCGATAACACCACTCCCCAATCGTTGCACTATTCCAGAATCTCCAAAGCCGCAAGACTCAATGACAGGGATTTGGTGCCTCCCCACCGATTGAGGTACGCAACAACCGACGTGTTGTCCGACCTCAATAAAATTCGACGATGTCGAATAACGGTCCTGAAATGGAGACAAGTGCGACACACTGCTTCCATCTCCAACAGGTTGATGTGACGACTCCATTGAAGCGGTCAACACATGGAGCGTGCGCACCGATGTACTTTGCTCCACCAGAAGACGTTGCGCCAACGTCATGAAATTGTGAAGTCGCGAATAAACCCCAATCGGAGAATCATGTCGATCACAAACTCCATGCCTATGAGACATGCCGTCTGTGACGCCGCCGGAATTAACCAATCGTCCAGGTAATTGTGCATCCGTATACCCAACAGATGTACACGCCCCACCACTGCCTTTACTACCCGAGTAAAGACGTGAGGGCTTGTGGTCAATCCGAGCTCTGCCGTCGTAGAGGAACCGCAAGTACTTCCAAAAATCCTGATGGATTGAACATGCAGTTAAGCGTCCTTCAAATCGATGGACGCCGCCCATTCCCCCACCTGAAGCAAAGCGCGAACAGACTGAACCGTCTCCATCTTCATAGATGGAATAACGACGTAAGAATTCAGCGGCTTCAGGTTTAGAATTGGTCGCCACTCGCCATTCTTCTTCTGGGCGAAGAACAGATGGGAATAAAATCCCGGAGTGCCCAAATCTACCTCCTGGATGGCTTTCTTGTCGAGAAACTCGACAACCATCTTCTCTACCAGTACTCATTTGTCGACAGACTAACCGGGGGGAGGACGTCAGTGGAGGGTGTGATGAAAACGGAATTCTGTATCTGTTGCGGACAACTGACAAAACCCATGGGTCCAGATCTGGCAGTTCGCACCAACTTTGAACAAAATGGCGCAATCTGCCCCCCACAGGAAGATCTGCTAACGGAACCTCCGTAAGCAGATGTCGATTGTCCACACACCCTTATCCCGGCTGCTTCCCACCCCTGGGCGCCTTGCCATGAGCGGAACCACGAAAACGTCCCTGTTTCGATGAACCACGGGCATTACCCGACTGCACACCCGAATCAGACACCACAGGGATCTGATAACTGTCAAGAAAAGTCAATTTCTTAACAGGTGGAGGCTTAAAAGTAGACGCTGCTTGGCGCTTATGAGCAGTTCGGGACTGAGCAGCAGGGACGAATTTTGCCGCTTCTTGGTCCATGACCAAGTTAAAATTGGTCCCAAAAAGTAAGGTTTCCCTTACTGAGCGACTACGAAAGTAGGTTTTAACCACACCCGTCGATCTCAGTCCCGCCAGGTAGTGATCCCGATGCAGAAGTAGACTGTTGGCAAAAACACGCCCAGCAAGCTGTGCGACGTGATGAGAGGTTTTAGAAGCCGCCAACAAACAACCCTTAGCCATAGGCGGAAGACCCATGACTGCTTTATCTAACCCAAATAGGAACGTACCTAAATGGTTATTGACTTGAAAAAGAAGTTTAGATAACCTCTCCAAAGTCTCTAAATCCGCGAGTGGCACACTGACGTTAGGAGATGGGTGGCAGTCTGCCTTCACCCTAGCGGAAACGACCGCTGGATGTGAAAGGAAGGAAGCTCCCAATGTCTTATACAAAGACGTGGACAAAACCTTCGCCGCAGACAAAAGTTTCCCGGTAGCTAACGCTGCCGGAAACTCTTTACGGGTTTACTGGTATCACCATGAAGATGGCGAACAGACGAGGCGGCGCCCTTGCGCCTACCACTTGTCCGCGAGCTCTTTGAACTGGACACCGACTTGCCGACCAACGGCAAATCGGTATGGAGCACGACCCCCAGAGGTTGCCACTGTGCTCTGCCCATCGTGTTCACGTCTAATCATCCTCTTACGCTCGGCGTCTTTTGACAGCTTCTTAGTCTTCCTACCACGTGGAGGGGGACCAATTTACACAGATATGACACTGGCGTTCAAAACAACACGAACGACATAACAAATGCTGATCAAACTGGGGCAGTCGTTTAAGACAACCCCCCTCGGCACACACAACCAGCCGTGTCAGACATAAACCCCCTGTGTAAATCACCCAAAAGACAGAGTAAAACAAAATTACAAATTAATAAACAATTTAATAATTTGAATTTTTTTTTACTACAGAACTCGAACACGACTGCAATGGAGGACTGCAGAATCAAAAAACGAGGATATACGGTCTACCCATGCGCGGGTGTAGGTTATACATCCGGCAAGGGAGATAATTCTGCAGTGGAGGTTATAACTCAGGGTCGTATAACATTGTTGTTGTGCTAGTACGGTAAGTTGAATAAGACTATTCATCATATAATGAACTTCAAAAATAATTTCTTGCAATTTTAATAGTGTAATGTTTAAAAAAAACCACACAAAAACCCACACCTTTAAAACTTATTAAAGTTTGCAAACATACATGGTGGTGTGCAACCGTAAAGACTGGCCACTGCAGTATTACGTCTGCACAGTGTTACAGTAACAGCAGTTTGTGAGCCAGTGATTAGACGAACATGGCAGGAAAACAATTGGAAACGTTTTTACAATGTATCTAGAGACTTGAATAAAATGACATCGGTGTATATATCCATGACACTTGACAGGGATGGGACATGCTGTGGGAAAATAGTCATTGTTGAACTGCTACATGTGAAAGGAAATAAAAATAATTATCTTGTAGATGTATCCCCACCCCCCCCATATGACCATTGTCGGTAGTGCTAGGGGTTGATTTAATGTTTTTGTTCCCCATCAGGCTCAAACAATGTACTTATTTGGTGGACATTTCTCGGAATAGAAGTAAAACTTGATCAAATCTTAGGTATCATGTGCAAAGGCCTGCCACAACAGTAAGTTTAGATTACACAGGGCTTCTACATTATGGTAGCCCCATTCCCATGGCTAGTGATATTTGATAAGATCGTGTTACGTTACCACAACTGCTTCCAATTGTTGTTTTGGGGATTCTGTGAGAATTATTTACTTTGTTAAATTAATTTATCAGAATAGACATACAGTCAAACCTGTCCTAGTGGCCACCTTTACTTAGCAGTCACCTGCCTTAAGTTGCCACTTTTTTCCCTCCCAAACAATTTATAATGTAAATGAACCTGTAATAAGCGGTCAACTGTCTAACGTGGCCAGCGGCCACCTAAACCGGATCACAAATCGCTAAAATACCTGTATTAAGTAGTTACTGTAAAGTTTTACTATTATATAAAAGGGATATTTTAACAGCAGCGATAAGATGCAGCAAATAACCGATCTTCACAACTTCAGGAATGCTAGTACCCATTCAGTCCCGACATCTCCACTGTGTATCAGTTAAGAAAGTATGACTCTGAAATGCACCTAATTGCCTCTGGGCAGGCTACGCTTGACATTTGTAGATTTACTTACTGTAACAAAACACTGCATGAAGTAGGAATTAAATAATTAAATGGAAAAAAAACAAAAACTTGTTGAGAACGGTTAATTTAATACATTTCATTTGCATTATTTCTGAAGGAGACATGTCAAAAGTTGATTTATAGTCAACTGCGAAGCACACATCCATTGATTAGCAGTACAGACAGTAAAACAAGAAACAAAAACAAATGTTTTAAAGACTATATATGTGGCAACCTGTACTCAGTGGCCACTTTTATCTACTCCCTTGTGTGACTGCTTAAGACAGATTTGACTGTAATTACAAAATATTTATTCACCAAATTGGGAATTTATAGCCAAGAAATTGGGAATGTTCTGTGACATTTGCTTTTGGGAAGGTGCTCATGTTTGGTACCGTACATTGCATGGATAAATTCCTATGACACTGTATGAGAAGCATAGAAATGCAGAAATAAACAGTTGAAACATTACCAAGACAAAAATTAAATTCAAAACACTATGATCAGCAAAAGTGTCAAAATCACATTTAAAAAAATATATAATAATAATAATATAATAATAATAAATCTGAACATACATGTACTGGTTACCTCCAAATACATTCTTTATTTGTAACATAAAATCCTGACAGTGCCGATTCCAACTGCGAAATATTCCTTACAAAATTTTATGATTATTGACCTTATCTTTGTCATATTTGTGGAATTAAAAACTCAGTGAATAAAAATGTTATCTTTTTGTTGAAGGACAGCAAAGCATTTTGTTTGTGGTTGTTTACATTAAAATTAACAGTTTAAGTTGCATTATGTTACCTACTCATTAATTGGATAGAATTTTGTCTCATCTTTATTTTCATTGGTTAAATCTCCCAGGAAAATATCACTTTTGATCGGACCGGTGAGACCGACTGAGGGCAATATCACTATTTACGGAAGGTCATGTGACTGGTTTTTGAGCAACAAGAATACAGACATATTTGCATTATGTAATAATGATAATAATTAGATATTGATATGAGATTGGTGAACAAAATTGGTGACATTTCTGCTGGGGACTGGGGATGTTTTTGATAGGGGTTTCTTTCTTGTTTTGTTTTGGGGGTTTTACTTGTGTCGGGCATGGTGGTATAAACTTTTTACTAGCCTGACTGTGATAAACACCCGTCACGGGTGTCAGGCTACCGTATTCTAGAAGGCCTGAAAGTACTCACTTTCTGCACCAGATAAACACTGTTAGCCCGCTTAGCTGCCGTGCTGTCCAGTGGGGTGTCCTCGTGCAGGAAGAAACTCACATCTGCGATATGAACTCCAACCTCATATGTTCCTACAAACACAATAAACAGCCACATGATAAAAGATAAAAAGACATTTAAGTTCAGATAAACACAATAACAATCAGGCCCAGGAGATAAAGTTAGTTTTGTTTAACAACACCACTAGAGCACTTTGATTTTTTAATCATTGGCTACATACATTTGGTAATTTTAACATATAGTCTTAGAGAGGAAACCCGCTACCTTTTTTTCCATTAGTAGCAAGATATCTTTTATATGCACCATATCACAGACAGGATAGCACATACCATGGCCTTTGGTATACCAGTCTTGGTGCACTGGCTGGGACGAGAAATAGCTAAATGGGCCCACTAACGGAGATCGATCCCACACAGACCGCATACCAAGCAAGTGCTTTACCACTGGGCTACGTCCCACCCTGGCCATGAGACAAGATAATATTCAGGTGGGATGTCGCCCAGTGGTAGAGTGCTCGCCTGCAGTGCGATGTGTCACAGGATCAATCATTCTCAATGCACTTAGTTTCTCCCCATTGAATCTAGTGTCCCACAACTGGTGCATCAAAGGCCCTCTATATAGTCCTTTCTATAGGAAATTACAATCATAAACCTACTCTACTGGCCAACTGTATTAAGAGGCCACATTTATATTCATTCAACACATCTAACACAGCATAAACTCGCCTATATTAAGCAGCCACCTGTTTTAAAAGTTCATTTTTTGATACACTGGTGATACTAAAGTCTGCGCACATAAGCATTTGCGTTATACTTTAAAAACAAACTCTATCATTAAAAATATTTGTTTTACCGCCACAATACAAGGAAACAATTAACATGGTACTACTAAAAGTTAAAATGTTTTGGGTTTTTTCAAACTCACTTTTCTAGCGGCACCCCCCTGTATTTATTGGCCTGCATGATGGCATATAAGTCTGCACAGCAACCGTTAAAACAACCACTTCTCTCAGTACTGTTCACATAAACAATGAACGACTTATAGTAAGTTCTGGACAGCGAACACTTCCTATTATAGTATATTTCAGTTTAATTTAGATTATGCAAATAAAATGGATGTTCCATGCTCCTTAGTTAAGATAACACAAAATGACAATATACAAAAAGCCAACGTCACAATTTATTATCAATATTCAACAAAAGTTGACTGTTATTAATCATAGATCGTCAAAGCCCTTAACTGTGTTATGCTTCAAACTATGTTTGGTTTGTTTTCTCATGCACTTTTCATGCAATCAACATCTGATTTGTTGTTGCCTCCTTGTCGTTCAATTGTGAGGTTTTTCTTCACAGTTCGGGAATATTTCCATTGACAATAAAGTTTGGGATGGTAAATGAGCACAAACAGGTTTTTTCACCATATAGGAGAATGATAATTATGAAACAGACTATAGCTGAAAATAGGCCATGTGGTCAGCTTTATATTCTGGGCAGCCACTTTGGTTGTGTTCTGTCACTCAGAAGGAAATTCAAAGTATACTTGGGTGTTTACGTTAACAGATAATATAAAACATTTATTTCATTTATGGATTCATAGATTACAATAAGGTATGTATTGCAGCATTTATGTAAACCTGTGTAAGTTGATATACAGAACTGATCATTACAGCGATGACAGTTATGATAAGAAAACATTGATTGAGGCTGGCAAAAGTGTGCTTTTAATGCATTAATTCAGATTTTTATTCAAATAAATTGTTATCTATCCATTTAATATTTTATATGCCGTGCAGACTAATGTGACATGGATGTACCCACTGTGGTGGCGATAAACACGTTTAACTGGACTTGTAAAAGATTCCTTGCTGCGACATGGATGTACCCACTGTGGTGGCGATACACACAGGTTTAACTGGACTTGTAAAAGATTCCTTGCTGTGACATGGATGTACCCACTGTCGTCGCGATACACACAGGTTTAACTGGACCTGTAAAAGATTCCTTGCTGCTTTATTACTATTCATCTGTGTGGCAGTAGCAGTTTCCTCTTTCTTTCTCGACCAAATTTCAAAATAACAATATGGAAGACACCAAATTGCCTTAAGTTAGTTTAAAATGTGCTCAGCGGGCATTGAACTGTGCTCAGCGGGCATTGAACAACATTCATTTCCTTTCTGTTCACAAACATGCATTAGTTGTAAGTCTTAATATATAATATATAATCATCTTCAGTAGATCACCCACAATAGTGTAGTTTTTGTCATATGGATGCTTTGAAGCTGGGATGTTTAGTTCTATCTTTTAAAATGATGATGAGGCTCGAATGCAATGCAATGTAAAATGCAATTAGGAGATAATCACATGGAGTTTTTAGATTTGCAGGTGTTATTGTCTATTTGATCCCACAAATGTTATTTTTGACCGAAGGCGTTAGCCTGAGGTTAAAAATTAAACATTTGCAGGCATCAAATAGACAGTAACACCCACAAATCGAAAATCCCCATATGGTTATGTTCACTGTAAACTGAATCTTTTCTATACGGAACTAATTGTATATTTGGTATTTCTTGAAAAAAACATCTGGCTACAATCTGATTGTAGACCCTTGAACAGTCAACTTGGCCTGTTCCAATTGCTAATGACGTCACTTTCTAATGATGTCATTAGCTTTCCTGGTGTTATTTTCATTTGATCCTGGAAAAAGAATGTAATTAACCAATCACAATACAGAACACATTCAACATCAGTTTACAATGCAATACAATGCAAAACAATACAATATGTAGTGCAAAATACAATGCAATGCAAAGCAAAATGCAATGTAATTGTATTGTTTGGTATTGTATGTAATACATGTTAAACCTTAAAAAAAAGACATATCCAACCATCGCCCATATTTTCACAGGAAACAGCATCATCCAAGTCTCGGGCTGTTGAAGGGTCGATTGTAAACACACACTTCTGTCGAAAATCCCTGCGTGTTTGATACTCTTCTTGTGGAATTACCCAGGGAGTTTCACTTGGAAGACAAGCCAAAACCTAAAATCATTAAAAGAAATAAAACAAGGGAAACCACTTCTGATGAAAATCCAGCAGTATTGATATAATATTTTGGAACACTTTTGAACAATCCAATACATACATGTACTGCCAAATTAAAGATGTTTCACTTTAAATTTTGTTTTTAATTAATTTTATATAATATATATATAAAATTTAAAATCTTTATTTGAGATTAACATGTGCAAAACTGTAAATTGTTGTGAAGGGTTTTCTTCACCGAATAAAAGTAATATTAATTGTTTCAACAGTGTATATTTAGTCTACAGATAAGAATTGTCTAACATACGGAAACTGTAAAAACTGGTTGTACATTTAACATGGTTATAAATTGTGACGGCAAAATACAGTCCTATGAACTGACAGTGTATATATTACAGTTTGCAGCCACAATAACAAAATTGTACAATGTTACAACTGGAATGGCAGATGCCGGACTATATTTAGTTGTGACAGGGAACTCTAGGATTTCCTTATAATTCCGATGCGAACTTCTGCTTTTACTGCCTTTGTCACCTTTTTACAATGAGGTGGGGCAAAGCACCCAAACAAGTCCCCACCCTAGTACATCCTGTTAAGATTGTAGGGCAGACTAAGATTTAAGGTGGAGTGAAAAAAAGATATGACTGAGGGGCTAAACCCCCTGCCCCAATGCACCAGAGTTCAAATTTGGAGCACAAATCCCCCACCCCCTGAATCCTTCATCTCACCCACCTGGATCCTACTTCTATCCAAACACAGCACAAAGGTTAAACATCAAACAAAAAATGGTTGTTTGAAAACATAGCCTTTGATATAGCAGTCATGGGGTACTGGTAAGAACTGGAAATAACCCAATGGGAGACTGGGTTCACCGAGAAGATTCGATGCTATGACCCAAGCTCCTCCACGAACACTCTACCAATTGTGCTAGGTAAAGGGTATGGGTAAGGATGAAGTGCACACGTCGTAACATGGTGTTAGGACCAATATAACACTGGGCCCTGGTTTGGAGTGTAAGAGAAGAAATCCATTCCCAATACACTGGATACTATTACCAACGTTGATTATATGTATTTTACTACAGACAGGATACTGTGAGGATCTGGGAATTTAACACATTCCCAGTTAGTATTTTACAAATAATATTTGCATTAATGTTAATGTTCCTAAATAAAGATAATGCACCTTTAAGAGAGTCTGGGAAAACTTGTTTGTTTACATTTAGCTTTTCACCCATTACATGAATTATTCACAATTCAGAATATTTGGTAGTATTTAGCAATGTATTTATTATTAAAGACTACATACTTTACTTTATGCAACATGTTAGTAGTTGTAAAGTGATGGAAACTCAGAGATTAGTTGTTTGTGTCAGCCATGTGTTCATTTAAACTGGTGCATTTTCGAGTCTCGATCAACATACTTCCGGTATCTGTCGTGTGCTAAATTTAAACCTTGCTATTTGTGCACTAAGGTAAACATTTAATTATTTTTAGCATCAATTTTAGTGAATTAATTAATGTAGAAATTATTAAATATAAAAGTAATTAGGCACATGTAGTTCATTAAATAGCGTATTCCTGTTATATTATTTAGTTGAATTTCCAAATATATCTGAAATATCCAATAGTGTTGGATTTTTCCAACCGTGTTGGGTTTTATCCAACATTGCAGACGATGTAGTGGGAAGTTTATCCAACGGTGTTCGATATTGTGGGATCGATCCCACACCGACCGCACATCGAGCGAACACTGTACCACTGGGCTATGTCCCGCCCCTTGTGGTATTTGGAATTCTGCAGTTGGATTTTAATGGGGGTATATATATATACCGGTCCAACCGACATTTGTGAGTTTCGGTCAATCATTTGCCCTGATAGGAGGGTTGGGTTTATTTATAAATTACTCAATTATACAGGAGTTACATAAGTGAATATTACTGGGATAACTTGTAGAGACCAAACTTACAACATTAATGATGAGATAATTAACTAAGATTAAAGGGTATTATTTTCGGCATTTATTATTAATATAATTTAGGGAGATAGACAGCACCCATACACAGAAAAGGTGTATTCTCCGAGTGTTGTGGTTTTTATGTGGCAAAGTTAAATGCATATACAGAGAGAGAGACAGAGCTAGATAAAATGCCTATGCAGTAGATATAGGTCTATGTAAACTAAACACAAGTATTTGAAGTGTGTATTCTTGCAGTTATTGAATTATTTGGTCCACAATTTAGATTGTATATATTATAATGTTGGGGACTTCATATATTAGTAATAATTATTATAGTGCCACTTACCCATCTCAGGTAAATAAGACTCAGTCTTTTAAGGTAACTGAAAAATTGTGGTATGTGATAGTCTGAAAGTAACCTAATCCTATTTATTTAATTATTCATTTGAATTATATCACTAACTGAATCAGTGAACATACAGTTTACCTGTGTATGTGTTTTGAGGTTATTGTTAAATAAATATTGTTGAATTTTAATCTTGTTGGTGATCTTTTGCCTTCATAGTTAGTAATTATGGCCATTTACAAGGACACCCTCTAATCCAGGGTCGTCACAATACTACATAGCACTGCCTTTGATATACTAGTTATGGAAGACCTAGTGACTGATTTGATGGGCTCAATACTATGAATCATGGTATCTCAAGTGAACAGTCTACCACTGAATGAATGAATGTTTAACAAACAAAGAACATACCTCCTGGATGTCAAACATTGTTTTTTAATAAATAAAATGTGTTTAAAGTTACAGTTTGTTTCATTTAACAACATCACTAGAGCACATTGATTTATTAATCATGATCTTAACGAACAATGAGAACTATACCTTGTCAGAAAATTCACTGTAGTCAACATCATTTTCAATCAGGAGAGCTTCGGTCTCCGGCTCAATTTGTCCCGCCTCTCCCAGACTACGAGACAGATGTCTGGGAAAAAAACACATCAAGTACTATTTAAACGTTTACTTGTCACAGAGCAAGTGCAAAAAACATAATATGTACTTGCCCCACATATTCTTCCACTGCCCCACGCTAATGTTAATGGTTGTTATATCAAATTCACAATTATCAACATTTTCACAAATATACACAAGTTTGTTCCATCTGTCAAATGTAAGATATAAACAATCAGAACTTGTTACAACCTGGGTCACTTTATTATTAACATTTTGACATGGTAGCAAATTTATCATGAGTTATGTCCCTTGCTATAGTGACGTAGGGAAAAATACTGCTTAAAGTTGTTTTTCCACTTATGCATATGCATATGCAGACACAAATGCAGCAAAAAAACACACACAATGAAATAATATAGGACTGTCCATTTGTCCGGTGCAGAATGCAGCTAAAAAACCCACATTATGAAATAACATAAAACTGTCCATTTGTCCGGTGCAGAATGCGGCTAAATTCCCACATAATGAAATAACATAAAACTGTACATTTGTCTGGTGCAGAATGCGGCTAAATTCTCACACAATGAAATAACATAAAACTGTACATTTGTCTGGTGCAGAATGTGGCTAATTCTCACACAATGAAATAACATAAAACTGTACATTTGTCCCGTGAAGAATGTGGCTAAATTCTCACACAATGAAATAACATAAAACTGTACATTTGTCTGGTGCAGAATGTGGCTAAATTCTCACACAATGAAATAACATAAAACTGTACATTTGTCCCGTGAAGAATGTGGCTAAATTCTCACACAATGAAATAACATAAAACTGTACATTTGTCCCGTGAAGAATGTGGCTAAATTCTCACACAATGAAATAACATAAAACTGTACATTTGTCTGGTGCAGAATGTGGCTAAATTCTCACACAATGAAATAACATAAAACTGTACATTTGTCTGGTGCAGAATGTGGCTAAATTCTCACACAATGAAATAACATAAAACTGTACATTTGTCCCGTGAAGAATGTGGCTAAATTCTCACACAATGAAATAACATAAAACTGTACATTTGTCCCGTGAAGAATGTGGCTAAATTCTCACACAATGAAATAACATAAAACTGTACATTTGTCTGGTGCAGAATGCGGCTACACCTTGTAATATAATAAACTATTTTTTTTAAAAGCATTATTAAATCAAAAGACAAAAAAATGAAGGTGCATTCACTTTTAATCATTGACTGGTTGAAAACATCTCCGATTGGTACAGCCTGTACCGGTGTGAATTCTAGTGTAATGACTGACTAACATTAATTAATGGCTGTTCCCAACAATTTTGGTATAATAGTCAAAGCATCAATGGTTGTTATAACGAAGTCTGACTGAATATTGTGCGAATACTAAAATGATTGTGTCATGATGTCCCGTTGCAAATATGACACATATGACAATAATATGCTCCTTTTTACTCTTCATTTGGTGAGCAGGAGAAAAAGATTCTATGTTGAAGCAGAATGAAAGCAGATATTTGAACATGGATTTAGAAATGTTTTTTTTATCATTACCCATTAGCATAAGCTGAATTTTCCTTCCAGTCAGAAATCCTGGCAATGAACAGTGTGTTGGCATGGTCATTGGGTCGTGTCAAGAAATCTTCCAGAAAAAAAGAAGAAGGTTTTATTACAATTTAACAAACAGTTCACATACTTTTACATTATAGTAAACACATCTATATGATATCAACTGAATGAATTAATGAACAAACCAATCAATCAATGTTTAATTAAACCTCAGCATAAAACAAGCATCAGTCATTCAATGTAAAAGGTACATGAAAACACAATATGTTGTATGTAATGTACATAGATGAATAAATGACTGTATAATGACAACCCAGCATAACGTAGCAGAATTTTTTTTAGTATTATAGCTGTAACAAGAGGTTTTGATGCTCAACTTTGTCACTAACATTAAAAACCTATTTGCTCAGTATTCAGATTTTACGTATTGAGAAAAAAACCTTGGGGGCATTCCACCACTGGGATTTGTAATCGTGGCAGGCGACTGTCTGTCGGAGAGAAGAGAGCCCAGTTGGGGTTCTTGTCTCGCATGGGTTTGATATAACCTCCACATGCTCGTGAGTGTATTCTCTCGATAACTGCAACAACCTGCAATACATAAAAAAACACAACAATGTAGTAAACACTTTAATAAATGGATCCCAAGAGATCACAGGTATCATCTCTCTACAAACAAATTATACATGTATTTACAATATAATGCACAACAGATTTTACATCCCTCACCAACCTCCCCGCCCCCTACATCCACTATCTAACACAGTGATTCTACAGTAGAACTATTCATCCCCTCCCAATTTAACACATGCTGGGAGGTCTGTACAGTGGTATTAATTGCCCCTTAAAGGCTTTGACAAAGTATAATGAAACCTCTTCATATCTAAATGGAAACTGCAAACTGGTTGAATTTTAACGATGTCATGAAATCCAAAATTGATTGTCATGAAATGTGAACTGTAATTATTTCTAATGTAAAATCTCTTTGGGTTTAGATTTGTTTTATTGCACTGATAAAGAAATCAGAAAGGAATCATTATTAAAAGTAAATGAAGTGTATGCTCTATTCCGGTGAACGTGACAACAGGTACACGTACACATTCTAATAATTCAAATAATTCTAAAAGTAGCAGACCTTAGTTTCAAGTCACTAGGTTGGTTAATCTACAAACCTGTGACACATTTGAATAAAGTTACAATAGAGTGAAACAAGAGTCTGTGATGCTGAAACATGGAAATACCAATAAAAAGTTGACTAAAGCTCATCTCTTTAACTGTCAGGCCTATTTCTCAGAGGCACTTGTAAGTGTTTTCAAAAATGCATTTCGGGATCACCGAAACACTTTGGATGTATGGAAGGAAGGAAGGAACTATTTTAACGTGCCCACATCCTTGCGGTTCAGGCACGCCAACCATGGATTCAGATACTGGCCAGTCCATGATTCCATGGGGGGGGGGGGGGGGGGGGGGGGGGGGGGGGGATGTATGGAAATGGATAATCTAAACAATTACATTTAAATACTATCTGATTTCCATTAGCAACAAAGAGTACCATCAAAAGTAGGTCACTGTGACCTAGTTATGGCACACAACATATCGCCATTCCAAGTTGTACTTACATGCAAGATTTTATATCATTCTCTATGAATTGATATGGAAGTAATGATCTGGACAAGTATTTTCTTTCATGTAATGCACTAAAAGTAGGTTGTGAGAAATGAATGGGTCCTACTAAACAGACATTGTACTGACATTGTTTCTTACTCTACCAGTATACAAACCACTTCATACAAGAGTTCCGCCCATAATTAATTATCGATTAAAAATAAATTAATTTATTACATACCTATTCAATCTTACTATAGTGATAAAGACATTTTGAAACCGTGTGATAAATTTATTTTGTATCGCACATATGTGCAATCTGGACCGGAACTTTTAAATAAGGAATTGCCTTTTTATTTTTACTGCAGTTAGCACCTTTCAGTTAGCAGTTTTGATCATAGATTTAACAAAGTGTTGTCATGACATTAAATTAAAAACAGTTTCTGTAAAACATAAAAGAAGGTATGTATAATGTAATAAATACAGAACTTCACATACACTGTTTTCACTTCCTATTTATTGCACTCGTTTATTTTGCTAAAGAGCATACCACGAGACCGCTACATAAACTTGTGCAATAAATAGGAAGCGAAAACAATGTATGTGAAATTCTGTGTATATGTATATCACACACACATGCACTTTCATATATGATGATACATATAAATATAAGCACAAACAAAGTATGAATAGTCAAATAAACAGAGTTGTCAACACATATTTACAACTTGAACTACTTAATAATATGTAAAAAATCAAAATGTTTGTTCCTGTTGAATGGTGAAAACGGAGTCGCAACCGAATAATTAACGCCGACTGTGGCTTATTTTGGACGGCTGCTTAGTGTTTAAAAACTAGGATCTGTCACTTTAAACTAAAAGTATATTGTAACCAATGTATAAGTGAAAGTTGATCAGTTAGTGTAAACTGATCACATAACTGATGATCAGTGATGAAACCACAGCTAATTCACAAACTATGCCTTACACATAGCAGTTTCTACCTTGCATGTACGAGAACCGTTTTCATTTGTTTGTTCAAACCATACTGTCAAGTAGTAAGACTTTAGAGATTGGAAGCAGGGGGCACTGTCCCCTTAACTCTAAAGCCCCTAATTCTTATTGTTATAATTATTTAATAACTGGCACGCTTTCTTCCCCAAGTTGCTGACATCTTTTGAGCAATTACTCAAGAAAAACAGTACAGTTCCTGCTTAATGGAATTACAAGCAGTAATCTTAATAAAATATGTATCAAACACAAATACTCTATTTTTTAAAATAAACAATTAAAAAAAAAAAACCTTTCCAGTCTTTTGAAGAAACTTGTCTTGAGCGATAGATTGGCGAGCACTCTTACTTTCACCAGAAAACAATTTCTTCATCACAGGGCTGCCATCTTGCAAAATGTCCTTTACTGAAGTATAGTTAACTTTCTTGTCTGTTTTGGGAGTATGTGCTTTACTTGCTACATTTGTAACCTTTGCACTAGCAGGCTTATTATCTTGTATATCACAAGATTTGACATGACCTGACAAAGTGTCAGTAACACATTCAACAGTAGCTGAGACTGATGTCTGTCCATGTGTTCTATCATCATCAGGTGCAGCTGTAGGTAACCCTACACTGTCCACTACTTCCTCTTCCTCTATAATAACATCTGGTCCAGAGTCGTCACTGTCTGCATCGTTATGGGCAACCACACTCACTGCACCTGCCTGAGATCTCTCAAAGTTCTCCAGGTCATTCATGTAGACCTACAACACAATGATACCAACAATTAAATAAATTACAGATACTTGTGCAGTAATTAATTCTAATTATTTACTGCTTTAAACAAACAAAAATCTCATACAAATATTAACCCTTATCCTGCCGCATTCTTTTTGCCAAATTTAAAGAATTTTCACCGGCATGTTCTACATTTCTAGTAATATTATTAAAATCTGTCGATATTTTACCATGAAATTACACCCTTATATACTATAATGATCCACCTACGTAATGATAGCATTTTTTAGATGGTTATTTTATTGTTACCATGGCAAGAGCTGCAAATTTCAATATACAATTTTTTCATTAATAATTAAGAAAACATGAATTAAAAACTACCATTTTTCTTTTAATTTAAGTGTATGCTGTGATTTATTAACAATACTGATTGATTTAAAGAAAAAATTAAGTAGATGGCCAATTTCATTCAGAATAAGAGGGTGCCATACATACTGTCATCAATGCTTTTGGTAAATTAAAAGTAAAAAAGTAGTTTGTTTCATTTAACGACGCCGCTAGAGCACATTGATTTTTTATCTTATCATCAGCTATTGGACGTCAAACATATGGTCATTCTGACACTGTTTTTAGAGGAAACCCGCTGTCGCCACATAGGCTACTCTTTTTACGACAGGCAGCAAGGGATCTTTTATTTGCGCTTCCCACAGGCAGAATAGCACAAACCATTGCCTTTGTTGAACCAGTTATGGATCACTGGTCGGTGCAAGTGGTTTACACCTACCCATTGAGCCTTGCGGAGCACTCACTCAGGGTTTGGAGTCGGTATCTCGATTAAAAATCCCATGCCTCGACTGGGATCCGAACCCAGTACCTACCAACCTGTAGACCGATGGCCTGCCACAACGCCACCGAGGCCGGTTTGGTAAATTATGAAGATAATGTCCAACATAAACTATTATATATTTCTAGTAATATTATTAAAATCTGTTGACATTTCTGTTGACATGAAATAACACACACATATATAAAGAAGATCCACCTATGTAATTATAGCATTTTGTAGTCAGTTATATTATTTATGTTACCATGGCAACAGCTGAAAATTTCAATATACCATATTTTCATTAATAATTATGAAAATTATAATTAAAAAAATATTTTTCTTTTAATTTAAATTTATGCTGTGATGTATTAAAAATACTGCTTGATGTAAAGAAAAAATTAAGTTAACAGCCACTGTTTTTTCTGAAAAATAGGGTCAAATGCACATTCGGCCATCAACGCTTTTTTATAAATTATGAACATAAGGTCCAACATGAATTATTATACATTTCTAGTAATATTATTAAAATCAGATGACATTTCAACCTGAAATTAAACATACATATACTAAGAATATCCACCTACGTAATGCTAACATTTGTAGTCAGTTATATTATTTATGTTACCATGGTAACAGCTGCAAATTTCAATATACCTTTTTTTATATTAATAATTATGAAAACTTTAATTTAAAACTAATATTTTTGTTTTTATTTAAGTCTATGCTGTGATTACTTAACCACACGACTTGATTTTAAAAAAACAATTAAGTAGACAGCTAATTTTGTTTTTGAATAATAGGGTCAAATGCACATACTATCATCAACACATTTTTATAACTTGTGGACATTAAAACGTATCCAACATTACCTAGACACTAAAAGTATGTATACTTTCTCTATTAATTTACATATGATTGTCAAATGACACATGATTTTAAAAAGTATATGCCCTTTCACTTCCTGTCATTTTCAAATGAACATTACTAATTCTGTTACCATGGTACCAATGCAAAAATAGGAAACTTTTCCCATATGACATGTTTCAAATAAATTTATTTCAATAAAATTCACTGTATAATGACATAACAATAAGCTCCCAGCTCTTTACAAGGAAGGGTTAAAATTGTGAATTCTGTTACCATGGTAACCAATGCAAAACACAGAAAACAATTTCTAACAAATATCATTTTTAAGGACTGAAAAAACCCCAATGTATAGTGAAATAATTGTACTATGCCTGTAGAAAAGATAGGTGAAAATTATTAATTCTGTTACCATGGTAACTAGTTCAAAACTATGTTACCATGGTACCCAGTTCAAAACTGTTACCATGGTAACCAATGCAAACTATTGGTTACCATGGTAAGCTATGATAAAATTGGAAACTATTTGCTGTGTGCATACAACTTTGGGGTCATTAAGTCAAAAGTAAAGGACACCAGTAAGCAATAATTTGAGGGTACTTAAAACCCCAAACAGATCATAACTGCCACTAGCTACTAGGTGGTTATAGGTTTGGAATCTTTTGAACTTGGACACTGCATTTCATGTACAAAGCAGTTCTCTTACTATAATCGTTCTAAAAATTATTAAAACGTATCCATTAATTCCCAAGAGTTTAGGGTACATAATTTTACCCTTCATACCCTCTGGCAGAAACCCTGGACACTGATATTAGAATACTACAAATAGTAAAAAGGATTTTATGCATTTCAGTAATTTATTGCGACACAAGATACTTGCATAGTGCTTCACACGGTCACAATTGTAAAAAAAAAAAAAAAAAAAATTTTCATTCACTTAAAAAATGTTTTAAACCCAAAGAAACAAACAACAACAACATGTGATCCCTAATTAAATATGTATACATAGAATGCATCTAATGTTGAACACTTATGCATGATATAAAAATGGATCTAAATGGTCACTTGAGTAAATTGCTGACCACAACTACTAAACATATGGAGTGCGGGGCACCCATTTTTCTAGGGGGATTAAAATGACCAAATTCATGATTTTGGGTTTTCCATAGGTGAGAGCAACTGCCAAATACATTTGTTTGGAAATGGTCAAGTACATGTAGTTGTCGATATGATAGATGGTTTAAGGAATTTGTCTCCTCCCTGGGGGTAAGGGAGGGGGGGGGGGGGGGAATGACATTAACAAAATTCGCAAAACTGATATTTTTATGGTATTCCTGGACAAGACAATTGGCTTAATTTTCCCCTCTTTGTGCCCCACCCTTAGGATCCTTGGAAAGGGGTAGAATGACCAAATTCACAAGGAAATGGGTCACGGATATGTGCTAGTAGATCTGAACAAATTAGTTTAAATGCAATATCTATATACCAACTATTGTGAACTCCATCCCTACCCCGGGGACATTCACAAGTTATATACACTGTCACTGGTCATCTATTTGTTTTTACATATTTGAATACTATCCAGGTATAGCATTTCCGGCAAATGAGCTGGCCTAAAACCTTTTCACCACGTATTTCCATCACAAGACACTAGCAGGTCTGGCAGCATGACCCATTCCCAGGACATTTTCTACAGGCTCTAAAATACCATTTTGCAGCCATTTCAGAGAGGTTACATACTTAAAACATCAGTATCAATAGACAGTATTTTTCTATTATTTTACCCCTCATGCCTCCTCCCACATCAGGGGCGTGACATAGCCCATTGGTAAAGTGCAGTCGGTTTGGAATTGATTCCCATTGGCAGGCTCATTGGGCTATTTTTCGTTCCAGCCAGTGCTCCACGAATGGTACATCAAAGGCTGTGGTATGTACTATCATGTCTGTGGGATGGTGCATATAAAAGATGCCTTGCTACTAATGGGAAAAATGTAACGGGTTTCCTCTGTAATACTACTAGTATATGTCAAAATTACCAAATGTTTGACATCTAATAGCCAATGATTTATAAATCAATATGCTCTAGTGGTGTCGTTAAGTAAAAAATAAAATAAAATCTCCCCCCCCCCCAATCACTGCCTCTCCCCGCTAGCTACGTGTTGGCAATAAAGCTAATACGAATAATTGTTGTTATCCAGATTTGGGGATTTTCATTTGACTGGCAAAAATCTGCCTGCATTCCCAACAAAAATGGAAGCCTGTACGCTTATGCCGGTTAATTTTTTTCATCAAAAACGAGAAATGTTTATGCGTGACACACGGTAGTCCAAGCGGACGTAGAAAATGTGCACCCTACCACAATAGGTCACTTGAGATGTCACACAAGTAAATGTTGAAAACATTATTATCGGAATCATGACTTTAAACATGTATTTGTGCAACTTCTTCTGACATGTTTATAGAGGGAGTGAAAGAAGAAGAAATCACTGGCAGTTGGTCCAACGAAGTATTGTATCTGGGTCAAACGGCGATAATATAGGTCAACTACACTTTGAAGTTTTTGCAATTTTTCTTTGATATTTTTATCAACAATGTAGGATCGTTTTATGATTTGTGATTATTACATCCTGAATACAACATTTTATTTATATGCAATAATTTGATTTATATGCAATAATTTGATTAACGATTTTTGAAACAAAAACAATGTTTCGGGTCGTTGCCTATGTAACAAACCTGTGAATAGTATTGTTATTTATGGTTGCCAGTATTACAGATGGTGTATTGCGTTATTTATCACTGCCAGTATTACAGATGATAGGCTGAAATGTATTGAAGTTTTTGCATGCTGCTTTCGCATGTGCTTTGCTAAGATAGACTGATAAGTTTCGGCCAACGGGAGGCCGCTCTATTATAGTGAGGGAATATAAATACAGTGAGAGACAAGTGGTCTGCGTGAGCTACTCTCAATTCACTAATATCAAAACCTATATTAGCTCGGCCATTTACCTTTCGACCGACCGTTCAAAATTGCGCCAAATTCCCTCAATCAAAATTGCGCGCCCTTTTCTCTTTGGCATTTAACTGCTCCATTCAAATTCCATAGCACCACCACCACCACCACCCCCACCCGCCTGCAACCGATTTGATCGGGCTGCTGGTGCTCCCTTGCACCTGCCAGTGCAGGCGGTCCCTCCTCTCCCCTCCCCCCACCTTTCCTGTCATGGACAGAGGGCCAAGACCGGCTCTTGTGCCCACAACAGTTGTGCGCTACAACAGCTTGTTCTGAATGTGCACGTAAAACCCTATGACATGACATGACATGACAAGTGGTCTGCGTCTTCCACTGGGAACAGGTAATTAGGTAGTATTATATTGGGTAATTGTTGGATAGGGGTTAAGTTTATTGAGGTTGGGGGTGATTATTTATTAGTGTAGGATTGGTGTATTGAAATACTTATTTGGCATTGAACACTACTGTGGACTTTAGGTTTAGTAAATATTAATATTTCAGTTGTTATTTGTGTTTTTATTTTAGTGGCTATTTATGGTGATTTAGTTTAATTATGGCAACCTGATGAATAAATATGAATCTGCGTGGCTGAACGCCCCCGAGTGAGCCTCTATCCCGTCCACATTTAAATATTTAAAGTTGATGGGGAATTGACGCTCTTTCTTGGTTGCTCTTTCTTGGTCGTTCCGTCTTCATTGATGTTATTGTAGGTTTTGGACGGTTACATTTGGCGCTGTGAGTAGGATCGGTTGTCTGTTAATTACTATAGTATGTAGTTTATGCAGTGTTCATTGTCAAAAAGTTAGGATAGTGTAGGTTTTCATTAGGGTTAACTTTAGTTAGGTAATTACTATAATTGTAGTGATTAGTATAGTAATTATTATGTTAAGATGAATAACGATACGCCCGTTTTGACAAGTTGGTCATTGGGTCGGGGTAGGGGTCGTACCGATTCATTTGTCTTTGAAAAACGCGATGTAGGTTTAATGTCTAGTCCTAAACAGGAATTAAACCCTTATTTTGAAATGGATGCTGGTACACCTATTGCGAGTAATTGTAAAGTATTATTAGGAACTGGTTTAAACAAGAGTTCGGTACCGATTGTTCAACCGGGCACGGCCCTTAGGCCAGAACCGTACAATGGGGAAAAGCCGGAGGATTGGGCCGAGTAGTTGCAAACTTTTGAACTCTACAGAGATTTAAATGGGTGGAAGGATGACGATAAACCTAGACTGTTGGGGATTTGTTTACGTGGAAGTTTAAGTTTACTTTGACATTGGTGGCGATAAAAGTGATAATTTTGAGGAATTGACACGAACCTTGAGTGATAGATTTCACCCGAAAGGGAGTGGCCATTTAGCCAATGTAGAGTTTAGACATTGTCAGATTCAATTAGGTGAAATTTTTATTAATTTTGGAATTTTGAAACCGGCTGGTTGTGCCCATGGTGGTCATAAAAGACTTTAGCTATAGGGTTATTTTAGGTGCAGACTTTCTTACCAAATGTGGGGCAAAGTTGGACTTGAAGAATGATAAACTTAAACTTATGTCGGGGAATGTGTCAATCCATCGTAGTGGAAAGGTAATGTCAGTATATGTTGTTACCAAAGAGATTGTGTTGGTTCCCGCTAACCATGATGACGTTTTTCGCAGATCTAAACGGTGAATTCTGTGGTGAGGGGTGCGTTGATAGCAACGATGCGTCTGAAAGGGACAATACCATTGTCGTCGCAAGGGTATTGGTTACACCTCATAACCGACAGGTTCCCATTCGGGTTGCGAATTTAACTGAAAGGGAAGTGAAAATTCCCAAGGGTAGTTGTTTGGGGAAGTTAGTCGAGGTGGAAGATAAATGTGAAATTGTTTCGGAGATTAGTCCCGTGAAACTGAATTTTGATTCTGCCAAGTTTGGAGAATTAAATGTTGATAATCGGAAACTGTTGGATAGATTGTTAGAAACATATCGGGATGTATTTTCTACAGGGGCGGATAATATAGGATGTACTAATTTTGTTTATCATAAAATAAATACCCTTGATAGTGACCCAATTAAACAATCTCCTCGTCGAATACCGTATCATAAACAAAGTGAGGTGAAGAAAATAATGGATGATATGTTAGACAATTTTATCATTAAAACATCAAAATCACCATGGGCTTCTCCAGTTGTCTTATAGTTAAGAAAAAGGATGGTACTACGAGATATTGTGTAAATTATCGTCGATTGAATGACGTCACCCTAAAGGATGCCTATCCATTACCACGAATCGATGATGTGTTGGACCATTTATCTGGGTCAACCTGGTTCTCGGCTCTTGATTTGTCCTCGGGGTACTGGCAGGTAGAGGTGGACCCCGAGAGTAAAAACAAAACTGCGTTTTGTATACCAGGGGGATTTTATGAATTCAATGTAATGCCATTTGGTTTGTGTAATGCGCCAGGGACATTCCAACGATTAATGGATTGTATTTTGGCCAGCTTACAAGGGCAAACTTGCATGATTTATATAGATGATTGCATTGTTTATACGAGTGGCCTATTTGATCAGCATTTAGCATTTGTTCGTTGTTTATTAATATTTTGAGATATTTTATTTGGATAATCTAAATATGTTTAAATGTTTAATTCCAAGTGCTCAAATTTTCGTATTTGTTGGTATAATTGTGAATTATATTATGTGGTGTTTTATGATGTGATTATTGATATGAAGGTGTAATTGAGTATATATGTATTTAAGGCGAACTAATGTTTAGTTAAGTTTTCAGAATTCGTCTTGATTGATGCTTGAGGAAATCTGTAACTGTGATGGAGAGGTCTTTGCTTGATGGGTAGCTTTGCTGATAACTGTACAAGTAATGATGGACGTCTTGATCTGAAGTTTGTTATGTGGCCATGAGGGAGATGTCATTGCTTGCTATGGTGCTTTCCTGACAGTTACTGAGATGCAACTATGATGGTGGATTCAGGAAAAGAACAGCCTATCACTGAATTTCACGAAGTCCTTCGACATGTGCTATGGAATTACTATTATAGACAATATATGAAAGACAATCGTGTTGGACACATTAATGTATGTGTTTCGGTGATGAATGGGATTCATTTGAACAATCACAAGTTAAAGATCCTGTTATATTTTAAAAGTTGTCAGGAGATCACCTTATTTTGGTGGAGGGCAATGTAACAAACCTGTGAATAGTATTGTTATTTATGGTTACCAGTATTACAGATGGTGTATTGCGTTATTTATGGCTGCCAGTATTACAGATGATAGGCTGAAATGTATTATAGTTTGTGCATGCTGCTTTCGCACGTGCTTTGCTAAGATAGACTGATAAGTTTCAGCCAATGGGAGGCCGCTCTATTATAATGAGGGAATATAAATACAGTGAGAGACAAGTGGTCTGCGTGAGCTACTCTCAATTCACTAATATCAAAACCTATATTAGCTCGGCCATTTACCTTTCGACCGACCATTCAAAATTGCGCCAATTACCATCAATCAAAATTGCGCGCCCTTTTCTCTTTGGCATTTAACTGCTCCATTCAAATTCCATAGCACCACCACCCCCACCCGCCTGCAACCGATTTGATCGGGCTGCTGGTGCTCCCTTGCACCTGCCAGTGCAGGCGGTCCCTCCTCTCCCCTCCCCCCACCTTTCCTGTCATGGACGGAGGAGCCGGCCAAGACCGGCTCTTGTGCCCACAACAGTTGTGCGCTACAACAGCTTGTTCTGAATGTGCACGTAAAACCCTATGACATGACATGACATGACAAGTGGTCTGCGTCTTCCACTGGGAACAGGTAATTAGGTGTGGGCCAGTATTATAATACTATCATGGTCTGATAGTATTACGAATGCGAAAGAAGTACTTTCGCATTCCCCGGGGGTTAAAATGAACCCCATCATCCAGAAAATCTTCGGGATAATTTGTAGTCAGCGGCACCGAGTCCCGCCGGATCAGTTTCTTCAGCCCACGGTTGACTGCATTCCGGAGGGTATTAAACCGGGCTATAGTCATTTCAGGGGACTTCCTAAACACCCCACAGCGGCAAATCTCCAGAATACATACTCGAGCCACCCCTTCAGTCAAAAAACGTTGACGCAACCTTAAAAGGCGGTCAACAATATCGTTCGGGACTGTCTCAGGGGCAATGTCGTTGTCGCCCAGGTGTACTATCACTAGCGACGGCTGGTACTCCACCGCAGCCTTATACAACTCATCCGATATCATACCACCGTGACCAAAAAATCGGCATTCGGCTGACACACACGTCACCACGAGTGTGCTGTCCTAACCGCCTGACGTAACTGCTCCCAAATATAGCCACCTTATCCATGCTAAAAACAAGTTATGGAATATTATCAATAGCCCGCCTATTTATTATAAGCAGATAGGATTGAAAAATACACCTCACTAATTGGTCAACCAGAGGACCAATCAGGGTCACCAAAGCTCCTAACCAGAATAGAACTCATTAATTACACCATCTCTTTTCCAGAAACAACAATTGAACGATTTAACCAATCAATGACCAGGAACTGTACATAAACTGAGGACTGTTCAATAAAATATATTTAAATGTTAGTATGCACTTTATGTATGTATGTATGGTAGTAGATACAATTCCTTCCACAGCAGACTAAGGTGAGTGATAGCTACTACAACAGAACAGACGATAGCCATTAAAGGAAAACAAGATACAAGTAAGATTAGCTGACCAATTTATCTAAGTAACTAGATACCTACAATTCCCCAGGGGGGCCTGGGTAGGACTGGGAGGCGTACCTACCGATACTTGTGTGACTGTTATGGATGAATCGTACCTACTACCTAAACAATTATTATATGCAAAGCACTAGGCTTTTTTAAAACTACACTCATACTATAAGGGAAACCCCCTTCAAATTAGATAGCTAGAGTAACTAATAACCCCCCACCTCCTGGCATTCACTATGCAATTCAAAGAGAGGGGGGATGGGTGGCTTTGACCAGCCGTTGGAAACATAGAATAAGGACTCAATATAGTAAGAACAACCATAACACAAAACATAGGTAAACACGAACACGGCATGCACTCTCAACATACCATAGGGTGCACTGACTAATGATAACAATGCACCCGTCCTTACATAAAACCAAAATAATGGCCCAGCACGTACTCCAATAAGGAGTCGGACAAAAGAAACAGGCTCCGAGGACACCATTGCACTGCACCCAGAAGGGACTTTACAAAATAATACCAGCCCCTTCACCCAAACCCATAATAAAACTTTCCTTGGCGCTGGCAGGACCTTGGGCAAAACGGACGAACTTACTCCACCTCCATGGCAACAGCATCCAACATCAAGCTCCCCATCACCGCCTCTACCTCGTCCGACCTACACAATTGCTCGAGTCTCCCCTGGGTTGTCATGCCACGATCAGAAGAGATCAGGCCCTTTCTAAGGGCCCTACAGGCAACCTAGGAAGACACCCTACAGCACCAAGACGGTCATAATAAAGAGCCACATTCGGAATACTAAAAGCAAAACCTATTGGCTGTCCTCACTATTTCATTTAGAACGACCATCAAAATTGCGCCAAATTTCCTTCATGTAAACGCGCACCTCTTCCTCTTTGACATAATCCTACGGGACTTTCAAAATTCCATAGCACCAAATACTATCACCTGTCACCAACATTGGACTGCTGGTGCTCCCTTGCACTTGCCAGTACAGGCTTCCTTTCTCTAACCCCCCCCCCCCCCCCCCCCCCCCACCCCAACTCTTTTCTGTCCTGGACAGAGGGAACCGGCCAAGGCCGGTCCCTGTGTCCAGGATAGGCGTGTGCTACAACAGCTTGCTCTGAATGTGCACGTAAACCTCTTTCACTTCACTTCAGTGGCCTGCGTCTTCCACTGGGAACAGGTAATTAGGTAGTATTATATTGGGTAATTGTTGGATAGGTGTTACGTTTATTGAGGTTGAGGGTGGTTTATTTATTAGTGTAGGATTGGTGTATTGAAATACTTATTTGGCATTGAACACTGTGATTGTATAAGTTACTGAGCACTACTGTGGACTTTAAGTTTAGTAAATATTAATATTTCAGTTGTTGTTGGTGTTTTTATTTTAGTGGCTATTTATGGTGATTTAGTTTAATGGCAACCTGATGAATAAATATGAATCTGTGTTAGCAGCACATGCAAGCAGTGTGTACCACTGCTGTCAAATTGTATGGCGGGATATGTGCTGTCACATGACCTGTTGTTTATAAACAGAAATAGGGAAATGGCGCTTTTCGATGACTGTTTATGCCGTCTGATTACAACTATTTTATTGTGTTTGTACCTTTTTTAGACATAAAAAGTGATACTTATTCTATTTTAATGCAACTGTCATGATGTAGTATATATATAGTGTATTATCACAAATTTGTACAAATAAAAGAAACCTCTACCAAAAAACAAGAAACTATACCAAACAATAGCACGCGCCATTTGACGAGTCATTTCTATTTTCAAAAAAACATAACATATTTCATAACAACAATTTAGCAAATATTTGGATATGTCATTCTAAGACTATTTATTGACATTTTGTTACTTTGTTTTTGACAAAAATGTCAATAATTATTTTAGAAAATGATTTTTAAATGAAAACAATGCTAAATGACGTAAATGTTTTTATGTCAAACATGTATTAAAATGCAATTTTTAGAATTAACATGGACACCAAACATTTCTTTATAATACTTAATACAAGTCTTCTTTTCAACACACAAACTTTAATGTATTTAATTTGTACTAGGATGTACATGTAGTTAAGCATCATTAATCCTAAACAGATGTATTTAGTTACACACATGTATTACGATGTACCAGTCTAAACAGAAATATTTAGTTAGTACTGGGATGTAGTAAAGGATTCATTCTTCTTTAGACATATTTAGTTAGTATTGGGATGTAGACAAGGATTCATTCTTCTTTAGACATATTTAGTTAGTACTGGGATGTAGACAAGGATTCATTCTTCTTTAGACATATTTAGTTAGTACTGGGATGTAGACAAGGATTCATTCTTCTTTAGACATATTTAGTTAGTACTGGGATGTAGACAAGGATTCATTCTTCTTTAGACATATTTAGTTAATACTGGGATGTAGACATGGATTCATTCTTCTTTAGACATATATATTTAGTATATATATTCATACCCAAATTGTTTTGCAGTTGTTGTTTTTTTAAGTTGACCTTTTGACAAAATTAATGACTCTTATTATTGCTGTATGATTTTCTTAACCCTAACCCTAAACCTAACCCATTTTCTTTCTGGAGGAGGCCCCCCCATACCCACTATCGACTACGGTTGTATTCAGTATAAACAGTGCCATACTCAAATAATTATTTCTGGTAGAAACACTGTTAGTACTGGGATGTAGTTAAGGATTCATTCAAAACACAAGGTCTGTTCACAAATATCATCTTCAAGTAATACCTAAAGGGGGGAGAAGGATCGTGCCAGTTTACACCTTTAAATCAAATGAAAAATGTTCATAACAACATTCCTCTCAAAATCAATATATACAGAAGAATAGTGTGTACATTTGAGATAATGTTGACTTGGAAAAGAGCCCAGAAGTAACTTGGTTTAAAAGCAGTAAGACCCACCCTCCAGTCATTCAAATCTAGAAGTTTAAAAGCATTAAGACACATCCTCCAGTCATTCTGGTTTAGAAATGTAAAACCAGTAAGACCCACCCTCCAGCTGTTTTGGTCTAGAAAATTTAAAAGTAGCAAGACCCACCCTCCAGTCATTCTGGTCTAGAAGTATAAAAGCAGTAAGACACACCCTCCAGTCATTTTGGTCTAGACGTTTAAAAGCAGTAAGACCCACCCTCCAGTCATTCTGGTCTAGACGTTTAAAAGGAGAAAGACCCACCCTCCAGTCATTCTGGTCTAGAAGTTTAAAAGCAGTAAGACCCACCCTCCAGTCGTTTCAGTCTAGAAGTTTAAAAGCAGTAAGACCCACCCTCCAGTCATTCTGGTCTAGACGTTTTAAAGGAGAAAGACCCACCCTCCAGTCATTCTGGTCTAGAAGTTTAAAAGCAGTAAGACCCACCCTCCAGTCGTTTCAGTCTAGAAGTTTAAAAGCAGTAAGACCCACCCTCCAGTCGTTTCAGTCTAGAAGTTTAAAAGCAGTAAGACCCACCCTCCAGTCATTCTGGTCTAGAAGTTTAAAAGCAGTAAGATCCACCCTCCAGTCGTTTCAGTCTAGAAGTTTAAAAGCAGTAAGACCCACCCTCCGGTCATTTCGGTCTAGAAGTTTAAAAGCAGTAAGACCCACCCTCAAGTTGTTCCCGTCTAGAAATTTAAAAGCAGTAAGACCCACCATCCAGTCATTTTGGTCTATAAGTTTAAAAGCAGAAAGACCCACCCTCAAGTTGTTCCCGTCTAGAAGTTTAAAAGCAGTAAGACCCACCCTCCAGTCATTCTGGTCTAGAAGTTTAAAAGCAGTAAGACCCACCCTCAAGTTGTTCCCGTCTAGAAGTTTAAAAGCAGTAAGACCCACCATCCAGTCATTTTGGTCTAGAAATTTAAAAGCAGTAAGACCCACCCTCCAGTCACTCTGGTCTATAAGTTTAAAAGCAGAAAGACCCACCCTTCAGTTGTTCCGGTCTATAAGTTTAAAAGCAGTAAGACCCACCCTCCAGTCGTTTCAGTCTAGAAGTTTAAAAGCAGTAAGACCCACTCTCCAGTCCTTCTGGTCTAGAATTTAAAAGAGTAATACCCACCCTCCATTCATTTCGGTCTAAAAGTTGAACAGCTACCACATCACCATTGAGAGCTCGATTTCGCCTCCTCATTCCCGGAATGTAGATGTCAGCACTGCCATCCTTAAAATAAATATAACTCAAAATCTTAACCCAAATACACATCCCAATAAATATTCTAACATCTCCATGTTGGTGAGCCTCAGTCAAATAGCTTCAGATAGCCCTGGATCAAAACAAACACAGCAGTTTTAAATGTTTGTTAAAAGTATGCCATGGAACTGTTTCAAGACCGTGAGATACTGTAAAACGGGTATTATTCGCGAATGTGTAATTTTTGCGTTTTACGCGTTTTTAATTTAGGCGCGAAAATTACACTTACGTAAATAATAAAATCCATTAGAACAAAAAAAACAACAACAAACAGTTTAGCAATTTTGGCATGCTGTTCTGCATCATACAATCTATATTCACCGTGTTTTTGTTTACGATTTGTAGAAGTGTTTAATTTATCAACGGCATCATTAGCGGCCTGTGTCGATGGAACTTCTTCGATTGTTAAACAAGTGTAACGGTCAGGTAAACCAAGTTTCAGGTTTGCACGCACTTTTTTTAACCACTGCAAAATTGAACCTGCCATAACACTGTTTTTGTGAAGAATGATAAATGTAGTTGATTTTTGGAACAGACATTCTTACTGGTATTGTTAAGCTGTGAATAAACATTTAGAAATTAGTATAATGAGCCATTTTTAATTGGCCAATCAAAATAAGGGACACAAATGGTTTTGTAAACTTCCGGAAAAACGTCAATGATAAGTGACAAAAACAAAAGAGGTGAGAACATTTTTAACAACCGGTGTTTAAACATTAAAACAAGATTACTAGTACAAGTGTTTGTCTTTATTTCACACTTTCTGGAGAGTTGATTGAACCACATCCTGGATTAATTTCATTAATTGTATACACAGTTGCCGCTGGACATGTCGCTGCAGCACTTAGCGGAGTCGCTCAGAAAGGGACCACTCTAGTGTCGATTTAATGTTATGTACCAAAGTATAGTTTTGTACGTGTTAGCAATTTAAAAAACAAACAAACAAAAAAGAAAAAAGAAAACCATGACACCGCGAAAATTAAAAACTGCAAACTGCCTGCATTTTTGATATCGCGAAAATTTACTGCCGCGAATAATACCCATTTTACAGTATTCTAGACTCATGACACAACAGATAGGTCGAAATAAAGACAATTAATAAAAATAAAGTATCTGACTACAATCACAAATTAAAATGTTCTCAACATTTTGTCAATACACCACTGACATCATCATCATCAGACACTAAATGCACAAGCTGAAATAACTAATCATAATAGATAATAATAGTGCAGAATCCATATTGGATTAAAGCAATTATAAACAAATAAATTCTGTCAGTCTCACAATAATGAGATACAAAACGTTACTTACTGGTAAAGGAACATAGGAATCTTCAAAGTTCTTGGGGTTCACTCGAATAACTCCCTGAAAAACAAGCATTCTGAGAGTACAGCTACAGCAATACATGTCCTCTAGAGGGCCCAACACATTTTCATATCACCTAAGTTCAATGGCCATAACTCAACCAAAAATGGATATGTTGCCATGAAATTCAAACTAATCTGTAACAGTGAATGATGAAGCTATATACACAAGTATTTCAGCTCAATATCTTGCACCTTGCCTTAAATTACTGAATTTGTTTGAAAACTATATGTGGGACAGACGGACGGACAGACGAAGGACAGAGACGAAACCTACAGTCCCTTCCAGTTTGACCGGTTGGGGACTGATAAACAAACAATGAACAGTGACAAGAAAGCCCTTACTAAGAGGGATAACCAGGTCAAATATAAGCTGTATGTGTTGGAAAGATGCACACATGGAACCACCAACACATCATAACAGTTTAACAAATGAAAAATGTGTAACTAAAAAAAATTATTATTATTCCTGCTAACTGGGGGAAGCCATTTTGTTTCTTTTTTATTGCCTGGCCACAGATCACAGTTATCTTCCCAATCTGTAAATTTGTCCGCGCTTGTAGTCTGCTGTTTGACTGTGATTATTTCATGGTAGACAGCTTTGAAGTGGCAACTATTTGACTGAAGTTGACAGGAGAGCATGTAGTTTGTAAACGTGTAATTTGTTGACATTGAAGACTTGTTTGTGGTAATTCTGACCCATGCAAAAGTAGGTGGTTTTTTTGTAAAACGAGTGTACTCCAGCCAGGTTTAGTGGGTGTGTTTGTTCAAACCAATATCCTGGAAGAAAGAGCTGTACAACAGGGGTTGTCCTTTTCAGGGTATGTTTCCCCCAGGCTGGCAAAGGTACATACCAAAATCCATGGGCCTGCTGATATTAATAAAAATGTTATAGCCACTAACGCTATATAGAAACATATAGTGTAATTAATTGTGGTCTGTGGCCCGATATAGTTCACACATTACACTGCTTAAATGCTTGATTCTGTTAAAAGTGAATACCACAAGGAATATGAAAACTCATTTATTTAGTTTCTAAATGTTTTTGTAAATTAAAAAGAAACCCTTTTAAATTTCAATATCCTCCAAATAGCATAAAATAACCTCTGATGTTACTACATGTTGTTGCAACATTTTAAAAGTTTCTTTGATAAAAAAGAGAGAAAGATTTTGTTGGTCAATACTGAGATTTAAATATTGTCTTTTAATGAGTTTCTCAATTATTGCAATTGGACAGAAGATCTAAGCATAGTGAATATATATATAAAATTTTGCTTGTAAGACATACGGCAGAGTAATCCATAATGCATATTCAGTGGTCATTACTACAAACATCATTCCAATCAATAAATACTACACTGAAGTCTCCAAGACACTGGCACATGATTACACTTGTCAACAGTTATCACTGGAAACTGACAAATATGGTGCAAGTAGGATTGATATCAGCATTTTGTGCCAAAATCTTCATTTTCAAAGTTGTCGACAACAAAAAACATATTATGGTGTATACCTAAGTAACATTTGTAGGGCATATTCATATTAATATGCATTTATATGGGCTGTTTAGCCTTTTACCAAGTAATTACATGTCTAATACAGTAAATGAAGTAGATTCAGTAAATATAGCAGTCAAAATTGAATCAGAGGCCTATTCTGTCTAATTTCCCCTCAAATTAGTGTATATAATTTGTTGTAACTGACACCAATTTTGTGACTTTCACCATCCCTCTGACACATTTCTGATAAAGTACCATGAATTCAGTCATCATGTCTTTAATAAGCCTCCAATTATCATATCTAAAATGCAAAATTTTACAGATACAGATTTGACTATTTGACTGAAGTTGACAGGGGAGAGCATGTAGTTTGTAAACATGTGTAATTTCTTGACATTGAAGACCTGTTTGTGGTAATTCCGGCCCATGCAAAAGTAGTGTTTTTTTGTGTAAAATGGGTGTACTCTGGCCAGGTTTAGTGGTTGTGTTTGTTCAAACCAATATCCTGGGAGAAAGAGCTGGACAACAGAGGTTGTCCTTTTCAGGGCATGTTTCCCCCAGGCAGGCAAAGGTACATACCAAATCCATGGGCCTGCCGATATTAATAAAAATGTTATAGCCACTAATGCTATATAGAAACATATAGCATAATTAATTAAACCAATCAAGGTAAACAAAACCTATGACCAATTTATATCTAAAGTCTTCAAATAAATTAATATAACATATTGCAAGGAAATATCAACTTTATAAAATGACAAAAAGCAGGTATTTGACATTTGTATGAACATGCACAATTCCTTTTGACCTAAAAAACTGCATTAACACATCAGAAATTATGTGGATTTCCCAAGAGTCTTTTTGCAAATATACCTACACTACCTCTCATTATTTAGTTTGACATACTGTCTTTAAAAATATCATCTTTGGATGTTTTCTGAAGCATAACGAGTGTATTTGTACATTTTGTAACCTACGTTCTGTTTGCAAGGGCTTATGTGATGTCATTTGTAACTCTGCCAGAAATGATGATGTAAATAACAACCACTATGCCAAATTATTATCAAGCATAAATTGTCACCATAAGGAAGGAAGGAAGGAAATGTCTTATGTAATGATGCACTCAACACATTTTATTTATGGTTATATGGCGTCGGACATATGATTTAGGACCACGCAGATATTGAGAGAGGAAACCCGCTGTCGCCACTTCATGGACTACTCTTTTCAGTTAGGGAGAGGGACGTAGCCCAGTGGTAAAGTGTTCGCTTGATGCGAGGTCAGTCTAGGATCGATCCCTGTCGGTGGGCCCATTGGGCTATTTGTCGCTCCAGCCAGTACACCACGACTGATATATCAAAGGCTGTGGTATGTACTACCATGTCTGTGGGATGGTGCATATAAAAGATCCCTTGCTGCTAATCGAAAAAATAGCCCATGAAGTGGCGACAGCGGGTTTCCTCTCTCAATATCTGTGTGGTCCTTAACCATATGTCAGATGCCATACAACCGTAAATAAAATGTGTTGAGTGTGTCGTTAAATAAAACATGTCTTTTTTTCTTTTCGATTATCAGCAAGGGATCTTTTATATGTACGGTGAGAACAGGATAAACATACATGTTTGAAATACCAGTCGTGGGCATTGGCTCGCGAGAAACAGCCCAATGGCCCCATGACGGAAAGTTTATCTCCTGTCACCATAAGTGTTCGGAACAAGTAACATCGTAATAGAGTGATACCATGATAATTATAACAATGAAAAACAATTGTATTGAAAATCACAAATTATGTTATAACTTGCTTGCACTCTAATAGTTTTGCAATGCTACAATGTGAAATACGATAGTTTTCACTTGAGGCCCAATTCACAAAGCATCTTAAGCAACCTCATGTGGCAGGAAAACTACTGTATTGCGAGATAGCTTCTGGAAAATTTCATTTACACAAACAGAAAACTAAAAAATATATCGAATTAGAACAGGAATACCTACACGTATTTGACCATTTGCAAATGTTAATGCTGGTATTACTGCCTCATGCATCCATTTTACCAGAATTAACGTCCATAAATGGCTAAATGCCACATACTGGTAGTTATCCCCCGACTGTCAGACCTGTACACGGTGAGAATGGTAAATACATGTAGCAAAATACCTGGATTAGCTCGCCTCTCTTCAATCCATCGGAAAGTTTATCTCGTGGCCAGTACGGCTCAAACATCTAGAGTAACAAACACGTTCAATAAATTAAACTTCATAACCTGTTAATGTTTCTGCTAAATAAAGTAGTACAAAAAGATCAACATCTTTAAAAACATATAACAACATGTAAAAACAGTATTTTGAATAAGAAATATATTTTTAAAAGAAAACTAACTTTATATAATATCATATTGTTCAAATTGGGTACTTTTTAGTTGCTGTGGCAACCATATAATATCAAATCTCAAAAATAACATAATTTTAATTCTTACATATCAGATAACTACTGTTTCAAAGGCAGTTTACTGTGTTTTGGTATATACATGTACATGTAATATTCATTTCACAATTATAGTGTTTTGATGTTCCAATCACAATGGTGCATGTAAAATGTAAAGGAGCTCAACTTGAGAAGAAGAATTATTCAGGTTAGTGCTACAATCAAGACAGGTCAGTGAGCTACAATCAGGGCAGTGAGTGCTACAATCAAGACAGGTCAGTGAGCTACAATCAGGGCAGTTAGTGCTACAATCAAGACAGGTCAGTGAGCTACAATCAGGGCAGTGAGTGCTACAATCAAGACAGGTCAGTGAGCTACAATCAGGGCAGTTAGTGCTACAATCAAGACAGGTCAGTGAGCTACAATCAGGGCAGTTAGTGCTACAATCAAGACAGGTCAGTGAGCTACAATCAGGGCAGTTAGTGCTACAATCAAGACAGGTCAGTGAGCTACAATCAGGGCAGTTAGTGCTACAATCAAGACAGGTCAGTGAGCTACAATCAGGGCAGTGAGTGCTACAATCAAGACAGGTCAGTGAGCTACAATCAGGGCAGTTAGTGCTACAATCAAGACAGGTCAGTGAGCTACAATCAGGGCAGTGAGTGCTACAATCAAGACAGGTCAGTGAGCTACAATCAGGGCAGTGAGTGCTACAATCAAGACAGGTCAGTGAGCTACAATCAGGGCAGTTAGTGCTACAATCAAGACAGGTCAGTGAGCTACAATCAGGGCAGTGAGTGCTACAATCAGTGCAACAATCAGGGCAGTGAGTGCTACAATCAGTGCAGTGAGTGCTACAATCAGAGCAGTGAGTGCTACAATCAGGGTAGTCAGTGCTACAAGCCACAAATTACATCACGTCTTCCGTGTCCTCTGTTCTCATTTCGTCTGTCTTGAGTCTGGCTGGGACCTTGACTGTTGATTCCATGTTGGCCTCGGTTTCTGTGTTTGCCTGACCTGGGTCTATCACCGCCATTATTGTGACCCACACACTTTTCCGTCATCTCACCTCCCACATGGTTTCTGTTGTTCTTGTTACGGTCATACACCATGTTTGGTCTGTTTGCGCCACCACTCGCCAGCATAGGATTGTTATTTTCGTGAGCTCTGCCACACCTCATTTGTTTCTTTGTTTTCTCATTAACATCTTTAATTTCACCACTGGATTTTGAAGCAGTTTCTGCAACAAACAATACACCAATTTGTCAAAGAAATTATTTTTCTAATAACAAAAACTACATTTCATTCACTTCGTGTAAGCATTTTAAGTTATATATGATCAATAAGTGCAGTCTGGTATGATCATCATGTGTTTTGTTCTAAAATTCAATCTTTTACAATCTTCTCAATGATCTGAGTTCAGAATTGGGAAGAATGTAAAAGAACAAATTTTGTTAACTAACAAGTAAATATTAAATGGTTGG
Source organism: Gigantopelta aegis (assembly GCF_016097555.1). NCBI lineage: Eukaryota > Metazoa > Mollusca > Gastropoda > Neomphalida > Peltospiridae > Gigantopelta > Gigantopelta aegis. Next base: position 26,300,343 of record NC_054713.1, on the reverse strand, counting down.
AGACATGTTTTCTATTACAATACAGATATTGTCCTCCAATTTGTAGCTTAGCATTTTAAAAAAATTGAGGACATTTGCCACTGTCTATTGTTTTGTTAAAAATAAATGCTGAGGAGGAAGCCATTGCCAAGGCACCTAACTGAAGTAGTTTTCAGCTCCATATGATTTATCGACATTTATGTTTGTTTGCACAAGAGCTACCAGTATCTTTAACTTTTCATCTCAGCGACAATTTCGAAAACTTTTATCTTCTCAAAATCTGGCACATCAAGTCTAGAATTTTGTCTTAAATTGTCAATACATTACTAAAGAAATTATTAAATGTGTCTGTCTGATCACTAAGTGTTGTTCCATTGTCACATTTCAGCTCTGCTGGACTTCATACATTTGAAATATTTAGAAATTTAATTGATAGTAATGTCCACATTTATCGGAAAGGTTTCTAAATATACACTTGAATCAAATCATAATATTTTGTTATCAAATACTAATACTTCCAATAATAAACTGAAAACTTGTAATAATTAGTTTTATCTAGCATCAATATTACCGAAATGAATTTTGCCAAGAAGCGAACAATGCCTGACTGGTGACTGCAAACAACACGATATCAGGGATCATACTGGAAAGAACTTTCTTTTAGCCAATTTTCACACATACACATGTATGTAGAGTATTTCATTTAAGAATTGACCGCGATTATTTTTTGGTTCATGCAAGTATGAACCGAAAAAACAATTTGCACAATGTATGACTCCGCTAATTTATTAGCCAAATTTATGCTAATCATTGTAGCTACTATGAATTAAAATTAACAATATTGGCAAATTTGTCAATGGACAGGGTGAGCCCTGCGATATGCAATCATGTAGTCTCACAGATGTTAAGACAGCTATGACACTAAACTAGCCAGTGTCTTGTTGTGTGATTATGTTTTTGAAATTGTCACAGCAATTTTGACTACTTTTGGCGGAAAAAGGGCCTGCTATAGTAACTATAGCTTATTTTTTTAAAATACTAAACCAGTATTCCCTTATTACTACGTATTACGATCAAAATAAGCAACACAAGACGTACATGTATATAGACAATCATAGTTCAAACATTGTTTAATAAACATAGTACTGACATTTTATTAACAGCAATCCGTAATTCACTTTTATATATTAAATGTGTAAGACGGTGAATGTTGTAGATTAACCATTCAAAATAAGTCCCACAAACTGATTAATAAGTATAAGTTAATAGTGCTCATTTTAAAAGTTTGTTTTGTTTAACGACACCACTAGAGCACATTGATTTGATAAAGAGAGGAAACCCGCTACATTTTTCCACTAGTAAGCAAGTGATATTTTATATGTACCATCCTACAGACAGGATAGCACATACCACAGCCTTTGACCAGTTGTGGTGCACTGGTTGGAACGAGAAAAATACCAATTTTAATTGGTTGGCCTGATCACCTGGTAGGATTTCATTTCTTTTCCCACACTCAGCCGAAATCCATATTCATGAAAAACAAAATGATTACAAATGAGTAGTACTAGTGAAGTGAACAAAATAAATTCAATGCTTCTGTTACATAAAATAGATACCTGTATGTGTTGGGGGTTTTCCCCAAACGTATATAATTCAACATACCAAATGAGTCTTATCTATGTATAAACAATAAATAATATTAATTGTTAAACCAAATATCTAAATATATTTTGCATTTCAAAAATTATGATCTGAGAAAATATACACCTGGAAATTAATTAAGCACCACCCAATTTATATTGTCACCAAATTATTATTATGGGTGGTAGCCAGGCAATATTAATACTGTAAAAATCATGTCCCTTCCCATGCTCCATACTGTTGTTTCGTTGTCCTTGCCAGTCAAGAACCCGCACAAATAGCACATGCAGAAAACTAACCTCACACATAGGAAAACCAAGTTTTTGTTCAATTAAGTTTGATGTTTGTTTTCGGAAAATAATTTTCCTTTTGTGCTTAATAAGCGTCTAATGGTTCACAGAAAACTGTCCATTGCCACTAAGTGGCAGATTGTTGGAATGAATAATGTGGGATTGTTATGCAGGGAAATTGGGCGTCAGTTGGGTCGGAATCATACTGTAATTAGTCGACTCGTACAAAAACACCAACAAACCAATGATGTCAAGGACAGGAACCATCCAGGACAACCTCATAAAACATCTCCACGAGAAGACAGGGTGTTGTTAAGACTTGTTCAATATTTCCCTTTTTCCAGCAGCAAGACCTTGAGAGATAACTGGATTCCCAACAGGGCCATGTCAACAAGGACTGTAAGGAATCGGCTGAAGACGGCTGGGTACCAAGCCAGGAGGCCTATCAAACGTCCCCTTCTGACACCAGCACACACAGCAGCACGTTTAGCATGGTGTCAGGTACGCCACAGATGGAATCTTGCATCCTGATGAAAGATTCATTGGTCCGATGAAAGCCACTTTCTTCTGCACATGACTGATGGAAGAACTTATATCTCGAGGCAATCAAATATTGCCTATGCCACCAACAACATCCATGAAACCATTCCATTTGGCGGTGGTTCTGTGATGGTGTGGGGATGCATTTCGCATGATTGCAAGGTGGATCTGGTCATTGTTCAAGGCAATCTTAATGGGCCAAGATATCAGAGAAACATCCTGGAAACCGTTGTCGTCCCTCACTTTCACAACCATGCTTTGGCCACGAGACCAATGTTTATGGATGACAATGCTAGACCCCCATCGAAAGCGTGCAGTAATGGATTTCCTACACCTAAATGCAATCACTACCATTCCTTGGCCGGCACAAAGCCCCAACCTCAATCCAACTGAGAACTTGTGGGACATTCTGGGTTAAAGAATATGTCAGAGAGATCCTTCAGTCTAATGTGGGGGTTACACCAGATACTGAAGTTTTGAAGATTTTCTGACACTCTGGACTTTGTTCAAACATGACAGCCATAAAACACTTCTGAAAATCATTTCAAACTAGCGCCAGTCCCATAGTTAATTTACCTACATTTTCACCCAAATTGACACATTTCATTTACCTTGTAACATTACGCATTAAATCAGGATAAAATTATGTCTTAACTTTTGTGTGATCATGTGACATGCTACATCTCCACAAAAAAATTGCAATTTACATGGAATGGGTCAATTAAATAGTCACAGTTCATTGCGAAAAATAAGTTACTTCCGAAAATCAGGGTGGTGCTTAATTAATTTCCAGGTGTATATATTTACAAATTAAAGCATTAATTTAGTAGAATAGGCCAAGCACATGATAAAACAGATTACATGTACATTACCTCCTATAGAAGACACTTCAGTATCAACGGGATTCTTTGCTGCCATGGTAACCTTCGAAATAAGACAAGTTTTCAAAATGATGTTGAACATGAAAATAAATTAATCATACATGTATACATTGTATATATATTATATACATCACAAATGGTAGTTGTAGTAGTAGTAGTAGTAGTAGTAGTAGTAGTAGTAGCAGCTGCAGCAGTAGTAGTAGCAGAAGCAGCAGTAGTAGTAGCAGCAGCAGCAGCAGGAGCAGCATTATAGTTGTAATATAATAATAAATATATATATTTTTTTATTTTTTTTACAGACTTTGAACAAGACGTTTCTGCCCTCTCTATAAATTGTGAGTATAAGTCTAGTTTTTAAACAACAAAATTTAGACACACACATTTGGGCCAATCAATAATTGTGACAGTGACTGTTTAACACTCTAGGGATGTATCAGAAAATGTTAACAGTAAGTTTATTTATTGCTCAATAGTACTATTAGTAGTTTTTACCGCAGTAATCTATGATACAGTGATACAATGCATGCTGGGACGGTTGCAAGTCTTAATCATTAATACACACACTACAGGAAAAAACTGACAGCACACCCTTTCAATAAGATATATTCCGGTTAAATACATATATGTAAGTATGTGCCGACTGGTTTCTTCCTGTAGTGTGTGTATTAGTGATTAATATGTCACATATTAGTTACAGCGAACTTGAAAATGATCAATGCAAATATGTTTAACATCAAACATAGTTACATAGAGGATTGTTGTTGTATTAGAGTGGGAATCAGATTTAGGAAAAAAATTATATTTTAGACACAGGAGCTTGCAACGATTTGGCTGTCAATCATTGCCAAAGCATTACAGGGTGTATACTACCAAATCAAATCCCATAGACGACAATAGTAACATATGTGGCTAAAACTCCTACCTGCAACGTATCAACCGACATAAACGCCACGGATATAAATACTACCACCCCTCACACTTAAAGTGAATCAGAAAAAAATGGGGGTCAAGCTGCTCGTTTCTGAAATAACGGGTAGCATCTATGACTACCCTAGTTCCGCACAAAATTCAAGTACTTTTTTTTACAGGTACCCCATATATGTTTCAAGCACAAGGCTACTTGACACATTGGTACTAGATGAAATAAAATTGCATTTTTTTTTTACCCAGATAAAACTATTATTTTTTACAACCAACACACTCACATTTATAACCAATCACAGGACTTGTGGTGTTCACTTCTCTATCAAAAGTTCGGTGCACCTCCAACTTTGACCCAGCCGGAAGTTATTTGGTCTAGTACTACCTATATAGTTTCTTCTAGCTTTACCCCACATATCAATATCAATATTATAAGGGGTAGGGCTGGAGGTGGCTCAAGCTACCATTATAGCCTAGCCCGAGTACTCTGACTGTAAGAGAGCTAGACGGACATTTGGACGGTTATTAGCCCTTATAGTCAGAGACCAAGCTATGTTTGGGTTTTTTGCAATCGCTGCCCACCAAATGGTAGTCAAAGATTCCCACTCTAATACCACGACAATCCTATGTTTGATACCAAATACCTTTACATCGATAACTTAATTTTAGTTCCTTGATTTTAAAAAATCCACATATTAATCACTAATACACACACTATGGAAAGAAACCTGATAGCACCCACATTCTGCTAAGCTTCGGCCAACTTTGACGCCGGTATTCCAAAGCTCGCTGACCTATATCGTGACGTAGCATCACATGATCGCCCACTTGGTAATTCCGCTTTATAGAGGTTGTCTCATATGAGGTTACAACATGGATTAGTTTTGGTTTGTGTTTCTGCGATGATATGCACTTGTTGTAAAGAACATTTCAAGCATAAAAGAGGACAATTTTGGAGAAAAGGAATTCACACACAATTCAAAGGTGGGCCCAGTGCTGCACAAATATTAAGTCATATTTTTGAGGTAACTGTGACTCTCGAAAAATAATTATTCATCTATATCCAATGACGATTCGTTCCTTGGACACTAAAAGAAAAAGAAAAAGTCAAGTGCCCGACAATCATCAAAGCAACAGAGAGTGGTACACAGTGCATGCCAAGCAGGCATACCATTCGGAGATCAACAACTTTTTCACCTGGAGAAAAGGTGAATATAATATTGTTTGTGTGTGGGTGTGTATTATAGTTATTAACGTTATAGAAATAAATAACATACAGTAAAGTACTATTATAACGAACTGCAAGGGACCAGGAATATAGGTTCGTTATAGCAGTAGTTCGTTGTACACGTTTACAGAAGTTAGCCATTTTCATTCAGGAAGTCGGCCATTTTGGATTTTTCTAATTTAAACACCATAAATAAAAGAATTAGTGGTGTGGGTGTTTTTAATATTTCATTTATTATCACCAATAGAAGCAAATAAATACAGCATGTTGAATCAAATGAGTGTTCAGTCAGTCACATTTTGAAACAAAGTTGCTTATTCTTGTGACCTTGTCTGCTTAGTAAGCGTTGGTCATACAGCCTGCAGGCTGTAGCAATGTTGGCAGAAGGGTACTAAGAGTGGACTTTGCAATATCGAATTCGGTTGCTATATCTTTCTTTGATTTTCGGCCGGATTCAGTAGCCGATATAATTTGGAATTTCGTATCTAGATCAAGCGCTTTTCTCTTACGTGATGATTTGCTGTCCATCATGATTGTGCACCTACCGAATACTGTTCAACATTTCATAATATTTGTGGTACCTACTTTCAACACAATATTAATATCTGATTATTTTACACTAATTACAATGATTGTATAGTGAGTTGCAGGTGTCAGTCTTATTGTTGGATACAGGCACTTAAACAAGCACACAATTAATAGCAGTGTAAGAACAGACTGTTAATTGCCTAATGAATTCCTCCCTTAATTGATACCAATCTACTACATAACGACAAGTGGACTTTATCTGATTGGAATTATCAGTGCAGGTGTTTTGGATGCATTGTCGTTAATGCTACTGATTGATCAGATGCTAGTGATCGAGTTGCATGTGTCAGTCTTATTGTTGAAAGGAGGGAAGGAAATGTTTTATTTAACAATTAATGCATTCAACACATTTTATTTACGGTTATATGGAAGGAAGGAAGGAAATGATTTAACGACGCACTCAACAATTTATTTACGGTTATATGGCATCAGACATATGGTTAAGGACCACAGAGATATTGAGAGAGGAAACCTGCTGTTGCCACTTCATGGGCTACTCTTTTCGATTAGCAGCAAGGGATCTTTTTATACAGGGCTTCTAGATTATGGTAGCCCCATGCACTCCCATGGCTAGTGATATTTAATGTTGGGCTAGTAAATAACTACTACTGCCATGCAAAAAGAGTCTAATGCTGCAGTTAAGTCTATTTTGTAATTATGAATATCCTGCCCTTACCACCACCACCTAATGTTACTGTTTTTAAGCTCTGTCTAGGTGACATATCCGATTGTTACTATTAATTAGTAAAATTGTATTAACTTAAAGTAAAGTAGGGCTAGTGGATTTTTAATTGTGGCTAGTACATTTTTTAAATCACTGATTCCATGGCTAGTGGATTTTATAAAAATTCCAGAAGCCTTATTTTATATGTACCATCCTACAGACTGGGTAGTACATACCACGGCCTTTGATATGCCAGTCGTGGTGCACTGGCAGGAACGAGGATCGATCCCAGACCGACCGCGCATCGAGCGAACGCTTTACCACTGGGCTACGTCCCGCCCTACGGCTATATGGCGTCAGACATATGGTTAAGGACCACACAGACATTGAAAGAGGAAACCCACTGTCGCCACTTTTCGATTAGCAGCAAGGGACTTTTTTATATGTACCATGCCACAGACAGGATAGTACATACCACAGCCTTTGTTACATCAGTTGTGGAGCACTGGCTGGAACGAGAAACAGCCCAATGAGTCCACCGACAGAAATCGGTCCTAGACCAACCGTGCATCAAGCGAACACTTTACCACTGAGCTACATCTCGCCCCGTCTTATTGCTGGATACCAGCAAAATGTCAAGGAAATGATAGGGACTTAAACAAGTGAACAATAGCAGTGAAAGAAAGAAATGTTTTATTTAACGACGCACTCAACACATTTTATTTACGGTTATATGGCGTCAGACATATGGTTAAGGACCACACAGATTCTAAGAGGAAACCCGCTGTCGCCACTACATGGGCTACTCTTCCGATTAGCAGCAAGGGATCTTTTATTTGCGCTTCCCACAGGCAGGATAGCACAAACCATGGCCTTTGTTGAACCAGTTATGGATCACTGGTCGGTGCAAGTGGTTTACACCTACCCACTGAGCCTTGCGGAGCACTCACTCAGGGTTTGGAGTCGGTATCTGGATTTAAAATCCCATGCCTCGACTGGGATCCGAACCCAGTACCTACCAGCCTGTAGACCGATGGCCTGCCACGACGCCACTGAGGCCGGTCAATAGCAGTGAAGTAAGAACATACCATTAATTGTTCAATACATTACTCCCTTAATTGATGCCAATCGACTACGTAAATACACGCAGACGTTATCCGACTGATCTTATCACAATATCAGTATAGTCATTTTTTATGCATTAAATTGCCGTTATAATGCTACTGATTGATAAGATACAAATATTAAGATATAAAAAATATTAGGTATACGCTATACAGTTTGTTCTATACATTAAAATTTATTCATACTATATACCGGTAGTGGGGAAAATCGGGATTTTACAATCAGTTCGTTCTAACCCACAGTTTATTGTAAGTGTGCCCGTTCTAAAAGTACTTTACTGTGATATAATAAATCTGAAAGTAATGAAAATGTGCTATTTGTGAAACATACTCTCAAATGCATGCACATGCACACATATATGATAAAGACATTTACAATATTGCTATGCTGAATGTTTTGGTTCATAGTACATAATTATATATTTTTAAAAAATAAAGAATTTTTTTATGTAATATGTTGCACACACACACACACAGATATATATATATATATTTACGAGTTTTAGAATCTGCATAAACCCATTTATTTTCTAACAAAATAAGATTTCTTCAATGAAATTCTTTCACCAAATTATTAGAAAATTCCTCGTGGCTTTTTGGAAATTTGCAGTTGAGGAATTTGATATGAAACAACTGTAATTAAAATCAAATTCTTCCAAAATGGCATTAGCCAACTCCTCACTGTTGTAACCTCGTATGAGACAGCCCCTGTAAGGTGGAATCAACCAGTGACACTATGTCACGATATAGGTCAGCGAGCTTTGGAATAACGGCATCGGAGTTGGCTGAAGCTTAGCAGAATGTGGATGCTGTCAGGTTTCTTTCTGTAGTGTGTGTATTAGTGATTAATATGTGACTGTCACCAAATGTTAAAATAATGTTACTGCTGTCCTTTATTAATCATGTACTGTTACATACTAGTACGTACAAGTTTACATGATGCAGTGAATCTCCTCTAAACAGTAGCCTAACCCCATGTGCCAAATTGGGCCCAAGTAAGTTCGATGAGTATCCAGTTTACAGGGGGACTGACGGATAAGTCTTTGTTGTATTCTGTTCACTGTTAAATATAGAAAAAGTAATAAAACTGTCAAATACCAACTACAATCAAATGTGGATAAAATGATGCAATTTATAAGCACTTAGCTGGGGAAGTCGGGGTGCGTTTTTATCATCAAACAAGTTGACGTATTGTCAAATTTTTGACATGTTGCAATTTCATTTGAAAATAAAATACAGTCGACATCTTTCCACGAATTCAAGCTGAAGTATTTACTTTGTTAAAGGCACGTTAAACACTTAACAACAAAAAAATAAGATTAATGATTGTCCGGTCACTGCGGAAAGGCATACGAGATGTAAACAAATTTCAATCACAGTCACAACTCAAATAACTTTATAAAAACAAAGCTAGCGATAAACATACTGATTAATGTGTACTTTACTTACTTCAAAATAAACATTTCCATTTAACTTTGGATACTTAATTGACATTTGTCAAAAATGCAACACAAGCTGAAGTAAAGGTACAGTAGAGTGACAGCTAACCTGGAGCCTCATCCAAGGTAATATTCAGCCATAAATGATGACTGCTACCTGTGTAACCATGTGGTGTCAGACGTACAATTTATATTAAACAAACACAATGGAACTAGATGATTCGTTTACTGTTCAGTTTAGGATAGGCCAAAACATTCATTTAAAGGATGCGCTGGTCGTTGGATTCGCAACGCATAGGGCTACCTCGGAAAACTTTTCCATGGAAAACGCGGTGAAAGTGTTCTAGTAACAGTTCAAGTATAAGTATGTGCATCGCCGCATAATATGGTAAAAAACAACAACAAAAAACCCACCTTTAAATATGCATTTTAAAACGTACTACATCGCATTGCTTCAACACAGAAATACTTACTCTTAATATTAGTTAAGTTTTTGTTTATCAAAGCTTGGCAAATGAAACATTTGTACAGGGCCGATGATAAGATAAAAAAAATCAATGTGCTCTAGTGGCGTCGTTAAATAAAACAAACTTTACTTTTTTCATTTGTACCGGGCAACGTCCATGACTAGATGTTTATTTAGGCCTGTAGGAACGATATCTGGAGTGGGAGATGGTCACAACCTCTATGGTGGGGAGACATGCCATATTTTAACTTTTATTTATATAGAAAGAGCCTTTTATTTGTTCTGATAACAAATCAACAAGAAATCACGTAATCGTGCTTATTCCGCCTTTTCACGGGTTTGTTGATCGATCGTAATTTTGTTTTGTCATAATCAATTATTTTTAAGTAACTTATTTCATAAAATTCACTGAAGAGATATATGTAAATATAACACCTAAATAATAAAATGATAAATGTTAACTAATATATTTTATAATCGTAGATTAACCCGTCTTAACAGGCTTTTGTTTTATCACTTTACAAGTGTTCTCGCTGCTCCATTTAAGCGGGGCATTTTGCCACCCTCCTTTCAAATTCTCCGCCCTCCTTTATTTTCCTGCGCCCTCCTTTATTTTCCAGCACCATACTATATTTTACAGCACCTATCTCCACTATTTCCAAATGCACACTTTTTTCCACACATATAAAAACAACGATCAGTCTGCACACTGGACATCAAAGGAAACAAGCCGCGTTGTATATAAAAAAGCAATTGACAAAACATTTACGTAATTTATCAGTATCTTTAACCACCTCTATTTTGTCCCATACCTGTATCCATTTGTATGTTTAATACACAGAATAAAAGTTATATTTTAATTGAGCAATGAAAACATTTTTATTTTTGACGGATTCGGCAATCTCCGACTTAAAAAAAACCCGACTTATTTGGCGGTAAATTTGTCACGTGATCAGAACGGTCATTCTGTCTTTTGTTTCCACTAACTATCGTCTGATATTTTGTCCTCAATTGCAGATATAATTGGTTGTAACTGATGATTTTTACTTTCTGTCATTCTGTTTATTCAGCAATTCTTTATAAAATATTGTAAACTTTTCATTTTGAGGAGATATCACCATTTATACAATTAATGGGAGTGGTAGTGTTTATTATTAAAATCATTTTATCTTGGGTGCCACATAATATATTCACCGCCTTTACAAAAACGAAACTACTTTTTATCAGCTGGCGATAATATTTTATCACAGCGATTGATTCATTCAATGAAGATGGAAAGAACAAAAAATTTATCCGACATTAGGGGATCACTTTACAAACAATTTTTATTGTTTTTCGTATATCTTGAAATCTTTATTAAAATAATAAATATTAAAACTTTGATCGGTTCAGCAAAACCGGAACTGCCCATGAATGTCGGACCGATAACATCTTCGGTTTAATTAAAAGACGAGTCTGTCTGTATTTTGTATAAATATGGAGTGTGTCTTTCCACAAAGTCTACCAACACACAACAATAATATGGTAACCAAGCTCACCCCACCCTACTCCTTTTTTTTTTTTTTTTTTTTTTGCTTTTCCTTTGTTTGGTTTTTTTTGTTTGTTCTTTTCTTTTTTTTGAAGGGCGTGGTACCGCGCGGCTGCCCTGCTTTAATTTTCACCCAGCGGCGAGAACACTGTTTACCGATGATGATGTAATTAGTAATTCACATAATCAAAGGAAAACTGACTTTCACATTTGTAGTGAACAGACAACTACTTTGTTTTTAAATACAAATGGTATCAAATATAATTTGTTGATCAGATAAATTATTTATGTCAGCCAAGTTCCAAGTAGGGAATTCGGAACTTAATCACAACTCCAAGGTATTCCGAATATTCACGAGCTAAGACTATTGTGTTATCAAGACAATGTTTATTTAACTCTCAAACCACGATATTTGTATAACATTTTGCGACAAGACACCGCTGATTTCGTTGTTGTTGTTTTTTAAGTACAACCATTGCTAAAAATTATGATACTGTTCTTAAAAAAAAAAACTTGTCCGCCGGATAACGACTAAGGTAAATTATGCTTGTCCGGGTAAATTTTCACTTGTCAGGACAAACGGACAAGTGCTTATTTCGAACGCTGCATATAAAAGATCACTTGCTACTAATAATAAAATGTAGCGGGTTTCCTCTCTAACACAATGATAAAATTACCAAATATTTGACATCCAATAGCCGATGATTAATGAATTAATGTGCTCTAGTGGTGTCGTTACACAAAGCAAACTGTTTTGGTGATTGTCGGGCACTTGTCATATTATGTATAAGACGGCCCCTGGAAGACGGAATGGCAGTGCACTGGGCAATCATGTGACGCAACATCACGATATAGGTCGGCGAACTTAGAATTCTGCTGTCCAGAGTTTGCCGAAGCTTAGCTGAATGTGGGTGCTGTCGGGGTTTTTTCTGAAGTGTGTGTATTAGTGATTAATATCTGAAATTTTTTTTTTTAATCAAGGAACTCGAAAATGGTCGATGTAAATTTATTTTACGTCAAACATAGGATTGCTGTGGTATAGGAGAAGCCACGGTGACGTCACATGTTTTGATTACGTGGTACCGCGTGAGCGCTGGTAGGCAAGAAACCAGTTGACAATACTGGCATTAGTAGTAATGAACAATCGAATGTTTTTCCGTCAATTAAATCAGTGTAGACTAGTTTTGATGAATGGTATTTTGTCATGGTAATTTCATACGTTGTTGTTAGATGCACAAGTCACTGTAGTAAGGATTATGAAATTAGTTTCATCAAATACAGTGGAAGCGAAACGTTGAACAGTTAAAGCTGACAACAATCAACTTTGCCCATCCCACAACGGAGATCGTCATTTTATAAAAGGTTTGTTGTATGTTATTCATTCGTAATACTAATACACGTCAGTATTTATTGAAATGAAAAATTGAAAAGATAATAAAATAAAAAATAATAATAATAAAAGCCCCCACCAAACTGACATGGAAACAAAGATGCCCTGTGAACAGTAGGCCTACCCAGTCAATCGACAAACGTTTTATGTAACTTTTTGACATTTTGTTTGTATTGACAGATCCATTATAGTGGGTAAAACAAAAATCTGAATATATTTTATATTGTATTATGCCATAAAATATGTAGGTGGCTGGAGTATTTATATTTTTAATTAAATAACGGAGCTGTGTGTGTGTGTGCAATCAAGCATATATATATATTGTTTCATATGAAAATGGTTCTGAAATATTTCCATTTATTAATTATATTATATGTTAATTATAATGTTTTACTTTTTTTATTGAAGAAGTGATCCACAGGTGTATTTGTAATGTGTAAGTTGATTTTTTAATAATAAAATAAAAGGTATAAACATTTCAGGGTGGGATATCAGATGTATTAAATCATTTGTTTGGGATTAAAAATAAATAAACAATAATAATAATAATAAAACTGGATATTGATCCACAAGTTGGTGACAGCCACCATATTTTATTAAAAACATAAATTATGTTACATGCATTTATTATATAAGTTATCTGAATTTGTTTGCAGCAAATAAAGAAAGAAAAGGGGAGCTGATTGTATTTATAAGTATTATTGTCATCAGTGACAGATGTCAATATGTCTTCACAAATACATTTATGTGTATTCAAATATTTCAATAATATTCAATATATATGTCCTTGACCAACATCTTGGGCTTACATGATACAGTCAAAAAATGCTATAGTTACTAGTACTAATATGTACACAATATAAAACTTTCATACTTATATATCATAGAAATTTACCAATTTTCATTTTTTTCTTCTAGGTATCGGTGATCCCTGTTTATGGACAAAAAGAGAACCGGCAACTCTTGGATGAAAATTGGGCCTTTCACGATGAATTAAGGGCGTTTAAGTTTTAGGGTGAATTAAGGGATGCTAAGGAGAACACTGGTATCAGATTCAGCGATTCTTTTCTACAGTATCTCATGTTTCTGTGCATAAGAAAGATACCAGAACTTTTTTCACTGACTTTCCAAACTACCATATGTAATATTATTGAGGCTATTCAGTATGTGATGATGACATTGATAACACTTGGATTTAATCTTTTTTTACCAGGATCTCTATTTTCTAATAAAAACAGACTTTACAAAATCAATAAAATTATATCGAGAAACAATAGACAACACATATTTATTATTTTCTTTTTCTATTATCATTATAAACCAATGATCAAATGATATTTGCATTGTGTTAATGTATGTCTTAAATTAAACATTGTATTGTTACCATTTACAGTAATTTGTTGTTTTAACTGGTTTATTAATCAGGTTGAAAGTGATGGCCTTTGAAACTGTGCCTCTTGTCAAAGGTAACTGACACTGTTTTAGATTTGAAAGGAAGGAATCTTTTATTTAACAATGCACTCAAGTCATTTTAATTACAGATATATGAAGTCGGACATGTTTAGGGATCACACAGATAATATTAGGGAGGAAACCTGCTACTGTCACACAATGGATTACTCTTTCTGATTAACAATAAGGGATCTTTTATATGCATCAGCCCACAGACAGGATAATAAATAGTGTAGCCTTTGTTACACCAGTTGTAGAGCACTGGCTGGAATGAGAAATAGCCCTATAGGACCACCAACAGGAATCAATCCTATATCGACTGCGTATTAAACTATGTCCTGGCCTGCATGGGATTAGGCAATTAAAATATTAATGGCAATTTTTATGTATATATATATATATATAAAATAATGCTATAAAAGTTTCTGAAGATGAAACCGCAAAGGTGAGGGACTAAGTAAATTTGAGATGTATCCGGTTTAAAAGGCTAAGTTCTGTACTAATATTTAAAAAGGGACGCTGTAGCTAGAGGAAGCAATGTATGTGTGGTCATGGAACATGTATGGAAACTAAATTTAGGTTCCTCCATTTTAATACAATGTGTTAATATGTATCCGATATCAGCAAGTTTAAGGAATAAAAAAGGACTTGATAAAATTAATAGTTTTAAAGTTTTTGTAAAGTTTTCTAATAAGATACTTGCTTAAATTTATTGTTGATGAAAAGCCTTACAAATGAACCAGTAGGGTAGTCTGATGTGTTATATATATAACTACTGTCTATATATTGTCTACTGGTTGTTCATTTGTAACGAATGTTCATATATATATATATATATATATGGGTTATTTAAAATTGTTTAAAGAAATAATTTCCTTTAACAAAGTGTAGGCCAATTATTTCTTTTAAACAGTTTTAAATAAAAAAATATAGGCCTACTTGTTTTATTTTATTATTTTTATTTGTGTGTGCGCGCGCTCGTTTGTATTGCTTAACTTGAAATATGGACCAGACGCTTTAAAAATACATGGACTAAAAATATTTATTCAGGTGAAAAGAAAAAGAAAAAAAAGGAAGTTTGCTATAGTTTTGAACTCGGTCAATCATCAAATTTTATGGGTAGAAAGAGTACATGTATCTCCTCCATACAGGAGCTATGTAGAATAACGTTCCCATGCTACAAGCGGTAATTTAAGCATGTTTTGGCCATTCTTTGCTATTCACGCTACGCTAGTTCGCTTTGTTACTAATGGCCATTATGATAGACTTCTGCCTACCAGATGCACGCGCATGCTGATACGTGACGTCACTTCCCTAAACACATGGCTTCTCCTATAGAGCGGAAATCTTTGACTACTTTTTTAGTGGTCGGCGATTGCCAAAAAATTACACAGCTTGGTCTCTGATAGTTCATAAAAATAAACTTGAATGTAAATGCACATTCGAGTTTATTTTTATGAACTAGGTCTCTGACTGTAACGAGAGCGTATTTATGTTCAAATGTCCGTCTAGCTCTCTTACAAGTTACAGTCAGAGTACTCGGGCTACCGTTAACGGCGTTACTTTTAGCCGAACGCAGTTTGCCAGTTTCAAGTTTGGGCCGTCGATTGTACAGTTTGCTCTGCCACTGCCCGTACTCGCCGTAATGATAGAAAGGTTAGAAATGATCTGTTGTAACAAAATAACAATAATTACCTTTTGTAACACAATAAAAATAATTACTATAAATTTACACAACACACTCAGTGTCTCCAGGATCTAGTATAACGCAACTGTTATGAAACTCAAATGCGAAAGTAAAACTTAACAGTTTTTACAAAATTGAAACGTGAATGAGAAGTACCAGTTAATGCTAACTAGTCTCGGTTGATCCAAACTGTCTGGTAATGACCGAGACCTCTAGGTTACAATATACCAAATCAATTCCTATAGTCGACAATGATACCGATTACTAATGAGCGGAGTGGATAATTTTGTTGTGCTCATATATATACCACTACGGTTTCGAGAATCTCCGTCCCGGGTCCCGTCTCTGGATAGCAAGAGACCGGATCCGGGACACAAATTATTCCCGGGGCAATTTAGAATTGTATGGGCTTTATAAATTTATGTGCGCATTGCCCAATTAATAATAAATATATATTTAAAAAATTGCGCATTTTTGATCGGGCTTTCTAAAATTCAAACTATTAATTTAACTAATTTAACTTATGCCCTTATGTCTGGGGGAGAAGAGGGAGGTTGTTTGGTGAGGTTGGGCCAAGGCCAACAGGAAGTTATTTATTGGTTGGGAAGAGTGAGAGGCATGACTCGTATTGGGAACATTGGTGTGACCCTTCGGGGGGGGGGGGGGGGGGGGGGGGGGGGGGGGGAGGAGGGGCGGGGCAGGCCCCCGGACAAACCTAAACACTCCCTACGGCCGAAACCGCCTAAGCGCCCTACCCTAATTTCCGGTGGACGACCCCCTCCCAGAGCCCCCTCCCGGCTCCTCCAACCGCTGAGCCCTCCAGTCTCGATGCCCTTTTGAAAGATTGTTGATAGTCCAACGGAGGTGTCGCTAGGAGAGTGGTAATTTCCAACGTTGTTGCTGTCTAGAAAGGGTAATTGATTTAAAGAAAGTTTTGCGTCTGGTGAGTCGTATTCTGGTAATCCTGAAGAGCAGAGGCGCCTCTCTGTCAACCAAGAGAACAAAAACGTTACGTCATTCATGAGACGCTGTGACCACTTTAAAGGTCCACAATCATGGCACATTATTAATACACAGTATATAAAACAAATACATAAACATTACAGTATTAAAAATAAAAAATAAAAATACCATCCCAGTTATTAATAAAGTAACTTTTTGTAAAACGCTTGGGGAAAACCCCCACTGCTCAGTCGGTTTGACCCACATCAGACCTGTGACGTAGCATCGGGCGTTCTGTTAGTAGGTCAACATGCCGACAGCAGAGAATGATTGTTCGAAAAACAGCTGATTCTTAACAGACGCTAGTTTGGACATTTTGGTCTTAACACATTTGTACATCTACTCTAATGGTACCTCGATTGGTGAGGAAGTGGTATATGTTATAGTTACATCATCCTTTTCCGAGAGATTTATCTAGTTAGACCACGGTTTTTGCGGCCGTTGAGTGACGGGTGTAATGATCGAGAGATCTATTACACCCGTCACTCAACGGCCGCAATAACCGTGGTCTATCTAGACAAATCTCTCGGAAAAGGATGATGTAACTAGCGTGTACCACGCCCCCATTACATATTTATATTGTAGCTTTATTAGTAATGTTAGTGAAAGTGTTACTTTTTAAAACAATGTTCTAATTTACTTCCTGCTGAACTATACGTGACCTGTAGGCGTAACTTTCTTCAGCCATTCAGCAATCGCTAAAATTTAGGTCAGACACGCCCGTGGTCTAACTATGGGATACACCACGGGTAAAATCAAAGGGACCGACACCAAAGGGTGGTACAAAAACACGTTAACCTAGTTACCTACCTACCTGTGAAAAGCAGTCTTGACTTTTGAAAGTGGGATATTAACATTTGACTGTAATAAAAAAATATGTGTTCAGATCGGAACGCATTTAAAACAACAAGCAGAATAAATAACATTATTTTATTGATTAATATAACATAAAATAGGGATCTGAATTTATTGTCTTAGACAGATCGTTAGATGCAATGCTACCTATACCCGTTACTACAGGTGTTGTCAATTGTTTATTAAGCTTTCAAAGAGGCGCGATTATTTCGTAACACTTTCTGTGGTGTCCTAATTACTGCCGTCATTGTTAAAAGGTGACCACTGGCAGACAGTAGGTATGATGGCATGCCAATCTAATTAAAATTAGCTCCACTATTAGGGCCTACATGTGGATCTAACAGCAGCCAGTTGTAGCTCATGTCCACCAATCAAAACCCTACTTGCAGAATCATGCCAGTGATTTAAAAATAAGTTTAAAATATTCCGAATTATCCTGAGGGTATACGACATGTTTCGTGTGAATTACGAATGCAATGTAAAACTGAAGACTGATTTAGTTGGGTATTTTTATAAATAAATAAATAATTTTTAATGTAAAATTGAAGACTGATAACCCATCCCGTACGTATTGGTATGGTTCGCTGTACTGCGGCCACTAAAATAGACTCGCCCGATATTTTTAGAATTTGTATGCTCCCAAATAACGTTATAAAAGGCGAAGTGTGATTGGTCAATATTTAAATTATTATCCAGTTTCAAATAGATCACGATGAGACAAGACGTGTGTCCATGCTCTCTCTCGAATTAACACCCCCCCCCCCCCCCCCCCCCCCCCACCTGGAGGGGCTGATGATCTCTTACGGAGCTTTGCTAGAGTACCGGATTACGTACACCGGGTCACGGGCTTCCGTGACCTTGGTGTACGGGGACCCGGTACCGCCGAAGAAAGGAAGGTGGAGGAAGAGGAGACGTGCGCCAAGGAAGGCTCAGGGGGAGACAAAACCGGCGGCTAAACCGCCGGCAGCGGCTCCTTCTGCTTCGCCACCCCCCCCCCCCCCCCCCCCCCCCCCCCCCCCCCCCCGTAAGAAGACTGGAATAGAAGAGGCACCAGCCCCGGACATCCCGTCTTCTACGATGGAACTTGGACCAACTCCATAGGCCTTGACTTCAGCGCCTCCGGTTGTGCCGCCGATTATACAGGCGACACCCGTTGAGGCGCAGGCCCGGAAGGTGTCTGTTGTAAAGAGGAAGGCGACCACTCCCCCGAGTGCCATACCAGCCAAGCCAAGTCGCCCCTCTCAACCGCCGAAGCCAGACGAACAACCAGTGGAGCCGTGGTCACTGCAGGCCAGCCGGCTCCCACAGCGTTTCCAACAACTGGTTAGAACCAACATCCAAGACGAACGCCATCTCATCAGCACGCCCAAGGCACTAGCATATCAACCTTTGCCAGACAATCCGGATGAGGGGGAATTCGCTGTACATCGACTCAAGATGCGGGAGGGACTCAACGCAGTTTGCGTCACCATCTGCCGGAGCGGAATATTCAGCCAAGGACTGCTACTATTGGAGATGGACAACCCGACAATACACCGCGTTCTGAAAACCGTCGCGGGGACTCATTACCGTACCATCACCAAGGCTTTAGCAGACTCCGACTACCGGCAGTTCCTCCCGCAGCTTGAGACCACCGGGTACATCGGATCCCCCTAGACGCCAACCTTTGCTAGGACAGGTATCAACCTCCTTTTTGGGCTAGTTAGACTTTAAACGTTTTCGATCGAGTTCAAAATTCTTATGTTTATTTTTTTATAAATAGTCTAACGCATTTTATTTTGGCGCCCGATCAATTGCTCAAAATCACCTTTAAAACTTTTCGGCCGAGCAGTCTCAACTATTTTGGGTTAAATTTTAGAGTCCAGACATGTTTTTGGATGCAGTTACTCTTTGTAGACTTAGGTATTTGTCAGGCTTCACCGAGGAATCGAAACTTAGCCAATCAGAGCACGGCTCCCACTCGGTGATACTTCAAGTTTGCGAAGTGTCTGCTATTCGGTCCGCGCTTGCGTTTGACCGCACTAAATGGCTTTTTTCCAAAACCTGCCCACTTCAAACTCAATCCCCCCCCCCGCTCCGGAGTTGGTCACTGGCGAAGTCAGAGGCTAAATCCGAAGTGGGCGTGCCTGAACCTCTGTGGATAGGGGCACGTTAAACACAGTTTCCATTCCATAAATTATTATTTACAGACGAAATGTTACCTGGACATTGGAGACTACGCAGTGTTGTTAGCAATCTGATTAAAATTAGTTCTACTGGTCTAAATAAAGCATGTGCCACTACCAGTCGTATGGTTAGTGACACTCTGATGATTCGTATAGTGGTAGTACTCTTTTATAGTCGTCGCTGTACGAGCGCGCGTTGTGAAACACTCGTACAACGGTTGATAAACTCGGAAGATCGATCAAGTTAAGGAAGATTTTAATAGGTTATAAGTTACACATTTCACAAGGTATAGTTATGTTCTTCTCTGGGTTCTCGTCACATAGTTAACTGATAGGATGATCGTGGTTCGGGATAAAATGTTCACAGGAACTGCATCTGCCTCACGTTATCGTCGGATGTTTCAGTTTTACTTTGGTCAGAAAGTATAACGACCGGCTGGGTCAACAAAGTAGCTGATTCTTGGATTGCCGTTGGCCGGAGCTTTTCGTGGTTGAGAAAAGACTGTCGATACAGCTTGCTGGCTCTTCTTTTAAACACTACTGGCACGAGGAAGGTATGCGGGTTATGCAGCGACATTGGTCGGTTGAGGCCGGATCTGTCCGTCAACACAGTCGTACGTGGTCATCTCGCACCGTCCACAAAGTTCATGTATGAATTATAGACTGACTTCCGCTGGCCATCATCGTTCCTTTAATGTCAGGAGAATTTAGTTAGCTATCTGTTCCTTTAATGTGAGGGTATTGTGTTACAAGCATTCGTAATTCACATGAAACATATCGTATACCCTCAGAATAATTCGGAATATTTTCAAATTATTTTCAAATCACTGGCATGATTCTGCAAGTAAGGTTTTGATTGGTGGACATAAGCTCCAACTGGTTGCTGTTAGATCCACATGTAATAGTGGAGCTAATTTTAATTAGATTGGATGGCATGCCGGTGTAGACAGTATAGGGTCAAGATCGCGCGCCGGTGTGGACAGAGCTAATTACTACATGAAAGGTTCTTTTGTTCTTGAATTTGCATCCGAAGTCCGGAATCGAAGGCATCTGGTGTTGACAGATTTCTTGTTTCCTAATAAATTAACGGTAGCTGAATGGGACTTTAAAACTATGCCGGTTTATACATAATGCCGGTTTAGATAGATGCCGGTTTGGACAGTCCAGTCTCTGTGTGTGTGTGTGTGTGTGTGTGTGTGTGTGTGTGTGTGTGTGTGTGTGTGTGTTGTGTGTGTGCGTGCATGTCTGTGTAAAGTTCGTATATACACACACATGCACGCACGCACAAAATCTTTGTATTTAATTATGAAATACAAGCCTCATATTTTTTATTGTTCTAGGCTTGGTACCCTCCACTGGCGTAGGCAGGATTTTATATTGGGATTGGAGGTGGGTGGGGGGAGGAACCCACACTATGTATATACATGTGTATATACGATTTTATAAAATTTAATAGTTTAAAAAAAAAAATTGATGGGGGTGGGGTTTGTTCCCGTAGACCCCCCCCCCCCCCCCCCCTACGCCACTGCAGGGACGGCGCATGGCCTAACACTTTTCAAAGAGGCACTTTTGTGGGTTATATTTGTTGTATCTGTGAAAATGTTCTCAATTGAATTTGAAAGAAGAGTCGTACCACTATATTTTACACTGCCGCCCCTTCTCTGGTACCCTCCCCGCCTCCTCCCCACCCCCCTCACCCTTTTGAGCTCTAGTTTAGCTCGTGCTCGTCGTGGTTTCTTGTTTGTTGTATTATGCGCCATGTGCCAGTGGGGATATAGCCTTGGTGCGTGCGAATAATTTTAACATGCTCAATACCACTAGAGTTTCGAGCATGTCCGTCCCGGGGCCTGTCTCTGTATAGCCAGTGACTTGCTCCGGTACAGATATAGGCTTGGAACAGATATGTTTAAAAAAAAAAATAATAATAAAAAAAAAAAAAAAATAATAATAATAATTTAAAAAATAGGTGTCATATTTATCGACCACCTTAAATAACTGTCGTAATCCCCAGGGATGAAGTGGTCACTGTAGATCCTATCCCATCGTGATGGTCCTTTCCATTACGTACGGGTTCTGTTTAAGAACCACTTTCATGCAAACCCTCATCTTCGCAAACCCTGTGATTGTCGGTTTGTTTAAAGTTCGGAAAAACTGCTGATTTGATACATCCAAACACTAAACAATGGTTCACGATATTTTACGTTTGAAAACTATCTCCAAAAGAAGATTCCATCCATACAATTCAATTCAATATAATAACATTTCCGCGTTTTAAAAATACGCGTGTTCCACCTTCCCAGTAAAATGTTTGAAAATCTGCGAATCACGCTTTAATGTTATGCCGGTTAGCGCGGCGTCACGGGGTCACGTGACTTGGCTCTTCGAGTCGACAGGCATTTTGGAAAGCGATGGGAAAAACGCGACTTTTTATTGCGAATATATTAAAAAAGGGTAAATATTAAAAAAATATATTTTATTGATACTTCATATATATTGTAAAAGGTATACGTAGATACCAAACAATAGTGAATTACGTTTTTGATAAATGTTGACCTTTAATTTATAAAAACCGAACGGGGGTGAACAAGGTAAAATGCCAGGCCTTACCGGCTTCGGTGGCGCAGTGGTTAAGCCATCGGACTACAGGCTGGTAGGTACAGGGTTCGCAGCCCAGTACCGGCTCCAACACAGAACGAGTTCTTAAGGGTTCAATGGGTAGGTGTAAGGTCACTACACCCTCTTCTCTCTCACTAACAACTAACCCACTGTCCTGGACAGACGGCCCAGATAGCCGAGGTGTGTGCCCAGGACAGCGTGCTTGAACCTTAATTGGATATAAGCACGAAAATAAGTTGAAATGAAATGAAATACCAGGCCTCGCCCTTCGGTATAGGTGTAGCGAACCGCTGTATTGATGAATTACAATTTCTTTTTATTTCAATAAATGTTAAAAACAGAATATAATAATAATAACAGATTAAAAAGAGCACGCTTGTAAAACATTAAATTAAAAAAACCCTCAATAACGCCAAACTAGAAATTTATGAATAGTCAAGCCGGTGAGAAGGGAGTATATTATTGCCAGATAACATTCTCCCCCTCATACAAACCCGGAGCTGACACATTTATACCTTTTCATACAACACCAACACCACTAACAATAAATAAAAAAAATATTTTAAAATACGGTGAAAGATTATAATCAATATATTTAAAAAAAAAAATTATTATTAAAAATATATATTAAAATAGTTTAAAACATTTTTTAAGAACCGGTTTACAAATTATAAATATATTCCTATTTAACCTGCCAGGCGTTTACTAATGAAACTGATAAAAGCATGCAGCGTATCAATACACCAAAACAGTATACGAACAAAAGGTGTGCCACCTCACATTTAATCTACTTGCAGATTTAATTAAGGTGGGGTTTTTAAATTTATATTATATATATTTTGTTTTATTAGCAACCATAATTTTTGTTGAAAATTGCAGCTCTATTTTTGATTTTAACCTGCATGTAGTTTATACTGCATAAGAACTGCATACTAAATAAATAAATAAATTTGTTTTTATTGGCAATGAATAAGAGTTTTTGCAGAAATAATATATGTCACATATTACTATCAATTAGAGCCGCAGCTGTTTTTACTCCATAAACATTTCACGCTATTTGGGCTATTTCTTGTTACATCCAGTGCATCACGACTGGTATATCAAAAGCCGTGGTATGTGCTATCCTGTTTGTGGGATGGTGTGTATAAAATATCTCTTGCTACTAAAATGGAATAGTTTACCAGGTTTCCTCTCTAAGGCTATATGTCAACTTTACCAAATGTCTGACATCCAATAGCCGATTGTGTGCGTCGTTAAATAAAACATCTCCTTCCTTTCAATACCCGACGATTAATAAATCAATGTACTCTAGTAGTGGTGTCGTTAAACAAAACAAACTTTAACTTTAAAAAAAAGAATTATATATATTATTGCAGGATAAATAAAATAATTGATTACTGTTTCAAAAGATTGGCTTTACCCGAGTTTCCGGATAAAGCCGATATCATATACACGTATACGACCAGTGAAGCTCGGTCTGACTAACTCGGTCTAGGTATTCTCAGTGTGTATGGTTAGGGGTTGTTTCACATAAATTGGGTCCAGTTTGAGAGGGAATGGTTCGCGCTTAAGACCTTAAATTAATGTTTAAGCAAGGCTTTTGGACTGGTGTGCATATTCAACGATATATAATGTATAATCTTATAGTTAATTAATAAAACGGTTAAATGTGACGGCTATTATATATAACGGTCGCAGCCATTTTTTACCATGCCAGTGCATATACCCTCTAGCGAGCTAGTGGTTACGTAATACTTAACGTGTCAAGTCCGGAATTAGTCTTGGAACTGAAGAAACAAGCGTAACTGAATTTTGCGGATGCATCATAATGTTCTGTAATAATATCCATCCCAGTAAGCCAGCAATAAGTATATATTATTTTTCAATACAAACTAAACCACCATTGTCAAAGTGGCTACACAACAAGTCGAAATAATTGTAGGCCTACCATGTTTTTTCCAAGCATTAATCTACGTACTGAAATGAGACACGGAATGTTTTCATAATTAACTGGTCTATTCTGTTAGGTGCCTCTACTTGTGATTCCTGATTGGCAGGTGTATAATTGACAGGTAACTAGATGAGTCAATAAATGACCGCTGTCTAGACACGAAAATACATACCGGTATTGTGTGATAACATGTTTCCCCTAAAATGGTCATGGACATGGTTTATTACTGTAAATAGTTCCGTAGAACTATTGATTAAAGGGACAATCCTGAGTTTGCTGCATTGTAAGGAGTTTCCGACTAATATAATATTTCTACGATTAAACTTACATATTAAGAATATTTTCTTGTTTAGAATATCAGTGTCTGTATATTCAATGTGTTTCTGGTTGTCTTAATATTTGTATGAAGCCCAAACTGGATTTTGTCTTCAAATAAGTTCGTACGTACGAAAAAAAAACCCATTTAGGAAATGAAATGAAATATTAGAACGACCAGAAACACGTTAATATACAGCCAGTAATATTTTATGCAAAAAATATATATTTGATATGTAATTACAATCGTTAATAAGTCTCCGTTAGTCGAACCGGCCTTGGTGGCGTCGTGGCAGGCCATCGGTCTACAGGCTGGTAGGTACTGGGTTCGGATCACAGTCGAGGCATGGGATTTTAAATCCAGATACCGACTCCAAACCTTGAGTGAGTGCTCCGCAAGGCTCAATGGGTAGGTGTAAACCACTTGCACCGACCAGTGATCCATAACTGGTTCAACAAAGGCCATGGTTTGTGCTATCCTGCCTGTGGGAAGCGCAAATAAAAGATCCCTTGCTGCTAATCGGAAGAGTAGCCCATGTAGTGGCGACAGCGGGTTTCCTCTCAAAATCTGTGTGGTCCTTAACCATATGTCTGACGCCATATAACCGTAAATAAAATGTGTTGAGTGCGTCGTTAAATAAAACATTTCTTTCTTTCTTTCTTCCATGTTTACCAACAAAGTGTATGTTACCTTCTTAAAATGAAAAGTTCCCGCATCCTGCCAATTGCCAGTCTGGAGCTCGTCGCGGTAAGACGTGTTTGTGCACCCTGCACGTGCTTTCGCGGCTCGACTTGGGGATCCTTCACTTTTGTTGTTTTTATCAACGAAGTGAAGTTTTCTACTTGGATGTATGCGGCCATTGGAACTGAATGAACGCTGGAACGCGTCTCGTTTCGACAGTCTGCACCACTGTTCGTCGGCAGACAGAACTGGTCACTGGCGAAGTCAGAGGCTAGATCCGGGGCGGGTGTGCCTGAACCTCTGTGGATATGGGCACGTAAATAGAGTTCCCATCCCATCCCTCTCGCTGATGTACATCTAGACAATAAAGTCGTTATGTCTGTAGGTCGGGAAGTAAACCCCTAAAAGTAAAAGTATCAGAATCATGTTAATATGTTCCATTAAAGGGAGAGTAAACTGAAACAAGAGTTTTATGTGTTGGAAAGATGCATACTCCGTCCACCAACACATACTGACACTTTAACAAATGAAAAACGTGTAATTTAAGAGTTAATAAAAAACGTGATTATTCCTGGTAAGTGGGGCAGCAATTTTCTTTTGTTTTCGATGCGTCCGGTTCTAGCTTGGGGCGAAGTGACGTCAGCTCCGACCAACTCTTGTATGAACAGTGCAAATAAAAACAGTAATTTACGACAAGGGGCTTCTCTTTGATCAACCTAACTTGTAAAACAACATAAATGACGTGATAATATAATAAACTATTTAACTAAATATATTTCAAGTTGCCTTAACGGAACGAAATGGGGTTATAGTATTTTTCTCTGTTAAATAAGGGGAAATGTACACTATTAGGCCTATTGGTATGCTACGTTGCAATCAAATTAAAATTAGCTCCACTGGTTAATTACCTGTGGATCCAACACCACCCCATTGGAGCTCATGTCCAGTTGACCTTTCATTCGACCAATCAAAACCTTACTTGCAAAATCATGCCAGTAATTTGAAAAGAATTTGAAAACATTCGGGATTATGCCGAGGGTATACGAAATGATTCGGGTGAATTACTAAAAGGATGCCGGAAACTAATTTCAATATAAAATTTTATATAAAATTCGTTTCAAAACGAAAAAAACTCGTGGTGGTATAGCCATAAAATCTGTTTATACTACAGGCCCGTACGCAGGGTGTGTGTGTGTGTGTGTGCGAGGGGTGCCCATATCCCCCCCTTCCCCCATAGTCTGCCGAGGTCCGTCAGTGGATGTGTAAAAAAAATAATAATAGTCCGACGATGTGAACTGAGGCAAAGAAACATTTCAAATTTACTTCCCAGAATGCAGGAAAATGCATCTCATGCATTCTAGATTTAAAAACATTTGGGGGGGGGGAGGGGGGCATGCCCCCGGACCCCTAGCAACTCGATTACGCACACACACACACACACACACACACACACACACCATATAAATATCTGCGTACGGGCCTGTACTAGTATACAATCCAAAGTTTATTACTGCACTGCCCCCACCTGTTTTTTAATGTTGAAATAGACCAACAAGTTCGCCTATTGCATAAATAGTCTCGCCCGATATTTTTAGAATTTGTATGCTCCCGAATAAAGCTATAAAAAGCGAAGTGTAATTGGTCGATATTTAAATTGTTATTCTGCACCTTCTAAATATTAAATATAACCATATAACCTGAGTTAGTCTTATTTGAATAGGTGCTTCAAAAAATATATTAATTTAAAGTAATATTAGTATAAAGTTTTAAGTCCCCTATTTATTTTATGTTTTGCTGTAAGTGGTCAGACCACGTTTCTAAATTACCCCCTTCATATTATACTCCCCTTCCCCCTACCCCCTCCTGCCCCGGAATTGGTCACTGGCGAAGTCAGAGGCTAAATCCGAGGTGGGCGTGCCTGAACCTCTGTGGATATGGGCACGTAAATAGAGTTCCCATTCCATCCATAAATTGTTATTTATAGATGAAATGTCGGGTTTGGAGTTGGTATCTGGATTAAAAATCCCATGCCTCGACTGGGATCCGAACCCAGTACCTACCAGCCTGTAGACCGATGGCCTGCCACGACGCCACCGAGGCCGGTCCCATGGAAGAAGGACGAAAGAGAAGGACGAAATTTACTTGCCAAGAATTAGAAGTAGTGGTGGATTCAGTGACAATTCATCGTCACACTATTTACGCCAAATTCGGTGACTGTCTTACAAATAATAATAATTATAAAAAGTGCATGTATTTCGGTCACGGCCAGCGTCAACGCTGTATCGGCGGTGAAGAGGAATGTTGACGAAATTCGTCGTAAGTGGCGTGATTGGGCATCAGTGGTCAAAAACAAGGAACAAAAACGTAGGCTTTAAAAAAAAAGTCAAACAAACAAACAAACAAAAAATTGGGGAGGCGGTCATATTATTACTAAAAAGGGAAAAGTTATTTCTATCTTGGGTGAAACTGCCATTGAAGGAATAACTGCAGGAATTGACAATTCGTCGAGTTGTGACACATCTGCATCTGTATGTGCACCCGAACCTGCATCTGAACCTGAACCTGCACCTGAACCTGCACCTGAACCTGCACCTGAACCTGCACGAAGTTGACTGTTGTTGAACCCTTGACTCTCCCAATAAATGTGTTAAATGTACTACTGAAATAGTTAAAAGAATCAGGTCCGGCAGTATGTCATCCAGTCCCAAAATATTAGGCAAAAGGTATGACCTGTTTGGCAATATTGCTATCAATGCAGCAGCCATTTTGAATGCACGAAGCCTAAACACAAGGTAGAGAACTTGACATGATTTATTATGAAAAAAACATGCAATGAACAACACTGTAACAACAGGATTCAAGCTGTTGTTAATATAGCGATATCGTAAGGTAAATAAGTCCATACAGACACCTTCAAGATCATAAACCTTTTGTCAAGGAAGGAAGGAAGGAAGGTCGTGTTTTATTTAACGACGCACTCAGACCGACCGCGCATCAAGCGAACGTTTTACCACTGGGCTACGTCCCCCCCCCCCCCCCCCCCCCACACACATTTTGTTAACGATATCGTTGGGCATGACCCCAAAGCTCTCGCCAAGCTGTACCCCATGACCTCCCACCCCTTCGGGTGGTGATGGACGTGTCGAGCATGTAGCCCAGAAAGAGGCAAAAAGGAGGCTTCAACATGCAATCAAGTGAAAACATCTAAGATCCGGTCTAAGTTTACGAAGTTCATCACCTCTGACACCACTCAATTTTTGAAGCTCTCCTTTCGGCCTAGCTCGAGTACTCTGTCGTTCTAGAATTAGAGGACATTTGGACGGTTATGATCGCTCCCTTATAGGTTGGACTATACCAATTCAAATCCCATAGGCGACCATGTTAACGTTTGTGTTTAAAAACACTATATGCAATATATCAACCAAACTGTGACCCATAAATATCAGTACTACAACCCCTACCTCAAAGTATTAACTGCAGAAAATGGTACCTTTCATGGCTCATTTTCGGTATAACCAGATGTTTCTGCAACACCCCTAGTTTCGCACAAAATTTTAGTACTTTTTTTTTATAGGTACCCCATACATGTTCCAAGCACAAGGCTACTTGACACGGTGGTACTACATCAAATAAAATTGCATACATTTTTAGCCCAGATGAAACTATTTTTTTTTACAACCAACACACTCACATTTATAACCAATCACAGGACTTGTGGTGTTAACTTCTCTATCAAAAGTCGTACACCTCGAACTTCGACCCAGCCGGAAATTAATTGGTATAGTGCAACCTATACTAGTATCAGGCCTACGCACATTAGTGAAATAATATAGCGGCCATCTTGAAAAAAAACACGAACGCCATATTGACATTTTATGTTGCCCCTTGATTAAATTTGAAGAACATCTCAGAGAGATCATCTGTACCAAGTTTCATGCTTGTATAACCGTTTGAAAGGTTATTTATGTTATCTGCTCTGCCAATAGTGGTAATTACTAATAGTAGATGACAATGTTTTGGGGAGTTTGCCCTACTTTGACTCCAGTATTTGCCACTCTTACCACCAGAGGTCTTATTTTTTACATATCAGGTTCAGCATGTTTTTAAACATAAAAAGAAAATGAGATGACTAATATCGAAAAACTCTATTAAAATACATCTCAGTAATGAACATTGGTAGGCCAGTATGGCGGCTATCTTGACAAAATGCCGCCATATTGAAAATTCAAGCGAGTGAGATCATCTATGCCAAGTTTCATGCTTGTATAATCATATAAAAGGTTCTCCCAGTTACTTGATCTACCAACAGTGCTATTAATAGTTGCCCATGATTTTGAAAGCGGGAGGGGGATACTTTGAGCCCCACATTTTTCACACCCACCACCAGAAGCCCATTTACCAAAACCCGTTTTGTTAACATATATGATGAGGAATATAAAAATGTCCTCTCCGGGTGGCACTTAGCTCATTCTGAAGCCGGTCTATATAACAATACGTCTCTGTCAATAATAGCAAGAACAACTTCGTTATTTCTGCACCACATGAGATCGTTGCTTATCCGCTTCAAAACTCGTATCACGAGGATATTAAAAGAATATTTAGACCCCCAAAAAAAAAAAAAAATAATAATAAAAAAATATTTTTTTAAATAACCAAAGCTATTTTGTTTTGTTTTTTAAACCACACAAAAGAGATTTATTGCAAGCAATATATTTTAATTTTTAAACACCGTGCACCTATATGCTGACTGCTAAATCTAGAAAAATAATTGCTAGAACAGTTCCCTTTTTATTGATTGCTTAAATACATAAATTCAACCATGCAAATTTCAGCTATATACTTTGTTCTTATGACATTTTGTGTTTCTATATACATCAATGGGTGGGTCGATTGTAAACAGTTATACACTTTTGATTGCATCAGTTCTGTAGAGTGTTTTGCATTATTGGTTCAAGTAACAATTAAAAAGTTTCTTCAGCTTATAATTATAATAAACTTACAGAGCAGTTTTAAACTGTTTTAAAATATACTCTTTTTTTTATTAAGTACTGCGAATCGACAGGGACCCATGGCGATCGTTTCTTAACCTCAATCGAATACTACTCGAACTGTAACTAAGCAGCTGGCCCGTAACCAGCATGTCAAGTTTGGGGAATCGACTTTGTATCAGACGGAACTAGTGTGGTGGGCGTAGCCCGACGAGGCGAGCGCGTACACGAAGCCTGTGATGGAGGGCCTCCCCCAGAACATGTTTCAATATTGACCCCTCTTTTAGCGCTATCCTGGCTGGTTTTCTGTTTTTTGAAAGGATTTTTAAAATCACGTTTAAAAACATTTATTTTATTCATGCCGTGAAATAAACTGCAGACATCGTAACCATTTATAGTAATATACTCCGTTCCACAAGGAAATTTACTACAAGTTATTTATTTCAGGACCGATTGTTTTCAAATTGCACATAAAAATTGTTGTTGTTGTGTTGTTGTTGTTTTGGGGTTTGTTTGTTGTTGTTTTTTGTTGTTTGTTTTGGGGTTTTTTTTTTTTTTGTTATATCAAAACTACTTTTGCTTTTCTTCTTACGTTAAACCAAACCGAAATTATTTAAAAACAAAAACAAAAAAGATATTCGTAGGAGGATGGGGCGGACTATAGGGTCAATTTGATTTAGCCTTCTTCATTCAAGAATACCAATATATAATAATATATAATATATAATATCCTCACAATATATAATATATAATATCCTCACACACACACACACACACACACACACACACACACACACACACACACACACACACTTTTTGGCACAGTCCTACGCCACTGTTATGTGTGTACTCAAATTGTTCTTTTAGGCATCTCAAATGGTTCGATAAAGCCGGACTACGTGTGGGTCTAATCGATTGTCTCCAAGAACAAAACTAGATTTAGAAAATACAGTTTGTTTTTCCCATTGTGACATTCACAATCATACAAAATATTAACTGGTTATGTCCATTGTAAAACTATTTTAAGCAGCAGGGTATCTATAATTTCTTCACAGTGGTCATATATGTATACTGTATAAAGTTCCTTATACACATGTACTTGTAAAATATTTTAATTTTAAATAATAGCAAATTTATATATCAATCATTTGTTCTTAGATGTAATGTTTCTACAATTTAAGAACAATATTTGTTTCTTTTAGCTGTTCTAGTTGGACTAGTGTTGTGGTTGTATGTACTTTTTGAAGACAGAATAAGAAACTTTCCATGTAGCATGTGATGACAAATATTCTGATGAGGTGTTGAACATCAGCAACAGTGACATGTAGCACACATATGAAAAAGAAATACGTGCAGGGATGTGTGACCATATCTAAAGCCTAAAACATGCCTCACCCTCATATTATTATTTTAATTAAAACATAATTAGGGTTGGCCCTCTTTTCTTTTCAGGATTGGGTTCTCGGAAACACACAATTTAGTTTTGCCTAATTGGACCATGTACTAATTGTAGTGGAACAAAATTAAGGGAGTGATTAATTGCTATCCTGTTTTGATTAAGGAGGCTATTTTGTGATCTATTTGCTTTTGTGTCGCCTTCTAATTTTATTTTGTATTTTGTACCGATTATAAAAAGAGGAGACATTTAACTAAACATGACAAGACTTTCTTTTATTAATGGAAAAATGTCATTTCAAGGTATATTGGTAAACTAATGACGATGCTGTGCAACATGGTAATGCCAAATCGAGCAGAATTGTCTTCGGCATTGGATGGAATAAATATTCCCAGTTTTTTATTTGCGGTTTATGAACAACCAGATATCCAGGAAGCTATTGCTTCATACTTTTGTAGAGTCAACCCAACATGGGCAAGAACTGAAAACCTCTCCACATTTCTGACTGGAATGTGTCACGAATAACAGTCACAACACAGGATGGAAGCATTCTTTGTTGTATATTTCCCAGATAACCCCAACACTATTACACAGCCTATAGGCAATATATCTGTATTTTCTGAAAAGTACAAAACAAGTTGTGGTTTTTGATAATTATATTGTGTACTATTACTGTAAGATATAAGTACATTCCGGCATTTAGTTACATTCTAAAATAAAGCTGAATTATATTACGTTATATTA
The DNA here is from genome assembly GCF_016097555.1 of Gigantopelta aegis. Lineage (NCBI taxonomy): Eukaryota > Metazoa > Mollusca > Gastropoda > Neomphalida > Peltospiridae > Gigantopelta > Gigantopelta aegis. The sequence continues at coordinate 26,267,811 of NC_054713.1, read as the reverse complement.
CGTTATATTATGTTATGTTTTCTTATATTTGAAGTGATTCTTTATTAAATGCAATGTTAGTTCAGAAAATACAGAATCAAATGAAATTAAGAGGCAACAGTTTCAGTCGGTGACAGTTCCTAACAACCAATTAAAAATGGTTGCACAACTTAAACAATGTCTTGATTGTATTTTGTCTACTGTCAACTCCTGAAGCGTGAAATATGTATATAATGAATAATGATTTAAAACTTAAAATGAACGTACTAATTTCTTGGTCCATCCAGGCCGATGTCATAATTTACTTGATAAGCTAGTCAGTTTGGTATGGTACTTTAGCATCCATCATATGTGTTCTGGCAACATATATACATTCACGGGCTGTATCTATATTTAAAACAAACAATTGTGTTAAATGACTGAGAGAAGAAATATAATTATATCTAATTTTAGTTAATGTGACCCTTGTACACAAAATTTAAATTCCATTTTTTATATCATCATTTACTAATATAAAATGCATGTATCAGGTTTAACTATCAGATATATTAATATAAACACTATTCAATTCCATACATCTAATTAAAATGTGTCTTAAATTACACACACACACACACACACACACACACACACACACACACACACATACCACACACACACACACCAAACAGACACACACACACACACACACTAGACACACACACACATACCACACACACACCACACACACACTCACACACATACATGAACACACCACACACAGACACACACAGACACACACACACACAGACACACACAGAGAGACATACACACACACACAGAGAGAGACACAGACACACACACACACAAACACAGACACACACACACACACAGACACACACACACAGACACACACACAGCCACATACACAGACACATACACACGCAGACACATACACACGCAGACACACACACACACACACACATACACACACACATATACACACACACACACACACACACACATACATACACACATACATACACACACATACATACACACACACATATACACACACACACACACACACACACACACACACACATACATTGGATCCTCGTTCTGGACGTACGTGGCTTTGGTGTCTTTTACTACTAGCCAGCACCTCGGATACAGCATCTCGTCTGCCAAGGCGAAGAATAGTTTATCTTTGACAGCAGCGGTGTCGAGTTACAGCCATGACGTATTTGACCCAATCCGCGATTCTAAGACAAGCAACTGGGAGTTTATACAGCTCGCTCCAACACAAGAAACCAGAACAGTGGCCATTTTTTATCGCAAGAATGCTAATGGCAGCTGGACACTTTTGTGATACTTCCACTGTGCGCTGGGATCATAATCGGTAGGTTAGAGGTATATAGTAAATAATTTCTACAATGACAACCAACGAGTCTTGTTTAAAGTGTATTCGGTAGAACTTTAAGTTTTACAAAGTTTTCTTGCAGGACAACGAAGCGACACTATTGGCACGGTATTTAGGGCACGCTGTATGCTTGCTGAACTGTTTTGGCGCGTATTGGAAAATATTACATTGGTACCCGTTAAAATAATTCGATGCCAGTAATATTTAGGGTCAAAATAGTAAACTGTTATTCTATAAGTATTTCCACAACAAACAACAACATGCTTTATATGTAGTTTACCTACATTGCGCTTTAGTAAATACACTGTTTAAATTTCAGTAATCCTGAACGACAAATTAGTTTTTGTTCAAATATAAAATAGCATTGTAACTTGTTGCATTATTTTATTTTTACTAACTTCCCTGTTCTTTAACATGGGGTTGCAAAATTATTGTGGGACAGTGGTTATATTAATGTTCAATAAATGCTTATAGTTTATTTATTTTGTTTAACGACACCACTAGAGCACATTGATTGGTTGTCAAACGTATAAATAAATCAGACATGTAGTGTTAGACAAAACCTGGCTACATTTTCCCATTAGTCGCAAGAGATATTTTATATTAACTTTCCTACAGACGGGACAGCAAATACCAGTCGTCGGACACTGGTTAGAACGGGGAAAAAACAATCAGAGAATGGGTCTTTCGAGAATTAAAATATATATCTTTTGTATCATAATCATGCTTCCAAAATACTTTTTGTCTGTATATATATATTTTTTTTTTTTATTGAATCACCGAGAACCGGTTAATTGATCAAGTAAGTATAATGTATATTGAATTTGTATCCGAAATGGAGTTGGGCGGTGATGGGGGTGGGGGTGGTGGGAGAACATTGTTATTTAATCATCGGATATTGGATGTCAATCATGATAATAATTCTGGCAGTCTTCAGAGGAAACCTGCTACATTTTTCCATCAACGAAAGGGATCTCACAGTCAGGCCAGCACAAAAGAGACTGATACTAGTGTACTAGTCGTGGGACACTAGGTGGGGCGAGGAAGAGACTGGTACTAGTCGTGGGACATTAGGTGGGGCGAGGGAGAGACTGGTACTAATGTACTAGTCGTGGGACACTGGGTGGGGCGAGGGAGAGACTGATACTAGTGTACTAGTCGTGGGACACTGGCTGGGGCGAGGGAGAGACTGGTACTAGTGTACTAGTCGTGGGACACTGGGTGGGGCGAGGAAGAGACTGGTACTAGTCGTGGGACATTAGGTGGGGCGAGGGAGAGACTGGTACTAGTGTACTAGTCGTGGGACACTGGGTGGGGCGAGGAAGAGACTGATACTAGTGTACTAGTCGTGGGACACTGTGTGGGGCGAGGGAGAGACTGATACTAGTGTACTAGTCGTGGGACACTGTGTGGGGCGAGGGAGAGACTGGTACTAGTGTACTAGTCGTGGGACACTAGGTGGGGCGAGGAGAAGAGACTGATACTAGTGTACTAGTCGTGTGACACTAGGTGGGGCGAGGAGAAGAGACTGGTACTAGTCGAGGGACACTGGGTGGGGCGAGGAAGAGACTGATACTAGTGTACTAGTCGTGGGACACTGGGTGGGGCGAGGAGAAGAGACTGATACTAGTGTACTAGTCGTGGGACACTGGGTGGGGCGAGGAGAAGAGACTGATACTAGTGTACTAGTCGTGGGACACTGGGTGGGGCGAGGAGAAGAGACTGGTACTAGTGTACTAGTCGTGGGACACTGGGTGGGGCGACGAGAAGAGACTGATACTAGTGTACTAGTCGTGGCACACTGGGTGGGGCGAGGAGAAGAGACTGATACTAGCGTACTAGTCGTGGGACACTGGGTGGGGCGAGGAGAAGAAACTGGTATTAGTCGTGGGACACTGGGTGGGGCGGGGAGAAGAGACTGATACTAGTGTACTAATCGTGGGACACTGGGTGGGGCGAGGAGAAGAGACTGATACTAGTGTACTAGTCGTGGGACACTGGGTGGGGCGAGGAGAAGAGACTGATACTAGTGTACTAGTCGTGGGACACTGGGTGGGGCGAGGAGAAGAGACTGATACTAGTGTACTAGTTGTGGCACACTGGGTGGGGTGAGGAAAAGAGACTGATACTAGTGTACTAGTCGTGGGACACTAGGTGGGGCGAGGGAGAGACTGATACTAGTGTACTAGTCGTGGGACACTGGGTGGGGCGAGGAAGAGACTGATACTAGTGTACAAGTCGTGAGACACTGGGTGGGGCGAGGAGAAGAGACTGATACTAGTGTACTAGTCGTGGGACACTGGGTGGGGCTGGGAGAAGAGACTGATACTAGTGTACTAGTCGTGGGACACTAGGTGGGGCGAGGAGAAGAGACTGATACTAGTGTACTAGTCGTGGGTCACTGGGTGGGGCGAGGAGAAGAGACTGATACTAGTGTACTAGTCGTGGGACACTGGGTGGGGCGAGGAGAAGAGACTGATACTAGTGTACTAGTCGTGGGACACTAGGTGGGGCGAGGAGAAGAGACTGGTACTAGTCGTGGGACACTAGGTGGGGCGGGGAGAAGAGGCTGATACAAGTCGCGGGACACTAGGTGGGGCGGGGAGAAGAGACTGATACTAATGTACTAGTCGTGGGAACCTGGGTGGGGCGAGGAGAAGAGACTGATACTAGTGTACTAGTCGTGGGACACTGGGTGGGGCGAGGAGAAGAGACTGATACTAGTGTACTAGTCGTGGGACACTGGGTGGGGCGAGGAGAAGAGACTGATACTTGTGTACTAGTCGTGGGACAGTAGGTGGGGCGAGGAGAAGAGACTGGTACTAGTCGTGGGACACTGGGTGGGGCGGGGAGAAGAGGCTGATAGAAGTCGCGGGACACTAGGTGGGGCGGGGAGAAGAGACTGATACTAATGTACTAGTCGTGGGACCCTGGGTGGGGCGAGGAGAAGAGACTGATACTAGTGTACTAGTCGTGGGACACTGGGTGGGGCGAGGAGAAGAGACTGATACTAGTGTACTAGTCGTGGGACACCAGGTGGGGCGAGGAGAAGAGACTGGTACTAGTCGTGGGACACTGGGTGGGGCGGGGAGAAGAGGCTGATACAAGTCGCGGGACACTAGGTGGGGCGGGGAGAAAAGACTAATACTAATGTACTAGTCGTGGGACACTGGGTGGGGCGAGGAGAAGAGACTGATACTAGTGTACTAGTCGTGGGACACTGGGTGGGGCGAGGAGAAGAGACTGGTACTAGTCGTGGAACACTGGGTGGGGCGGGGTGAAGAGGCTGATACAAGTCACGGGACACTAGGTGGGGCGGGGAGAAGAGACTGGTACTAGTCGTGGGACACTGGGTGAAGCGGGGAGAAGAGAATGATACTAATGTACTAGTCGTGGGACACTGGGTGGGGCGAGGAGAAGAGACTGATACTAGTGTACTAGTCGTGGGACACTGGGTGGGGCGAGGAAGAGACTGATACTAGTGTACTAGTCGTGGGACACTGGGTGGGGCGAGGAGAAGAGACTGATACTAGTGTACTAGTCGTGGGACACTGGGTGGGGCGAGGAGAAGAGACTGATACTAGTGTACTAGTCGTGTGACACTGGGTGGGGCGAGGAGAAGAGACTGATACTAGTGTACTATCGTGGGACACTGGGTGGGGCGAGGAGAAGAGACTGATACTTGTGTACTAGTCGTGGGACACTAGGTGGGGCGAGGAAGAAGAGACTGGTACTAGTCGTGGGACACTGGGTGGGGCGGGGGAGAAGAGGGCTGATACAAGTCGCGGGACACTAGGTGGGGCGGGGAGAAGAGACTGATACTAATGTACTAATCGTGGGACCCTGGGTGGGGCGAGGAGAAGAGATGATACTAGTGTACTAGTCGTGGGACACTGGGTGGGGCGAGAAGAAGAGACTGATACTAGTGTACTAGTCGTGGGACACTAGGTGGGGCGAGGAGAAGAGACTGGTACTAGTCGTGGGACACTGGGTGGGGCGGGGAGAAGAGGCTGATACTAATGTACTAGTGTGGGGACACTGGGGTGGGGCGAGGAGAAGAGACTGGTACTAGTCGTGGGACACTGGGTGGGCGGGGTGAAGAGGCTGATACAAGTCGCGGGACACTAGGTGGGGCGGGGAGAAGAGACTGGTACTAGTCGTGGGACACTGGGTGAAGCGGGGAGAAGAGACTGATACTAATGTACTAGTCGTGGGACACTGGGTGGGACGAGGAGAAGAGACTGATACTAGTGTACTAGTCGTGGGACACTGGGTGGGGCGAGGAGAAGAGACTGGTACTAGTCGTGGGACACTGGGTGAAGCGGGGAGAAGAGACTGATACTAATGTACTAGTCGTGGGACACTGGGTGGGGCGAGGAGAAGAGACTGATACTAGTGTACTAGTTGTGGGACACTGGGTGGGGCGAGGAGAAGAGACTGGTGGGACACTGGGTGGGGCGAGGAGAAGAGACTGATACTAGTGTACTAGTCATGGGACACTGGGTGGGGCGAGGAGAAGAGACTGGTACTAGTGTACTAGTCGTGGGACACTGGGTGGGGCGAGGAGAAGAAACTGGTACTAGTGTACTAGTCGTGGGACACTGGGTGGGGCGAGGAGAAGAGACTGATACTAGTGTACTAGTCGTGGGACACTGGGTGGGGCGATGAGAAAGGACTGATACTAGTGTACTAGTCGTGGGACACTGGGTGGGGCGAGGAGAAGAGACTGATACTAGTGTACTAGTCGTGGGACACTGGGTGGGGCGAGGAGAAGAGACTGATACTAGTGTACTAGTCGTGGGTCACTGGGTGGGGCGAGGAGAAGAGACTGATACTAGTGTACTAGTCGTGGGACAGACGTTTTGCGTATTAAAACGAGTAGCCTATGTGGATGTAGTAAGTTTCTTTAATAGTCTTTGCGTCATAATTATCGTAGCTGTTCATTTTGTGTTGTTATGAAAGAAAGCAACTTCAGTTCGGATATTGAAATAATATGATACGCCTATTTTAAAATTTACGCTGAACATTTTGTATTGTTTGTAATAACTCTTCATAGTTTTTTCTCCCTTCCTACCCAACTCTCTCTCTCTCTCTCTTGTCCCTCCCACCTCTTCATTCTCTCTTTTCTCTCTCTCTCTCTCTCTCTCTCTCTCTCTCTCTCTCTCTCTCTCTCTCTCTCTCTCTCTCTCTCTCTCTCTCTCTCTCTCTCTCTCGTCTGCCTGTCTGTGTGTCTCTATCACGGACTCTGTCTCTCACTCATGTTTGCATGTATGTCTGTCTGTCTGTCTCTGTCTCTGTCTCTGTCTCTGTCTCTGTCTCTATCTCTCTATCTCTCTCTCTCTCTCTCTCTCTCTCTCTCTCTCTCTCTCTCTCTCTCTCTCTCTCTCTCTCTCTCTCTCTTTCTCAAATACACACATACACAAACCATTTTTATTATTATTCCATCAACTAATTTTTAAAAGGAGGGGTTTTCTGTATTGTGACATACGATGCCAGGTCGGCTAAGGCTGTGGGCAGCATGTTTATAATATTTAAATCATTACCTCTCTCTCTCTCTCTCTCTCTCTCTCTCTCTCTCTCTCTCTCTCTCTCTCTCTCTCTCTCTCTCTCAAACCATTATTATTATTATTCCATAACTAATTTAAGGAGGGGTTTTCTGTATTTAGACATACGATGCTAGTTCGGTAACAACGTTAAGTTTTTGACCAAGCTATGGGCAGTATGTTTATAATATTTAAATCATTACTTAAATCAGTTGTGAAGAGGAATTATCGTATTTCTCTCTCTCTCTCTCTCTCTCTCTCTCTCTCTCTCTCTCTCTCTCTCTCTCTCTCCCCCCTCCTCTCTCTCTCTCTCTCTCTCTCTCTCTCTCTCTCTCTCTCTCTCTCTCTCTCTCTCTCTCTCTCTCTCTCAAATACACACATACACAAACCATTTTTATTATTATTCCATAAACTAATTTTTAAAAGGAGGGGTTTTCTGTATTGTGACATACGATGCTAGGTCGGCTAAGGCTGTGGGCAGCATGTTTATAATATTTAAATCATTACCTCTCTCTCTCTCTCTCTCTCTCTCTCTCTCTCTCTCTCTCTCTCTCTCTCTCTCTCTCTCTCTCTCTCTCTCTCTCTCTCTCTCTCCTAGACAGATCGTGCATCAGGCATGCGCTTTACTACTAGGCCACGTTCCGCCCCCGATTTTCTCAGGAAAACACTACACTCAGCAGTCCCTTTCAATATATACTGGTATAAAGATATGCATAATTATATAACAGAAACTTGTTTAAAATGATTTATTAAAGAATGGGTATTTTTAATTTACAAAATGGGCACCTGTTTTGTTTAATTAGAAAATGAGCACAAAGTTATTACAGAATGGGCACTTTTTAATTATTTATTATTATTATTATTATTATATATATATATGATATATATATATTATGTATATGTATATGTATATGTATATGTATATGTATGTATATATATATATATATATATATATATATATATATATATATATATATATATAATATATATATATATATATATATATATACAATGTATATCTATATCTACTTGATTTTCATTCATGTATAAGGCAATGATTCAAGACTTCCCAACCTTGACATTGTCTGTTTGATCTGGGGTAAAAAAAAGAAGAAGATTTTTTAAGTAAACACAGAACTAAAATATAAAAATACACATTTCCAATGTTCTGCAATAGAGGAAGTGAAGTGCATGGCATATGTTTGAACATTTTATTTTTAGATAATTGTGGTAGTGAAAAAAAAATAGTTATGTTTATTTAACCAGTCTTATAAACACGAACACTGTTAATAATATTATTATTGTTATTATTATTTTTTATGTTTTTAAATTGCGATGCTTTGCATGTTGTTGATGTTATATTTTTAGACATAGATGCTTTCTGTTTACATACATTTGGGTTTATAAAAAACATTATAACAAAGCATGAATTCATTGACATTAATTGGCTTTTATCGGGGGAGGGATGTATAGAAGAAAGAAAGATAGAGATGGGGGTTGAGCAGAGGGAAAACATACAGAAGAAAGAGAAAAAACAGCAATCACTTATGGTGCAGTAACAGTTTTTTGTTTCTTTTCTTTAAAAACAGCATAAAAGTATCTGTTGAAGAAAATAAAAAAGTATAATGAAACTGTTGTTTCCCCGATTTTAAACAAAGAGATTGAACCACTTTCCCCAGCGTTTATTAAACATGTCGTATTCACATTTTTTTAAATAAATATATTTTTCGATTTGATTTTTTTAAATGATTTGTTCGATAGCTTGTATGTTTGAGAGTTAACCAATTCACTACGTAGTTTAGTTCGCCATCATCAACAATCCCAAACATAATTACATTTTTATTGAGTGGGATGCCAACTCTTGTTTTATCAAATATCCACTTTTGAACAGTTTCCCACAAATATCTCACTGTATTGCAATCAAAAAAAGGTGCTGCAACGTCTCCGGTTCATTATTACAAAAAGTACATTTGTTTGAATCTACAAAATGAATCGTATGAAAAAATGTATTAGTGGCAAGAATTCTATGGAGCAATCGGTATTTAAACCATATTAAATTTGTGTCTTTCAGACATTTAAATGGAAAACTTTTCCCCCAAGTATAGCAATCGTAGTTCAAACCCTTTTTTGCATATTTTAACTGTGCTTTGGAATTATGCTTTTACAGTTCAATATGTTAGATATATATTTACATCCTGTATTGTTATTTAACACGGTTCTCATTTTGAAAAGTAATGGTTAACGAATGTAGAAATTTATATCATATAAATTCAAATGCCAGAACATTTCCTTCTGTATCGAGTAAGTCATATTATAAAAACGGTTTATAGTCTTTCAGAATTTTAGTATTGAATATCTTCAGTTGTTACGACGCTTTGTTTTTGTTGTATTGCTAACCAACTGAATAATACATCTTTCCAGAACATGTTTTTAATACTATCATTTCTACGAGTAATGAAATAGTCCCCATGTAATTAGGTCATTAGTGCTTATACCAGTGGTAGACTGAAACAGATTGACCCATTTGTTGTTATTTAGGAAAAGTTGTCTTTATCCATGACGATTTTAAAGATGTCATTACATCTGGCATTTTTATACCCTCATATTTATAATCTTGACATAATAATTCTCTCTTAATTTTTCGAGTTTATGTTGCCAAATAAACGGAAATAATGATGGATTTGGTAATGCAATTAGTAAATGTGTAATTTTAGGTATTATTAGTGTAAAAACACTAATAATATAACAATTATAAAAATAATTGTAACTCTTCCTAAGACAGTCAACTTCCTTGGTGACCAAAGTTTCATCAAGTTTTGTATTCGTTTCATCTTAGAATCAAAATTATATTTCTTCTAAATTTATTGTAAAATTAATACCAAGTAACATGAATTGGTTTGCACCCCATTCTAATTTCCACTTAGTTTTATTACAGCATGGGTCGTGTTTTTGTTTTGTTTTTATTACAAAATGGGCCTTAACATACGAACTATCCTTAGGACTTGGTCACTCTTTATTATTCAGAAATGTGAGTGGAATGAGATCATATCATGTTTATTATTTCGGTTTCATTTGACATGATTAAATAGTTATAATTTGCATTTAATCTATATATAAAAATAAAATAAAAATATTTTTGTTGTTGCTTAGGCCTATGCTTTTTGTTTGTTCATGGTTTGAATTGGAAACTATAAATGTAATTTTATTTGAAAATAGTCAATAAAAATGTTTTGGCAGTAAAATGATATCATGTTTTGGTAACTTAATCTAAATACGAACTAAAGTTGTGAAATATTTTGAAATCTGTTATTTGCTGTATATTTTTAGGGTTTGACATATGTTATTTATCGTGTAATTATTTTAAATAATATAGTTTTAAAATTATAAATAATTGTAACATTCTGACATTTTTCTGTGACAACACCAAAACATTTATACCGCATTTTGTCCCACAAAACCAAGGTTTTCTGTCAGTTTTTTGTTTTACAATAATAAATGGTATAAATGTTTTCGTCAGAGGATAATTAAACCTCTTGCATTAAAAAAATGAATCCCCCCCCCCCCCCCCCCACACACACACACACAAAACCCCCACAACACAACCATCAAGCACAACCATCAAACAAACAAGCAAAACTTTATTAATGTAAGACGATTATAAGTTACTTCTACATCTCTCTCTCTCTCTCTCTCTCTCTCTCTCTCTCTCTCTCTCTCTCTCTCTCTGTGTGTGTCTCTGTGTCTCTACTACTACTACTGCTGCTGCTGCTGCTGCTACTGCTACTACTACTACTACTACTACTACTACTACTACTACTACTACTACTACCACCAACACCATTACTTTTACTACTGCTGCTGCTGCCGCGTCTTCTACTACTACTACTACTACTACTACTACTACTACTACCACCACCATCATTATTATCATTACTGCTGCTGCTATAGCTACTACAACTATTACTGCTGCTGATGATGATGGTGACGACTGTGATACTACTACTACCACCACCACCACCACCACCACCTTCATTATTACCATTACTGCTGCTACAGCTACTACAACTATTACTGCTGCTGATGATGATGGTGACGACTGTGATACTACTACTACCACCACCACCACCACCTTCATTATTACCATTACTGCTGCTACAGCTACTACAACTATTACTGCTGCTGCTGCTGCTGATGATGGTGATGACTGTGATACTACTAGTACTACTACTACTACTACCACCACCTTCACCATTATTATTATCATTAATGCTGCTACAACTACGACTATTACTGCTGTCGCTGCTGCTGATGATGATGGTGATAACTGTGATACTACTACTACTACCACCACCTTCACCATCATTATTATCATTACTGCTGCTGCTACAGCTACCACCACCACCACCACCTTCACCAACATTATTATCATTACTGCTGCTGCTACAGCTACCACCACCACCACCACCTTCACCAACATTATTATCATTACTGCTGCTGCTACAGCTACCACCACCACCACCACCTTCACCATCATTATTATCATTACTGCTGCTGCTACAGCTACCACCACCACCACCACCTTCACCAACATTATTATCATTACTGCTGCTGCTACAGCTACCACCACCACCACCACCTTCACCATCATTATTATCATTACTGCTGCTGCTACAGCTACCACCACCACCACCACCTTCACCAACATTATTATCATTACTGCTGCTGCTACAGCTACCACCACCACCACCACCTTCACCATCATTATTATCATTACTGCTGCTGCTACAGCTACCACCACCACCACCACCTTCACCAACATTATTATCATTACTGCTGCTGCTACAGCTACCACCACCACCACCACCTTCACCATCATTATTATCATTACTGCTGCTGCTACAGCTACCACCACCACCACCACCTTCACCAACATTATTATCATTACTGCTGCTGCTACAGCTACCACCACCACCACCACCTTCACCATCATTATTATCATTACTGCTGCTGCTACAGCTACCACCACCACCACCACCACCTTCACCAACATTATTATCATTACTGCTGCTGCTACAGCTACCACCACCACCACCACCTTCACCATCATTATTATCATTACTGCTGCTGCTACAGCTACTACTACTATTACTACTACTGCTGCGACTGCTGCTGCTGCTGATGATGATGATGGTAATGATTGTGATACTACTAGTAGTACTACTGGTATGAAAATGGAAGTAATTTATTATCCTGTTTATTCCTGTAGCATCAATAAGGTAACCAGTTCTGTATTAATACCTATGCATTTTATCTTTGTAGATCAATGCTCTACAGTGACTCCAAATAGACGAGATTGTCTTCGGAGATTGAGGATGTTCACATCTACTTCCTTCCGAATAAAACGCACTGGCTTCAGACCTGATATTCCACAGTGAAACAAAATATTCGTGTCTACTTCCAAACATCAAATCAAATACCCTGAAATGACTTAAAATGTTTACATCTACGTCATCCCCAACAAAACTGCCAGACATCGTGTCTCCTATTTATCAAAAGGTTCTTGGCTGCCAACTTCTGCCAGGTGAACCGAGCAATATACCATCACCAGAGTTAGACATGACTGACCCAACAGTGACTCTAAAAACACTGTTCAATACAGAACGACCGTTCAGAGACAACCTATCCATGACTCTTCCAACATCTGTGTTCAGTAATGGACAGGACGATGCTAATTCCAAAACAAACACGAACTCAGTATGTCCATCATACAGCAGACTTGATGATGACCACATGTTCCCAAGCAATGATCACACCAAATGCAATGAAGAAGGCACCAGTGTTAGATTGTTACAGAAACAAGAACTGTACAAGCTGTGTAGATCAGTTAATATTCATTTCAAGGAAAAATATTTTGAGTCCATGTCAAATGTTGTGTCACCAAATTCAGATGGCAGGCTCTCAGAAGGTGACCAGACAGTGCCACATTCAGTGTCGCCCGCCACAGAAAGTCCGGCCTTTGCATTAAGTGATGAGTGTAATGCAGTTGTCCAGGCAACATTTGTCCCTCCGCCAGAAGTGCTAATACGTTCTGGTATTGGACCAGTAAAATCACTTAATGTAGATCATGAGGATCTGCAGGAAACAGGTGTAAACGGAATTCACTCGCTTGATAACTATGAATATTTCATTCACAAAGTCGACCAGCATTCACTCGAGGCACGAGGCAGTGAAAATTCTTTAACAGCTAAACTTTATGATAACATTTATGATAACGAAATCGTAGAGAAAACTACAGGAAAAGCCTTACACGATCGTACGTTTGAAAATAAAACAGAAGTACCCATTCGTATACAAATTGATAACGATGAAGAATGTTACGTTATAAAAAATGACATGTCTAAAGATGTCGAACTCATTCATGACAACATTCCAGTAAACGACATGACACATAAGAATAAACAAATGGATAATACATGTGCAGGTGACAAGACAGATGGCACACAAACGATAATTACACTGGATGATGATGATGACGTACAGCTAGATGAAGAACAGTCTGAAATGAGGCGATACTATTTAGAAGCTGACAAAGTACTACCGTCTGCTAAATGTTCTGCAGAGAAACAACGCACATCCTATGACAGTTGGAAAACCTCAGCGCTGTGTAGCAGTACACTTCAAAATATGGCTGATTTGGGAGAAATTAACTCTGTCAAGTTTTATACTTGTAGACAGTATACAACAAAACAAAACGCATCGGTGATTGGTGTATGCAGAGAAGGTACAGATATATTCCGTGTTTGTCCAGAACGAGATATGCAGTCGAAAGAAATCCCAGAAAAAAGATACTACTTGAAAGATGGGTCACACAACATGGACACTGAGCCAGGGGAAATTATTCACAAGTCTACGGAGCATAATAACATGTTTTCAAACACAACTTGTTTTAATGGTGACTATATATCAAATGAGAACGAAACGCGTCCACAGTACAGTTCACAAATGCGTAACTGTGTTACAGGATATCCCGAAATGATACCTGGAGGCTACAGACAATTGGGCTTTATGTCGAGGACATCAAGCCAAGATGGCCTCATGAGTCTTCGACAGTCATTTGAGAGACAGTCTGCTAATTCAGGCACCTACTCGACTCTGCAAAATGCAGAACGGTGTCATTTGGTAAACAAACCGATAGGCAGCATGAAGGCAACGTCTCAAAACTATAACAGTATTCTGTTTCCTGTAAGCATCAATAATGGAAGTTTTCATGAAATACAAAGCTCGAACAATTCTGAAGATCAGGTGCGTCTGAAAAGTAAACTACATGGAGATCGCAAACAAAAGTATCTAAATCCATCTAGTTTATCTCCGTCTGTTCGATGCCAGTCTTTTCAAAATGAAACAAATTCGCAGCTTTCAACCCATAGGAAGTATAATCACGCTGGCAAATTGTGTTCCAAAATATCCGAGCTCGGCTTTCTAGCAAAATCACTGAAAAACAACAAACCTTCGAAAAAAACAGCACGCCACCTAAACGGTATTATTGAAAAACTTTGGGTTTCAAAAACATGTTCGAAAAATTCGTCTATTGGAGGTGATGAAACAGCTGCTTCGAAACAAGATTATTCAAAATCATCAGTAAATATATCCTCTGTATTTACTTGTAAGAATCCCAGTAAATCAAAAAACATTTGTGTGAAGATGTTTGAATGTTTAGCATGTGGATTTCAGGACAAGCGGTACAGTGGGATTGAAAAACACGTTGAAGAAAAGCACAGACCAGGTGGGTGCACGTGTGATTCGTGCGGCGAGACTCTTGTCAATCACTGCCAATGTCAAGGACGAATTAAAATCAGTTCTAAGGCAATAGCATTCGAGTGCAACATTTGTAAGAAGCAGTGTCGAACTCGACATGGTCTGCGACAACACAGAGGGAAGAAGCATGGCTCTGATATCACATCGTGTCTGTCAGACTACCAGCCACCATATACGTGCACTGTCTGCAGTGAAGACCAGTACGTCTACAGCAGATACAAACAACACATGATCGCTCATGGTGTCAGCAGTCCTTTCATGTGCAAAACATGCAGCAAGACATTCCATTCTAAAAATGGCCTTGCGCTTCACTTTACAAAGGTGCATCGGTCGCGAGACATATACTAAAACCCCTAACTAAAACATTCACGACAACTACACAGTGTGTCCCGTATGGCCAGGTGGCCTAAATACAGATGTGTAATGGACAATAGGTAAATGCTCATTATAAAAACGAGTGCCTTTTGAAGCAAACTGGACAACTTATTGGAGTTACTTTCTAACTGGAAGGTAGTCACTACATGTGACAGGGATATCTTGTTACTGAAATCTAGCCGTAAGCAAGATAGACCTACGGCCTGTTGTACATCCACCCCACTTACTTTAGGCGTGGTACGATATATCTGTGAGACTTGATTTTATAAATAAACTACACTATAACGATAATGTTATTTTATTTTATTTTAAAATCACACTAGTTCAAAAGTTGTAAGTATGGTATTATTTCACACAAGAATTTGCCTTCACAACGAAAAATAAATTAACCTGCTAAACCTTTTAAATAAGTTTTGTAATGCATGTGGATAATGGAAGTGCCGATTTTGTAATTTACTTCTTGTAATCAGTGGGAGAACCTTTGCAAATTAGTATTAATAATTTACTATGTACTTATGTTAATAAGGAGGTCACACGAATACACGGATTAGCTCCACTGGTTAATAACTATTACCTGTGGATCTAACAGCAGCCCGTTGGAGCTCATGTCTGTTGACCTTTTGTTCGACCAATCAAAACCTTACTTGCAGAATTATGCAGAAAACTTTCGGAATTATGCCGAGGGTATACAAAATCATTCGGGTGAATTACGAAGTATGCCAGAAACTAATTTCAATATAAAATTTTAATGTTGAACTTTCGTTTCAAGACGCAAAAGATATGATACTATAGCCATAAAATATATTCTAGTACACAATTCAGAGTTTATTAGGCCTACTCAGACCCGTAGCCAGCATGTTTAGCGAGGGGGATCGAAATTTGATGTAGACGGTTCATCAAACGCGAGCGCCGTAGGTGCAGAGCCGTAGACGTGGGAGGGGAGGGGTGTGTGTGTGTATATATATGTGTGTGTGTGTGTGTGTGTGTGTGTGTGTGTGTGTGAGTAGAGATATATATATATATAGAGATATAGATATAGAGATAGAGAGATATAGAGAGAGAGAGAGAGAGAGAGAGAGAGAGAGAGAGAGAGAGAGAGAGAGAGAGAGAGAGAGAGAGACCGACCCCCTTGCCAAACAATGTGATGACGCCGGTTACACTCGAAAATAATATACTAACGTTTGTTGCGAAATATATGTTAACAAGTTGCATCCAAGTTGTGGTATGCATGTAAAATGGCCTGGTCACAGAGCCATGACAAAAAAAAACACCCAAAAAAACAAAAACAAAAACGGGGTATTATTCCATTCGTATCAATGTATTTATAATAAATGATACATGGCAAAAATTGTAACAAATTATAGCCTACTGGAACACATTGACTGCTAATCAGCGGTTATTGGATGGCAAACGCACAGTTAAATCGACACTTGGTCACAGATGAAATCCGCTGTTGCCACATGGTTACTCTTTCCAAATAACAGCAAGGGCTCTTTGTGTGCACTTCCCATATCCTACAAACAGGATTGCCCCCGTTTTTTAAATGTTGAAATAGGCCAACAAGTTCGCCTATTGCTTAAGCGGCAGTCTATTTGAATTGGAATTCGGCTATATGAACCACAACCGTACCAGCCGAGGACTGCGTATTTAAACTTAATGCAAAATGATTATGATTATTATTTAATCCCGTTGCCATAGAAAAGAATCAACGTTCGGCCATACAGTGTTAAAATAACTACCATTATATTAAACACCAGTAATTTAAAATGTACTAAGACCTCAAACTTTCTTTTCATACAATCTAAAGGAAACGTCCATAAAATAAATAATATGGCGGTATATTTAGGACATACCGGTACACATTTTTTTTCTTTCTTTAAAAGATACTGAACTTCGACTTACATCTCGAAATCTGGACTTGTTTTGTCGAATGCTTAACTTATTATTTTGAAATGTCGGCATATTATCTCAAGATTTTAACTTATAATGTCAAGCTCTCGACCTGTTATCAGGACTATATGCCACTGAAGGTACATGTACGTACGCTTTGACAAGAGATAAGTATACAATTCGACAATATAGTTGGAGAGCTCAAGATAATAGGTTCAGCCCTCAATATCAATATAAGTCGAGATATCAACATAAGGCCCACTTTCCATTAAGATAATCTGCGCGCAGAAACCTGCATTTTCATATCTACAATTTTAATATTTGACGTTCTCAAAGTACTTTTAAACCACAAGTAAACATCGATCGACCTTTTTTCTGCGCATGCTGAATGCACACTCGTCTTATTATCTCGAGCTCTCGACTTATTATCTTGAGCGAATTACTGATTATCTCAAGCGCTCGACTTATTATCTCGACTGCTCGACTTATATTATTTCGAGCGTTTGACTGAGTGCTAAATTTATGATGTTAAACTCTTGACTTATTATCTTTAGTGCTCGATTTCTTATCTCTAGCGTTCGACTTATTATCTTTAACTCTCGACTTCTGTATCAGTACTGTACAGCCAAAAAGAGAATTGCAAAAGAAAACGACATACATGTTGACGAGAGTTAATATATTGAGCTCTTGACATAATACATTTGTAGCAGTCAGTATTTTGTGCGTGAAGCTTGGTTCAACAAAGTTCACAACACCAGCTACGGGTTAGGGCATCATCTTTTATTCATGTAAACATAATACACAAGACACACCCTGCAAGAATTAAAAACACAAACGTTAACAATATGGTAAAAGCAATACAAATATATCCCTATCGAGGTAAAACAAACATTCAGGCATATATTAATGAAACACATTGCAAATCATAGAAAACCGTCATTAATCATTAATTATCATTCTGATGATTATGAATCATCATCCTCTTTATCCTAAATACTGTCATCACGATTATTAATCATGTTAACATACATGTATATATATATATAATAATCATTTCGTGACCACCAATTATAATCATTGATTATAGCAAAGGGGAGATAATTTATAGTAAATAGGGTTATTTAAATGATTGTAATTATAATTATTATTTGACGTAATAAAGCTTTATCATTAATGAGTTTATGAAAGAAAGGATATAAATTACAAGAGTATATTTAAAATTACAAATATATAAATATTAGACTTAACCTGTAGCTTAACATACCATATGAATTACACGTAGGCATTGTGTTGATATATTCCATAACAACTGGGGAAACCTGCATAAAAATAAATTCATAATATCAATTGTTTAGTATATGGTTTCCATATATCTATTATACATTCAGAACTAAAACATTTAAACTAATTCATTCCAAAACCAATGCTTTGGTGTAGTTCGTCATAAAAACAATTGATTAAACGTAGCTAAATTATTAACTCAGATAAGCTAACAACTAAAACAGAAACTTCACTTAAATCATAAAATATATAGTTTTGACAGCAGAAAACAAAGATGGCTGACATTCATTATGTCACGCCCTGTAATCCATAATAATTAAAAGGCAGATTTATTATTAAATATTATATGTTGAATTATTCATTAATCATTACCAGGAATAGAAAATTAGGCATTTACTATTATTATTTAAGTTTATCTTCTATAACAAATTAATACTAACCTTTAAATTAAACTTCTACTATTTCTCTCTTATCTGAACTTGTTTCTTCAAATACTAAATAATTCTGTCCTGTCTTGTCAGTCCAAAGAAAGCATGCAGATACATGTGAGTGTTAATTATCCAATGGGAGAGAAAGAGACAAGGGTCAAAGTTTAAAGATAGCTTGGGTGTTTGTATTGTAGCTATGGCTACCAAAAGAGCTCACACTGACTGCACTGATGTGGTCACGCGTGGTTGACCAGCATACACGAACATATCACAGGTACAGGGCAATACTAGAAAAAGGTGATAAAATGTTAATTATAGTGATATGTTGTTCAACCTGTAGTTGTTACAGCCTGAAAATAAACATTAATGAAATACATACTAAATACCATACTTAAAGGTACATACTCCTCTAAGAACCTGAAATTAAACATTAATTACATAAAACCTATATGCTTAAAATACACGTGTACTACACATTGATAGCTTGAGATAATAAGTTGAGAGCTTAAGATCATAAGCTACATTTGTCCATTAGTAAGGAATCTTTATATGCACACTTTCACAGACAGGAAAACAAATACCACGGTCTTTGACCAGTTGTGGTGCACTGTTTGGAACGAGGAAAAAAAAAACAATCAGTTGAATGGATCCACCAAGGTGGTTCGATCCTGCGATGCAAGTACCTCAGGCGAGCACTCAGCCGACTGAGTTAAACCCCGTCCACGCCCAGCCAAAATAGAGAATTTGCAAAAGATGAAGACATACTTGATGATGAGAGTTAGAATGTTGAGCACTCAACATAATAAAGCAATAGCTCGAGGTAATGTTTCCAGGAGCAACAAGGGATATTTTATATGCACTTTGATAGGCTTTTGATATACCAGTCATGGGACACTGGTTGGGACGGGGAAAAACATTCAGAAAATGATCCACTGAGGAGATTCGTTCCTGTAATCAAATAACTCTACCGACATCTAGATTCCGCTCCCTAGAGATAATAAGCCGAGAGTTTGAGATAGTCCGTATTTCACCTAAAGGCCGTGGTATGTGCTTCCCTGTCTGTGGATAAATGCATATATAAAAGATCCCTTGTTGCATTAGAAAAAAATGTAACGGGTTTCCTCTGATGACTACATGTCAGAATTACCACATGTTTGAAATCCAATAGCTGATGATTAATTGGTGTGTTTTAGTGGTTTTGTTAAACAAAAAACAAAAACAAACTTGTATCTCACCAAACCGATCTCGACAATCCATTAAAACATGTTTTAGTTATAAAATAAATAATTTGTGATGTAAAATTGAAGATTGATTCAATTCTTTCTTTTTTTTAAATTAAACACCTGGCTCCGTATTCATAAACGTACTTAAGTCAATGTATGATACTTATCGACATACTTAAAGTATGTATGTAAGTATCATACTTTGACTTAAGTACGTTTATGAATACGGAGCCTGGAGTATATATATAGACAGATATAGAATTTGTATGCTCCCAAATAACGTTATAAAAGGCGAAGTGTGATTGGTCGATATTTAAATTATTATTTACAGACGAAATGTCACCTGGACATGGGAGTCCACGCAATGCTGTTAGATCTACTGGTAGACCAGTAGAGCTAATTTAATTCAGATTGGTGTACCACATACCCATAAAACATTTTTCTTTTCAAAACCATTCTTGGCAGCATTTCCAAACTCACGTTTTGGTGTGGTGACGTCTTGCGATGCCATCAGTCGGTAGAATCATCACTGCTATGTAGGTTAAAACTTTAAATAAATAATGGTGTGGTTTATCACATATTAAATGAGAAGTATTTATCTTTCTGAAAATGTAAAACCTTATGGTAACTTGATTCGTCTTGTCAGGAAGACATATGGGACGTTTACGGACCACGTCTTTTGACAGTATACTGAAGTTGTAAGCACTATCTCAGCTTGAAAGAAATAGGTTTGTATACAACCGTTTTATTAGCTACATATTGTAATTCTGCATTAAGATCAGTTTTGAGAAAAATATCTCTTTCACTTTTCACTAGTGTAACTGATGGGACAAACACATGTGACTGACGAGATGCTATCCCTACAAAACCATAAAACGTTTTTGTGATGCATATGGTTTGTCAATATTCTAGTGAGCCATTTTAAAAATGAACTGAACACTATGTTTGTTTCAAAAAGTGGAATCATTATACATTTCATTTATGTGCATGATTCGTCAGTGAACTAAATTTGAAAACTTTGTGAAAATTTAACTTTACCATGGAATTACCATTTGCAAGCACACTTTTCTTACTGGCAATCTAATATTAAACATTGTTGAACGAAACGCAATATGCATTTTTATATAGGGACCCAACATTTGGTGGCCGCCAATTTTTCTTTCTAAAACAATATCCCTTGTGATGCCAAGTTTGCAATCGACTGCAACTGGTCAACTGTCTTCATCATTAAATAGAACATTTTCCGTGTCACTGACAGACAATGATACTGTATTGCTTATTCCTTAGCTGGTCATGTATAGTATACGTTGATGTAAACCAGATAAGACTGGCATATATTATTTCCATATGATAATAATAATAGGCAAAGCCCGCATATGTGTATACAAAGTACATAGTCAAATATCTAGGTATTAGTCTGACGGCACGAATATGCTGTGTCTCGGTGTTGAACAGGACAAGACAAGCAAATATTACAAAATGTAGCAGTTGTGAAGTCAATATATTCAAACAAGTATTAGGCTGACATCAGAATTGTGTTACATACAAAATGTACTTCAGGAAAATGAACACAACGCATTATAATAAGCAGTGATGTTCTCGTATTGCTTCTGTATTATCGTAATACGAGTATAGTTAGAGTAAAGAAAATACTTGTATATCTCCTCACATCCAATGAAAGAACATATTCCAGTCATACCTGATATAAACCAGCACTTGCTATATATGACCAGCTAAAGCGTATGCATCTCTGTAATATGATGTCTGTATCCTGCTTATAACTGGTTACAGCACAGTGAGCTCTTTCTAGGGCCATGGGAAACACCAATGCATAATAATGAAGAAAGTTGAACAGTTTTAATATTCAAAACCTGGGAACACAGGAAATATTGTTTTAGGAATAAAAATGGTAGCTACCAGGTTTCTTGGGCCCTGTTCAGTAACACTGACTGCGCATTGTTAAACAATATTCAGTGAGACATTGTCTATAAGAAGAGTGTCTCTGCAAAGAAATGGCCACCAGCTGAAGACACAATGCCATGCAGTCTGCACTGATACTAGTTGACATAGCGATAAACACCATACCAATGAATGAGGATTCCACCAAGTTTGATTTCGAGAAAACTCTTAATGGGTAAGGTTTACCAATCATTGGCTATTGGATGTCAAACATTTGGTAATTGTAACATATAGTCTTATGAGAGGAAACCCGCTACATTTTCCATTAGTAGCAAGGGATCTTTTATATGCACCATCACACAGCCTTTAACATACCAGTCGTGGCGCACTGGCTAGAACCAGACATAGTCCAATGAGCCCACCGACTGGGATCGAATCCCAAACCGACCGCGCATCAGGCGAGCGCTTTACCACTGGGCTACGTCCGACTAGACAGTTAAGAAAGAATCTGATGACAGTAGTATGTACTATGTATTATGTACAACACATTGAGGTCAGTTAAGAAAGAATCTGATGACAGTAGTACGTACTATGTATTATGTACAACACATTGAGGTCAGTTAAGAGAGAATCTGATGACAGTAGTATGTACTATGTATTATGTACAACACATTGAGGTCAGTTAAGAAAGAATCTGATGACAGTAGTATGTACTATGTATTATGTACAACACATTTTTTGTACTGGAGTTTTACTAAACATTCATTCATTCATTCATTCATTCATTCAAACATACACATCCACTCATTAATTCATCCATACGTGTATTTATTTAGGCTATAGTGGTTAGGTGTTTCTGGATGCTGATAGGTGTATAATTACAACAACGCTTTTTAACTGGGGAACCACTGATCAATAGTATGACATTATTTCGGTGTCTTGATCTATTATTTCATACAATTATTTACAATTTGCAGTTATATTTTATTTTAATAATTTTAAAAACTAAACTTATCAACAATCTAAATCTAACATTTGACATACAATGAATGAATGTTTAACGACACCCCAGCACGAAAAATACATCGGCTATTGGGTGTCAAACTATGGTAAATGTAAACACGATGTGATGATCATCATCAATATACAAATTCAACAGTTAAATAAAAACACAGTGTAAAGAACTGTATAAAAATACAAATATCACAGATAGATACTGACTTTTACTCAAAATTTCAATTTGTTTTTCTAAGTCATGTTACAAATATGTTTAGATTTTCAAACTATAATTACCGTCCTTTTAGTCAGCCATTAGTCAACACAATATCTGACAGTATTAGAAACAGTTTTAATGCACTCATTGAACCCATACACATCTATTTTGACACCAAGATCACATGTCTAAGTGCTGTAGTTCTGAGATATACAGTTTTTATGACGACTGGCGGTCATTTTGAAAAACGGCCGCCATCTTGTTCGCAGCAACTTTAGAAAATGTCATCTTATATTTTCATGAACTCCACATCGTAGATAATTTCAGCGACAGTGACAAATGTTACACTTCCGGCCCCGGTTACTCAAAAACAAAGGCTCTTTTTTTAGCCTCTGCTGCAGGACTATACCCCTTATTAACATTGATATGTGGGGTAAGGCTAGAGGAAATGCTTTGGAAAACGTCGACAACCAAATGATTGCAAGCTACTGTCTAAAATGCACATTTCCCCCTAACTCTGATGCCACAGAGTTTTAGTTTCATTATTCTCGAGTCCAGACATGTTGTTAACCAGTACCAACGCTACACGAAAAAACCCGACGCCCCTTACCCCACATATCAATATCAAGGGTTGGAGGTGACTCGAGCTACTTTGTCTCAGAGCTTCCTGACAAAAGTGACGCTTATCGGACAATTGACCGATCAGTGACACTTCATCCCCTATCGTTATCAGTTCCACCAATCAGCTGACTCCATACGCTGTCAACAGTTCCAGTTAAGGAGGGGACAATTAAGGCATTTGGCCTGGTATGCATATTCAACGATACATAATGCACAATGTTGCTTAATATCAACAAGTATAATCGTATAGTCAGGGGCGTAGGCTAGGGGGGTTCGGGGGTTCGGACGGACCCCCCCCCCCCCGAAGCAAATCGTCCGTTTTCAGAACTAAAACATACAGGTTATACATATGGAGTTTCTGGTGGTGCAAAAACAAAACAGAAAAAGGTCCCCTTGGTTCATATTTGATATATAGTCCGTCCCAACCTCCTGCAGAAATGTTTTGTTGTTTTTGTAAATAATTTAAATTTGGTTTGACAAACGGCTCAGAAATAAATAACTTGTAGTAAATTTCATAGTATGAAAAAAAAATGCGTTCCCTGTAGGACGCACTATAAACATATTCTGTTATTTATTACAACTGTGTTACTGTCACACACAATTCATTAAAACTGCAGGTGTGTTTGTATGTTTAAATGAAATTATGATAATTAATTTGAGGCGAGATTGCAGCTTTGAACAATTTTATTTTTAAATTGCCATGCAAAAAAAGCAAAACAATCAGGGTGGGCTACAGCTCGCTAGATTCATCTTCTATATTTAACACATGGTCAGTTATAACAAAACGCAATTTCATCAACTTAACTTTTACCTGTATCATTCTTTATTTTTAAAGCATAGGTGGGGACATTTATGATGTCAGGGGCTGACATAAATCACAGCTGAAGATTCACAAACAACTGTGGTCATCGGCCATTCTTGCTGTAACCGGAACGCGCCGGAACCGGTTTGTGGTTAGGGGATGTAACTCTGCCTATTTTTTTCTCTCGAATTTCTAATAGAGGCTATACAAACTGGGTAGCAAGTAAGGTAAATTTTATATTGCATTGGAACCTGTATCAGTGTTAAGTACATCTACCCACTGAAATTAAATACTCACTTGTTGTTTGATATCATAAGTAATGCGTGTACACAAGTAATATGTTATATACAGATTATGTTTATACTAATTAAATCTTCCATTTCTAACCATATTGTATATAGGACTATGTAGCGATTAAACTTTAAAATACTGGGGTAACAATAATAAAACAAAACAAAACAGAACAGAAACAGAAACAGAACTTTATTACGCTCAGGCCGTTACACAACGGCATATGAGGAACATGATATATAAACTGTAGTGACAAGAGGGTTTACAGGAGACAGTAGAACAATGGTATTAATACAAATGCAATACAGTAATGGAGACAATAGTATAATACAAATACAATAGAATAATAAAGGCAATAATAAAATACAATAAGAACAAAGTAATGTAATGTCACATTATTGTAATTACTACCAAAATGTGCTAGTCAGACGCGCGCACATATATATGTATACTTGGGTAGTTATAGACTGTAAATAATTATAGGCCAGTGTTCTTTTAGGGTTTACTGCATTTATCAACAATTTCTTTTATTAATTTACATAATTTCTTGAGAACACCTATTTTGCTATTCGTCATTAGTTGTTTAAATTTCAACATACTTGGTTTATTATAATAATATGGCTTAAGCAAATGTTTACGGGAGTTAGTGAAATAAGTACATGTGAATAAATAGTGAAATTCGTCTCCAATGTCATTATTGTCACATAATTTGCACGTTCGATCTTCTACTGGGGTGTTGTTCCAGCGTCCTATTTCGATTGGCAAGTAGTGATTAGATGTTCTAAATTTGAGTAATATAGCCCAAAATGTGTGTGGTAATTTAACAAGATACGTGTTAAATCACTTTACTCTTTACAACAAACTTAAAACATGCAAACAGCGGTTATTTTCTTTTCTTTTCTTATTATTTTTGTTTGTTTATTATTTATTTACAATTATAATTATGCGTTTTACTCAAAATATAACCCATAAATCATGGCAATTGCAAAAAGCGAGGAATTTGTAAATTTAACGCTGACAAAACAGTCTGTGTCTTTATTCCACAGACACCGACTTCCGAACTGCATGCCAACCTTTTCTTTTAGACCACCAATGCTAACAATGGCTACTAGCTTATAATGGCTGATAGCCAGAGCTTTAATTCTTTCCATTATAATTCCTGCGAGAGTTTGGGATAGAACAATGCACGTGCTTGGGTCATAGGTCACGTCTTTTAAGTTGTTCATAAGTACTTCCTCCGTTACTGTCTCCAATTCTTTTACTTTCAATTTCTTGTCCCTTTTCCGTGATGGATTGCCTTGTTTACTTTTGTTGCCATAGCAAACCGGTTTCTGGGGCGACAGAGGGACAGGAGAGCACAACTGTGCAACAGGAGTACTTTGACCCAGCGGCAACAATCGGTGTTTTTGATTTTTCAATCCCTGCTTTTTCTTCATCGAGTGGTAGGGTCTTCCAACCTGTTTTGTTTTATCTATAACATTCATGTTTCAGTCAGTTAATATAAGAATACTAAGCGTACTTAGTAAGTTATTTTGTCCGGGTAAACTAGAACAAAACCTAGTCAAAGCAGAATTCCTTTGTAAAACGATTCTAGTTTGCGCGTATCTTAGAATGACTGTTCATATTTTCATAACATTTACAACAAAATATGCCACCATGGAACTATCGTGTGCACTGTAACAAATTTCACCACAGTTGACGGCTAATTTCAAGAATGCAGACAAGAACAATTCACAATTTTTAGTAATCCATAATATGTCTTTTCTCTAATCCTGGATACAGATCCTATAACATCACAGAGTTGTGTGTGTACTTTGTATAGCACCCGCGATACTGTCTCTCGCGGTCACTGTTTAACCACATACACACTTGGTCAATTAAACTTTACAAAGCAACCACACGATCACTTTTTATAGCACCCGCGATACTGTCTCTTGCGGTCACTGTTTAACCACATACACACTTGGTCAATTCAACTTTACAAAGCAACCACACGATCACTTTTTAACCAGATAAGATCACAGTCACTTTTTAATCAGGTTTGTCACAACACTATCATTTTAAAAAAATAAAAAAATCCGGATAACCACATAATCACTTTGTACGCTCAAGGTCTCCACAAGCGTGTATTCATAATTGTTCGTTAAAACGGATTTCAAATCGATGAAGCGGTACAGTACTGAACTGAAGAGATGCGAGTGGTGTACGAATCTGTGACGAACTGTATCTTGCTAGTGATGACTTCCTATCAAGAATCTCTGTGGTTCCTTCAGTCCACAGCAATACAGAACACGACCTTCTACGGCCAACCTTGACGCCGTATCGCCGAGACAAGCAAACATTCAGTGAAATGTTGCTTGTACTGAATTAGCTTATCGTGTAATCTATCTGTGTAATATTAAAACGACTTACGATAGGATTATCAAAAATACATAAGCTGGTACTTAGCAAGAGCAGTCCGTACTGTTACAATTCTTTATTAGTAACTACCAGTAGCAGCAGTGACACAAACAAACAATAACAATAAAACTTCTATAATAAAAGCAATCAAGTACTTTTGCATAGATTTAAGCTATTTTACAGTATTATTTCTTTGTCTCAGTACATAAGCCGCGCTTATGTAATGTTGGCTTTGCGTTTATAGCGTTTCATTTCCATGTCAACTTTCAGCACACCAGGTCGTCCAGCTAAACGTCGCATTGTGAAACTATTACTGAATGAATATGATAAACTTTAAAATATTATAATTCTTGAAGTATATTCAAGCAAACGTTAAAGCCTCTAAAAGTGTTTATTACTGGAAGATCAACTGTTGAAGAAACAACGAGTTGTAAGATAAATGGTATCTAACGGACACGAACGTATTATTCTATTTCTTACATATTTTAACATCTTTTTCGACTAAAAGTTATTTACAGCCCTTGTACTCACTCGTCACAGACACATGATTGTTAGGTTAACTATAGTATACGTCAAAGTGTAATCGATTTCGATCGTGCTATTTTTTCGTTGGATGTATGACATTGGTGACTTGGTCATCACCTAGGAGCAGCCAGTCGTATGTCTTGAAATTATTAACACACGTACATGTGTAAACAAGTATGTGTTATCAAAGATAACGAATAATGTTCTCACCAACGGGTGTGTAAGAATAAGGCTTATCAGGCCCCTCGGGGCATTTTTATTGGTGGGTGGGGGCAATGATCAGGGTCGTTATTAATGAAGGCACGAAGTGCCATGCCCGAGCGCGTCCAGCGACCGAGACGTTTAGAGTGGTCCGGGAACATGCTCCCCCGGGAAAATTAAAAAATTGGATGATGTTAAACGCTTTATTTTTGCATCTGAATCGCAAAATTAGCCCTTTTTAAACAACAATTTTAAAACTATGTCAATGATTATTTTGCATAGTATTTTAACCCAAGAATGTTTTCATTTAGATGGTCTTAAACGCATCACTAGTTATTTAAGATACAGTTGGTTTGACGGACTAATGTTATTACACTCCGTATAGTAATGGAAATCAAATCTTTGTAGAGCTGACTGAAAGCAATGACAAATTAATGAAAAATCAAATTAAAAGTTCCATTCTTGTGGTGTCCATAATTGTGCATTCCATTCCCTTCTATGTCTTAGATATGCCTCTAAAAGTTGTTTATGTGTGTTAAATAATACTGATGACATTTTAAAATCTAATTTTATTCCAGATTAGGCTATACCGTATTGCAGGCCCGTAGGCCACTTTTTTCTTCAGTTTTTATTTCGGGACTTTAAATGTCTCAGGTAATAAGCGGAAAACACGCCAGAATCGCTATAAAGGGGGTTAATATTTTTAAATTTTTCTTATGGGGCTTTAGGTACGAAATGACTAGTAACCTGTTTGTCTCTCTCTCTCTCTCTCTCTCTCTCTCTCTCTCTCTCTCTCTCTCTCTCTCTCTCTCTCTCTCTGTTACCGGCCTCGGTGGCGTCGTGGTTAGGCCATCGGTCTACAGGCTGGTAGGTACTGGGTTCGGATCCCAGTCGAGGCATGGGATTTTTAATCCAGATACCGACTCCAAACCCTGAGTGAGTGTTCCGCAAGGCTCAATGGGTAGGTGTAAACCACTTGCACCGACCAGTGATCCATAACTGGTTCAACAAAGGCCATGGTTTGTGCTATCCTGCCTGTGGGACGCGCAAATAAAAGATCCCTTGCTGATAATCGGAAAGAGTAGCCCATGTAGTGGCGACAGCGGGTTTTCGCTCAAACTCTGTGTGGTCCTTGATCATATGTCTGACGCCATATAACCGTAAATAAAATGTGTTCAGTGCGTCGTTAAATAAAACATTTCTTTCTCTGTCTGTGTGTTTGTCTCTCTCTCTCTGTCTGTGTGTTTGTCTCTCTCTCTGTCTCTCTCAAGTGTATACTAGATTTAGATCTACGTTGGTGTAAGTTAATAATTTATTTTATTGTTAAAACTGTATTATCTAATGTTAATAGCTAAATAATATGCTGGATTACAGATTGTAGGAATACACCCAATATACATATTGTATTGATCTGAATCGGAATTTCAAAATGTATGCCTACACTTGTACTGCATTTGTCAAATTGGGTATCAAGGTTTTTTTATTTATTAAACTTGGCAACAGGTAGGTTTTTGTTTTTTAATTTATCAAAAAAAAAAAATATATATATTACCACGGCGTTGAAGGGACATACAAAGAAAAAAATAATAAAATTTAAAACGTGCGCACGAGTTACTGAAACGTGCGCACGACTTATTAAAGCGTGCGCACGAGATATTAAATCGTGCGCACGAGTTATTAAAGCGTACGCACGAGTTATTAAAGCGTGCGCACAACTTGTTATTAAAGCTAGTATTGTACGCATTTTTGGTACACATGCACGTGCAGTATTAAAAAGATGAGCGATTGAATATTCCAGCAGGTACAGAGGCTGGATGATATGGCAAGAAGGTGCGATCTCATTCGAGGATACTTCAGTCTCGGTTTCACCTATGTAGATATGACATATGTTCTTGCTAAAAATCATGGCATTGTACTTTCGGTTCGCCATTTGAAGCGATTATTAAGAGACCTTTCACTCTTTGGAGAAAAGAATACAGTCAAATCGTCCTGCCGCAATCTTTTAACAGGAACTCTCCAAGTTTGTCCATTTCTCAATGGCGTCAAAGCTTGGGCGTAATCTTTAATAACTCATATGCACGTTTTAATAACTCGTGCACACGCTTTAATAACTAGTGCGCACGCTTTAAAAAAAAAAATTCTATGTCCCTTCAACGCCGTGGTAATATATATATATAAAAAAATTAAAAAAAAAAAAATATATATATATATATATATACATATACATATACATATACATATACATATATATATATATATAGATATATATATATATATTCCGATCTTATTTACTTTTGGTAAACCGTCTAAATTTACTTTAAAAAAATTTATACTTTAAATGTAATTATAGTGCAAGACACGAGGAATGCAACATACTATTATAGGTTACATACGGGATACATTAAAGTAGGTATAATTTTATTAGTAGTAGTCATATTGTACACACTTCGCACAACACTTGCGTACCTCTGGTGTCTGCTTAAGTATCCCTCAGCGCTCGTCTGTTATCAATTAGCGCACCAACAACACTCGGCTAATACCACAATTACGGGAAAAGGCAAAAGTTATTGTGACACACAAAAGACAAAGATAATTGATGATAAGTTTTTACTGCCGTGTATGAAACGTTATAACATGGAAAGAGAAATGTCTGAAGATATGGAAACGAGCAATAGTCCATGAAAAGGGCGCACCTGTCATATGTGTAACCGGATGTTTTAAATTGCATATCACATACACTACAATTTTAAAACAGTTTACATATATTTTATTCTTTCTAACTCTAATAGTGCAAAGCTGTTTCTTATTTTGTTTCTATTGTTTTCCCGTGTCTTTGGTATTGTCAGCTTGGGTTGTGTTCACCCTCAACTCAGTGTTCAGGCCAGGTATTCGTTCAGTAGTAAGCTCATCTATTGTTTCTTTTGTTACCTGGTGTTCTCTGTCATGTCATGTCATAGGGTTTTACGTGCACATTCAGAACAAGCTGTTGTAGCGCACGCCATGACAGGAAAGGTGGGTGTAAGGGGAGAGGAGGGACCGCCTGCACTGGCAGGTGCAAGGGAGCACCAGCAGTCCGATCAAATCGGTAGCAGGCGGGTGGGGGTGGTGGTGGTGCTATGGAATTTGAATGGAGCAGTTAAATGCCAAAGAGAAAAGGGGAAAATATCCGCCCGGTCCCCCCTTCCCCTAACCCTAACCCTAACCCTAACTCCAACCCTAACCCCAACCCTAGTCCTAACCCCAGCCATAACCCCAACCCTAACCCTAACCTTAACCCTAACCCTAACCCTAACCCTAACCCTAACCCTAACCCTAACCCTAACCCTAACCCTAACCCTAACCCTAACCCTAACCCTAACCCTAACCCTCAACCCTAACTAAAAATAATAATGGAGGGGACCGGGCGGATATTATACCCAATTTTGATTGAGGGAATTTGGCGCAATTTTGAACGGTCGGTCGAAAGGTAAATGGCCGAGCTAATATAGGTTTTGATATTAGTGAATCGAGAGTAGCTCGTTAATTTTAGACGTTTACGATGCTGTGGTGTCTCCCTAGGTTGCCCATAGGGCCATTATAAAGGGCCTGACCGCTTCTGGTCGAGGCATCACCAAGTACCAAGTTATTACCAGCAGCAAGTATTGGGGGTTTGGGTGGGGGTGGCCAATATTCTTTTGTTCAGCTTCCCCCGGGTGCATTGCAATTGTGTACTCGGAACGGTATTCTTTTGTCCGGTTCCTTATTAGAGTACGTGCTGGGCCATTAAATGGGGGCGGGTGCATTGTTATCATTAGTCAATGCACTCTGTGTGTGAATCCTAGTTTTGTGTTAAGGTTGTACCTATTGTCTTACGTCCCTATTCTAGTGAGTTCAACGGTCATTCATGACCACCCATCCCCCTCCGTCCTTGTATAGCATTGAATACAATGACGGAGGGGAAGTTAAACTAGCCTAGCTATCTAATTTGAAGGGTTAAACCCTTATAAGTGTAGGTATTGGTTTAAAAAGCCTAGTGCTTGGCATACTTAACTTTATTACCAATGCAATAGACGAAACTAACGGTGGCAAGTAGCAATTGTATACATATATGCACCAATCTAGGTACTTAGTTTGAAGAATTTTTATTCCCGCCCCCTAAATATAGGATTTTAGTAGGTTTACTTGGTTACTTGGTTTGTCTTCGGGCTATCTGGATAGTTGGGTATCGGTTTTCCTGCATGTCTTTGCTTCTGGAACCCTAGTTGACTTACCTTAGTTAGCTAGGATGGAATGCATCAGTAATAATAAAAAAAGCATGGTGCGGGTGCAAAGACAAATTCGTGCAGTTTATTTACAGTTAGGTGTAGTGGGGTTCTTGATCCGTGATTGGCTGGATTGGACCAATGAGAGTGCTGCAAAAAATAGGCGATAATTAGTGGTGTCCTATCTTGGTTGATTATCTAATGATGTTGATTGGCTGGTTAATTAGCCAATTGGGTTACTGCGACTTCGATCCTGTCTTAGTGAGAAAGAAAGAAAAAAAAAAAACAAAAAAAAAACGAAAAAAAAAAAAAAAAAAAAATAATGTGTCGTTAGCGGGTGGTGTATGCCAGTTGTCAATCACGAGCTTCAGAACATGAACATATTTACAGTAGAATAATATGGTTATCGTGGTTAGGTCTGGATGGCATTGGCATATCTAGTGGTTATTAATCACTCGCTACCGTCCCGCCGTTAATCCCCAGGTTGGAGTGCCTGGTCGAGTGCTTAAGGTCGCTCTTCCATCCAAGGGATGTACAGGCGGGTGGGCCAATCGCAACGCACCTTTCCATACTGAGTGTCGAATATCGATCCGGTTCACTTCTAACACACATTGTGTATTCTTTCTTCTGTCTTAATTGACGACTGCCGCTCACGAGCGCTCCCGAGGTGCCATTCGGTGATATCCGGAGAGCCGGGTCTTGCCGTGTGCTGCCTTGGGACATCGCCTTGCGCGGCACATCTTATTATTTCCTCCATCTTAATTATATGGAATCTTTCTCTCCACTTTCTTTCTTTTCTTGCTGGCCTCTGCTAGTACGTCTATCCTTTACTGTTATCTTTACTTAAATGAATATCTATTGGGTGCTGGGGCTATTGGCTGGGTGGGTTCGGGTTCTGACCAATTACAACCCGGTCCCTTAATAAATGTCTTCTATTTGGTCCGTGCTCTTAGCCGGCCAAAAAAAAGATAATCTGGACCTAGTGTGAGAGTGGTTGCATGAATGTTTGTTTTTTCGCCGTGGCTTGGCGGCGCATACACCTGGCAGTGTCTGTGCCGCCCGCCACAGGCGGAATATATGGCTGGGTGTGAATGTGTTTTAGTTTTTAATTATTTATGGTATATTGATTATATTTTTAATTAATTGTTATAATAAATGTAGTAATTAGTTGTTAAAAACCTTCCTTTTAGCATTTTAACTTAGTACTATTTTAACTTACATGTACCCGTTTTTTTTAAAAATCAAACAGGTTTCAAACGGTATTAATTTGATCGGTCAGTATTGTATATATACAAACAAAAAAACCTGACCGGTACTCGGTGCCACCCACTTAACGAATAAGTGGTTTCTTGGGTGACACCGAGGATTATATAGCAATGACATCTGTCATCCGTGTAGGTGACGCACCCCTTCGGGTGTAGAGCTCACGAATGCTTGAGGAGAACGGCGAGGACACCTCACCCCATGAACTGGATCAACCTACATGCTAATCAACATCAACAACGACAGCATATACGTTTCACCACTACACCAGACGGCGGCTCGCGGGCTTTTTCTTCATATATCATCATTCTCATACCATTCACTTCATCTAAGTATGGCCCACCCGGTGTTGTATGGATAACCTGGGGGGGGGGGGGGCGGGATGGGGGGGATGGGGGGGGGACGCCGTGGTAGGGTGCTTATTTGGGTGCGATAGGGCGTTGGCGGTTTGGACCGATAGGGATGCCTGTTAGGAGGCCTCCCCCCCCCCCCCCGGAACGCCCCCCCAGTAGTATCAGGGCCTGTATAGCCCCATGACGCCTGTATAGCCCCATGACCTACTTTCCGTGACCTTGACCTTGATGACGTCACGGGACCTCGTCCTGTATAGCCCATGACGCCTGTATAGCCCCATGACCTACTTTCCGTGACCTTGACCTTGATGACGTCACGGGACCTCGTCCTGTATAGCCCCATGACGCCTGTATAGCCCCATGACCTACTTTCCGTGACCTTGACCTTGATGACGTCACGGGACCTCGTCCTGTATAGCCCCATGACGCCTGTATATCCCATGACCTACTTTCCGTGACCTTGACCTTGATGACGTCACGGGACCTCGTCCTGTATAGCCCCATGACGCCTGTATAGCCCCATGACCTACTTTCCGTGACCTTGACCTTGATGACGTCACGGGACCTCGTCCTGTATAGCCCCATGACGCCTGTATAGCCCCATGACCTACTTTCCGTGACCTTGACCTTGATGACGTCACGTGACCTCGTCCTACTGGCCCATTTAGACTGGTCTTGACCTTGATGACGTCACGGACTACTGTACCGTGTGCAACGTCCTACTGACCCGGCCCTGACCTACTTAGACCGGCCCCTGACCTACTTAGCCCGGCCCCGACCCGTCGTACTTAGCAACGCCCGTGCTATCCTGTCTGTGGGATCCCTTGCTACTAATGGGAAACTGTAGCGGGTTTCCTCTCTAAAACTGTCCAAAAGTATGTTTCACATCCAATAGGCAATGATTCATAAATCGAGGTGCTCTAGTGGTGTCGTTAACCTACCACATCTAAGGACTCGGCCCGACGCCAGGTAGTGTGTTTAATTTTAGCGCACTGAATGATGAATGGTTATCACTGTTTACATCCGGGAAGCGGTGGTATCCTATTTTATTGTTGGTGGCAATACTGAACTAGAAGTTACATTCTTAAAGACGTGAAATAAGAAATGATTTAAATGGTGTAAAATAGAATTCTCGCTCTACCCTATCTGATAGCGCATTCACAAGATTATTATGAACTAACCTATTTCGTCACTTCATTCCGCGCTTCGCCGCTCGCACATATAACGGTTTAAATGACAGATGTTGTTAACATGCTTTTAATAGTCAAGTGCGAACGACTTCGCGTCCATCGCTGAGGGTACGTCGTTCGTATCTCATGTGGGGAAATTATATATTTCTATTATTTTTTAAACCCAAATAATAATTTATAGTTTGTTTTTATTTTACTTATTTACTTACTTATTTATTTGTTTATTTATTTATTATGTTACGATTTTTTTTCAAGCAGCCTCTAATAACCCTGTGGGGACGGGACGTAACTCAGTGTTCTCTTGATGTGCGGTAGGTCTGGGATCGATCCCCGTCGGTGGGCCCATTGGGCTATATCCAGCCAATGCTCCACAACTGGACAACGGTATGTACTATCCTGTCTGTGGGATGGTGTAGGATCCCTTGCTGGTAATAAAAAAAAAAGTAGTCCATGCAGTGGCGACAGCGGGTTTTCTCTCAAAAATCTGCGTGGTCCTTAACCATATGTCCGTATAACCGTAAATACAATGTGTTGAGTGCGTCGTTAAATAAAACATTTCTTTCTTTCTTGTATAACCATAAATAAAATATGTTGAGTAAATAAAACATTTCCTTCCTCGTAAAATAAAGATTAATTGAACACAAATATTTTATTTTGTTTTAGCCATAGGAAAAGAAAGACATATTTGTCTCGAAGAAAGGAATGTTTGTTAAGAAGAAAGGCATATGTGTTAAGGAGAAGAAAGGAATATTTGTTAAGGAGAAGAAAGGAATATTTGTTAAGGAGAAGAAAGGAATGTGTGTGTGTGTGTGTGTGTGTGTGTGTGTGAGAAAGATCCCCAGCCCATTGCTTTGAAGAAAGAACGCGTGACTGCAACTGAACGCTCCGACCTAAACTATGATCTTTTAACTACATTTTAAACACAAGTATTTCCCTAGAGTACAAGCCTTTTTACAGGGCTTTTTTAATTACCAAATAGGTAAATACAGTGGTCGATCTAGGATCGATCCCCGTCGGTGGCCCATTAAGCTATAGCCAACTAGTGTATTATGTCTGGTATATCAAAGATCGTGGTATGTTCTGTCTTGTACACACAGCTCTTGCTACTATAAAGTAGCGGTAGTAATATCCAATCACAAATCTAGTCATAGAGTAAAAAACACAAAAAACAAACGCAATGTTTTGGTTTTTCATTTATTTCTAAATTACAAATCACTGACACATATATAAAATGGACACACACTGGGTTACATCGAGAGGCCTTAAGGGCGACATGTGAATAATATGAGTGTTCATTTCTCTTCATCATCGTCGTCCTCCTCATCGTCGGTATCGTCGTCGTCTTGTTCATCCAAATATTCGCCGATCCATGAACGATACTGATTTAATTTAGAACGAATCTGTGGTCTCACATCTTTGTCTGGATTCACAAACTGTAAACATTTTCTAGTGTTGGGACCTTTGTCAAAGTAATGCATATAGGTCAGGAAGCGAGAGTACGTGTCTTTAAATAACTTCCATTGCAATGTCTTCATGTTTCTTTCAATGGCATCTTGGGACATGTTTTTTTCTTCGTAGCGTTTCCTCTTGCTTTGGAGATAGTCACGATTGATGTCGAATACACGTTCCACCATGAGACGAATGCCTTCGTTTTCCAGGTCGGGCGACGGCTCTTCTTCTTTTTCATTTCCCTCTTCGCACGTTTTCACGTGTCGCTGCAAGTCGCTTCCGTCTTTAAAGACCAGACCACACGTATCGCAAGACTGCATTCTCTTGACTTTTTTCAGATAGGGTTCTACCTCATCATCTTCTTCGTCGTCACTTTCGTAGGCGGGTATGCCTGGTAGTTTTCTCTTGAATGCGTTTCTTTGCATGATTTGCATGTAGACCTCTTTCTTCGTCGGTGGCTGCAACTCTTCTGAGACATTCGCCGTTACGTTCGTGCTTTTATACCATTCGGACGGCCCCGTCTCTAAACCATTAGGCCGAAGACGCCAATGTTCGGGCGTGGTCGGTTTCAAGTCCACCAAGAGATGTCCGTAGGGCCTGTGGGTAGCTTCCTCAAACTGATGCATGAAATGACGAGTATTTCCAGGATACATCTGCCGTGCCAAAGTCAGAACTTGCTGCTTGTCGATGGGGTTGTTGAACAGCGCTAGATAATGGCAGTTTCTTCTCTGTGTCGGGTCCTTGCTGTGATACAAGTTCTGGTTGATGGCAATCACAGAGAGGTTTCTGTGGTGACTTCCTTCTGTGAACAGGTCGGTGATGCGAGGGTCTTTTCCAGCTGTAGACATCAAGTCGTCCAACACGATGAGATTTCTGACTCTGGGATCCAAATAACGATCCTTTTCCAAATTCTCAGGTATGCCTTGAACAAATTTCACCCGAGCAACCATTTTGATCGTATCATAGAGGGGTTGCCATCGTTTGTAGAGCCAGATGATGCGCTGGGGAGGCGGCTGGATTTGACCATCCCTCAGCAGTTTGTACAACAAAACTGTCTTTCCACACGACGTGGGTCCCGACACGATCATGGTGAAGGGATGTAACAATCTTAGGGGCTGCTGCTGCAGCGGAGCAGGAGCTATAGGAGCCCTATGAGCAGGAGCTATAGGAGCCAGAGGAGCTATATGAGCTAGAGGAGCCAGAGGAGCTATAGGAGCCAGAGCAGGAGCTATAGGAGCCAGAGGAGCCAGAGGAGCTAGAGGAGCCAGAGGAGCTAGAGGAGCCAGAGGAGCTATAGGAGCCAGAGCAGGAGCTATAGGAGCCAGAGGAGCTATAGGAGCCAGAGGAGCTATAGGAGCCAGAGCAGGAGCTATAGGAGCCAGAGGAGCAGGAGCTATAGGAGCCAGAGGAGCAGGAGCTATAGGAGCCAGGGGAGCTATATGAGCTAGAGGAGCCAGAGGAGCTATAGGAGCCAGAGCAGGAGCTATAGGAGCCAGAGGAGCTATAGGAGCCCTAGGAGCCAGAGGAGCAGGAGCCGGAACTATAGGAGCCATAGGAGCCTGGAGTTGAGCTGAATGGAAGGTCTTCCAATGACGTAGCATATTTGATGGTTTTGAAAAAGTCTTTGGACATACGGGACACGATCTTTTGTTCATGACATGTTCCGGAATAAACCAATTCTGATTCATGATGTTGATTGTTGAAGTGTTCGACGTGAACTGACGATGTTGAAACTGCCATGCCCCCTTTTATAGCCTTCTCAGAAATGCTTGTGCCGTTTCGGGGCTTTCCAACCCGTACCACTTTGTTGTTGTTGTTGTTATTTCCGTTTCAGATCGGCTTTGGCTTGCTCTACCACTTGTTGTGTTGGGGAGACCATGACGACTTTGGGTGTCGGGGACTTGTTCTGTTCCTCTTTTTCTTTTTTCCACGTGGGATCGTAGAGTTCTAGACATCGATCCACACTGTACATGATCTGACTTTCCCCACCACGTTGAATTTCGAAGTGAGGTTGAAGTTTACCGTGTGCCTGCAGTTTATAGAAACGGGTCCACTTATCCACGTCGGGTACATATAACTTGTACTGGTCTGACATGTTGCTCCTCTGAAAGTTCTACCTCAAATGACGAGTTTTCCAAAAACTATTTTACTTATATACCTTATGACGCATAAAGATATGGTACAGGAATGTTTGAATGTGTGTGTGTGATACGTATGACCAGTGTCCCTCCTCCCAAGCACAAATCTCATCGTGCGAGCTCCCAAAAATAATCGTTACCAAAATATTACCCTTTACCAGTGTTACTACCATAGGGACACGTCCAGAGACACACTCATGGACCCAGGACATAAATAAGAAAGCAAAACCTGTTATTCACGGTTTTATTCACAACATACAACATGAAAACATAGCACACAAGTGTCTAAAACATTTAATGTATGAACAGGTTGTTCACATAAGGACATCTTGGAGAGAGTCTGTAATGTTCCATCACTGGGTCGTCTGTTTTCTTCCATCGGTAGGCACGTAGTCCACAACAGTAACAGACGACGGCATCGTGATCTCCCGTGTAGAAGAAACCGGCCTTGGCAAGTTCTTTTGGTTTTTGACGTAATTGTATGGGCCACCGAGCATACGTCAGCATCCGGGCATAGAAATGTCTCATTTCGGGACGATGACAGAACACGTAACGTCTCGAATAGCAATCTTCCTCATCCCAGACAGCATCTGTTTCACAGGCAGCATCCGTCTGATCTGTGGGTTCATCCACGAGTTCGCCATCTTCAATTCTATCCCCAATTTTGCGTGTAGCATCCGCTTGATCCACACAATGAGTACTCTTCTTCTCATCTTGTTTGCTAGTCACACATTTGATTGTATGTCTTTCTGAACATTTGCAGACCAAAACGTCGTCCTCGTCGCTACTGTTGCTACTAAGACTGATCGAATATCCCGATGCCATCTTCTTCGTTCCAGATAGAGTGCAACAAGCCACAAGAATATCAGAATCATAAAACACGTCTGTTCTCTAGTAAAACGAACGTATATCTGGTCGTTTTCGGCGAGCGGATGACAATGAAACCGTATCTAGCCTTTTTATACTCTTTCGTGTCAGTCTAAGTAGGTCAGGGGCCGGTCTAAGTAGGTCAGGGGCCGGCCTAAGTAGGACGTTGCACACGGTACAGTAGTCCGTGACGTCATCAAGGTCACGGTCAGTCTAAATGGGCCAGTAGGACGAGGTCACGGTCGTGACGTCATCAAGGTCAAGGTCACGGAAAGTAGGTCATGGGGCTATACAGGCGTCATGGGGCTATACAGGACGAGGTCCCGTGACGTCATCAAGGTCAAGGTCACGGAAAGTAGGTCATGGGGCTATACAGGCGTCATGGGGCTATACAGGCCCTGATACTACTCCCCCCACCCATGGAAATCCGGACTGACCGGAATGGGCCTCCCGCCTGTTGGAGCGCCGGATTGGACAGTGGCGCTGAGTTCCCCCCTTTGCGAATCCTTTATCCTCCAGGGCTAATTTTAAATTAAAAAAATATATATATATATATATATAAATAATATTATCAATTAAACAATTATAGTATATATTTCTTTCGAACTGCCCGACTGAAAATTTATTTATATTTTTGCACCTACTAATTACATAATAAAAGAATAGAATGATATAGGTTTTTTCATTTATGGTGCTACTATATTTAATATATTATATAATATATGTTAATGATAGACCCCAAATTGTTTTAGTTTTTTTATTCTTTTTTAAGTGGTCATACCACACTATTAAAAATTACCCCCTGCATTTTTCTCACACACTCTCCCCCCCCCCCCCCCCCCCCCCCGCCCCGGAGTCGGTCACTGGCGAAGTCAGAGGCTGAATCCGGGGTGGGTGTGCCTGAACCCTAGTGGATAGGGGCACGTAAAATGAGTTGCCAGTCCAGTCCAGGCGGGTGGAAACCGGCCTCGGTGGCGCAGTGGTTAAGCCATCGGACTACAGGCTGGTAGGTACAGGGTTCGCAGCCCGGTACCGGCTCCAACCAAAGCGAGTTCTTAAGGGATCAATGGGTAGGTGTAAGGCCACTACACCCTCTTCTCTCTCACTAACCACTAACAAACTAACAATTAACCCACTGTCCTGGACAGGCAGTCCAGATAGCTGAGGTGTGTGCCCAGGACAGCGTGCTTGAACCTTAATTGGATGTAAGTACGAAAATAACTTGAAATCAATCAAATCAGGCGGGTGGTTTTGAGTAATTGTTAATTTATATTGCTAACTTTATGCCAGCTAATTTGGTTGAGTAAATGTTTTTACTTTTGTCGTTTCACCGTTCTCCCCCCGGGTTGGAATACGTGGTCTGTTCCAGTGCGTAGGGTGGATGTTCCACCAAGGGGGTCACAGATGTCACGATTCAAGCATTGTCATATCTAGCGGTTATTAAATCATTCGCTACCATCCCGCCGTTGATCCCCGGGTTGGAGTGCTTGTTTGGTCGAGTGCTTAAGGTCGCTCTTCAGTCCGAGAGATGTACAGGCGGATGGTTTTGAGTAATTGTTAATTTATTGCTGAATTTGTGCCAGCTAATTTGGCTAGGTATATGCTTTTACTTTTGTCGCTTCACCATTCTCTCCCCGGGTTGGAATACGTGGTCTGTTCGAGTGCGTAGGGTGGATGTTCCATCCAGGGAGTCACGGGTGTCACGAGTTAAGCACCTTCCCTCCGTTGGTCCCCCGGTTTGGAGTGCATGTCGGTCGAGTGCAGAAGGTCGCTCTTCTCTCCGGGAGACGTACAGGCGGGTGGTTGCGATCATTTTCTAATTTTAGTTTTTAACTTTATGACTGTCAGGAGCCCGATGGGTGTGCTACGGTTTCCCATCCTGCCTGCGATCAGTCGGGTTGGTGGTCCGCGTCGACCGAACGCTGGCAAGGCGGACAGTACGTGGCACTTATAGTTTTGGTTTGGTGGACTGGACGAATTGATATACTGCTTTAAGGTTTTATGTTTTAGATATTTATCAGGGTTAAGTAAAAAGTTAGGTGTAATTGATTTATTATGGTTGGCTTCGGTTATTGATTCTATCATTAGTTTTCTCTGGCTGTTGTGTAGCGTGCAATTCAGGAGATAGTGTTTCATGTCTTCCCG
This sequence comes from Gigantopelta aegis, assembly GCF_016097555.1. Lineage (NCBI taxonomy): Eukaryota > Metazoa > Mollusca > Gastropoda > Neomphalida > Peltospiridae > Gigantopelta > Gigantopelta aegis. Next base: position 26,226,277 of record NC_054713.1, on the reverse strand, counting down.
GGTGCCACACTCACAGTCAGGGGTTTTATTGGTGAAAGAGCAGCTGTTGAGCTGCGAAGATTTACCTATGCGCAATTTAGTAATTATGGTGTTCTCTGGAGTCAGAGACTTTTAAACATTCAAGCAAGACAGGTGGTTTTCAGCATTGCAAGTTTTATAGTTGATCAAGTTCTGCACGGCACAGTTATTAACAGCACAGGTAAATACAAACATATATATTAAGATATAACTATGTGTTTTAAGTAGTAAAATAGATTAGTGTATGCATATTTTATGATAAGCCTTAAATTACAACTTAGCATGTGTAAGCAGTTGATTAAACTTATTCTATAGCGAACGAGTTAAAGTAGTGTTTAATAATGTTTATAATTATATAGGGATATTTGTCTTCTAAGACGAATATTTGATTAGGTTTGATAATACAAATAAGTAAATAACTAAATCAGTTATTAATCTACTTTATTATTAAGTGTATATATGAATATATTCTATGTGTATATTTTATGTGCTCCTTTTTATAAGTGGTATTTTGTTGACAGGTTATCAATGATGTAGCACAACCAGCATCATTATTCAAACGACCTGACCCACAGTCGGTAGGTTAAATATTTACTTATATGTGATATCGTGATTCTGTGTGTTATAGAATATACAGACAGGTATTTATATAGTTTTATGACGTGCTTAGCATATGCTTATAGCAATGATGTGATAATTAAATTAACCTTTGAATTATAATTATATTTGATTTGAGTCTCTGTGAATTGAAATGTTGGTGTTAAATGTACATTAGTAATACAATATTGTAGTAATTTGTACTTGGCAAATAGCGTTATGTATGGTAAAATAATATATGTTGTAACCTGGAAAATGTAACTGATTTTATGTCCTTTTGTTATTCCAGAGTCGTTATTTGTGTTGATGTATGTTTTACATGTACATCGGAACTTCACATCCCTCCAGGTGATCCCCGAATAAACACCGTAAACCCCAGCTGAAGTCTTCTGTGATATATATAGAACTTTCGGTAACATTGGAGCCGACGTAGGGACTGGGTGTGTTCTTAACACAAAAATACAATTATAACCCAGTCGGGACCCGTAACAGTTCAACTGCCCGTGGCCCACAGCTCCGGGACGTAGCTTCACTTGAGGGGGGAGTATGTAGTAGTGTTGGTATAAAGTGATCCTACTGGCAGTAGCTTATGGGAATTTCGATATTAGCTCAGTCGGTAGAGCACTGGACTCTCGTACTGAGAGACTGTGGTTCGAATCCCCTAAGTGGAGGTTGATTTTTATCTGTTACATATGCAAACGAGCCACATCACTAAAGTGGGTCCAGAACGAAGTTTACACAGGCATTGATACAGGTCTGGCACCGTCGTCTCATTGAGGCCACAAAACGCTGGAGAAAGGGATGGTACGGGCTGTGAGGGTTGCTGGCTGTAACCTGTTTCGCAGATGCGTGGTTCTGATCCATGTGTCTTGGCGACAGGTTGTCACGGGTGGTCGGCCGCTACGGGGACAATCCCTGACCTGGTTGTTTTGTTGATATTGTTAAATTGCGATAAGTGCCATATGGTGTTTCTGTGGACGTTGAATTGACGGGCGACGCCACGCTGCGAGGTCCCAGATTATGGTGTTTTTCTGACTTCTGGACTTCTGAAGGCTGCACAGAGTGGCAATGATTTGCGACTGAATATATGGCCTTTTATGGTGAACACTGGACAGCATTTCTCCCTAATACCCCATGTTTCTTGCAAAAAGCATGCAATCGCTGCAACAACTCCTTGGTTACATTTCTTTGAGCTGTTTCATTCACATTTTCTCTGGTTTACATCCATAAATCCATTCATAAATTTATTACTCGGGTGCATGTGCAGGGGGAAGGGTATTGGAGGTCGAAACCCTTACATGCCCAAGCTTTAAAAAAAATCGAAATGTATTTTCTGGGGGAGCATGGCCCTATATAAACTTCGCTCAACAGTCTATAACCCCAACTCCGCTGAAATCCCTACACACGCGCCTTGGAAACCCGCTACATGTGTTTTTAGCAAGGGATCGTTTATATGTATCATCCCACAGACAGGATATCACATACCATGGTCTTTTATATACCCGCCGATGGGGATCGATCTAGACTGACCGCGCATTTCCAAAAAACACCTTTTTAGGTCTAAGTAATGAATAAAAATAACATATAGTCTTGAAAATTGTTACGTAAATCGAACACAGTACCCTCTTCCTCTGCCCTTAGAGCGTTACGTAATTAGTAACACACCCTTACATGTAACGCGTATGCCAACAGCTGGCCACTGTCAAAATTTCAAGACAAATCCCCCACCCACCGACCCCTGGAAAGGTGTTGTACCATACCTCTATGGATATAAATATGTTTTGGAGATATGAGACGTCCCCTCAATCAAGACAGTTAAATTTGTTCAAAAATTGCAAAATCTCACGTAGGAGCCCGTCAAAAGTGTGCCACTTTCGAAATACTGGCTTTGTTTTTGACCTGGATAAGCCAGCGTAGTGAAGTCAATGCGGAGTGCGGCGTCATATATACACCAAAAGTAGGCCTATTTTCTGTTCTGCTTAAAGAATAAAAATTATTCCGGATACTGCCGCTTTAATTCGAATCACCTCGGCCGATTACGTATTTCCTCGGTATTTACCGTTTGATCCGTGGAGCAGTGCGCGAAAGCTGGGAAATCCCAGAACAAGATTGCGTGAGATTACTAATCTTTTTTCCCACACTTTCTGTAGGTTTTTTGTGTGCAATTTATATTTAGAATGTTTGAATACTTATGTATTGTATATACAGTAATATTTTAATTGAAATAATCGATATGTTTCCGTTTGTATTGATATATAATTTCTAATAATAACCGAGACCCATCAAGATAAACGTCTCTGGCAGAGACTGGCACGATATTGTTATCAAATTATGTAACTATGTTTATCGGAGGCCCAATAAATGTCAAAATGTTAAAAACGGACTGTAGATGTTCACCTTAGTGAACTAATAATAACCTATAGTCCGTCCCATAGGGAACGCCTTTTGTTTCCATACGATGAAATTTACTACAAATTATTTTATTTCTGAGCCGATTAATTTGTATATTGCAGACAAAAATACACTTTTACTTTTCTTCATAGGTCAAGCCAAACAGAAATTATTTACAGAAAACAGGGACGGGACTAATTTAGCAAATTTGAAACAAAAACAAATACTTAGTTCCACCATTGTTTCTAGAGTATATTGTATAAATTGAATTCAACAAACTGTGTTTGCATGTGTACACACTAATATCATATTATCTGCCATATCTTTGATTCGATTTAAAGTTGTTTCACCCTGAAACCGATTCAAACCCGGTGTTATTTCGCCCTTAGTCCCGTTCACCCAGGGTTGGTTCGCCCTAAATTTCACATCGTTGACATGGACCTGCAACTTGCATGGGTAAAGTAAATACACATCTGTTACATTCACAGGGACGGCACAGACTAATGGGGGGGGGGGGGGGGGGGGGGGCACAAACTCGATTTTTTCTTTATATATAGTATATATGGAGTAGGACGAAACAAAATGTGGGACAACCACCTCCCCTCCTGGTACCCCGGTTCCTACGAGCTTGTAACTATATTTTGAATGTGTGGGTTTTTAATATCTAGATAAACCTTTAAAAATTTTATGTGTTTTATAGTTTGTTTGTTTTGTTTAACACCACTAGAGCATATTGATTTAGTAATCATCGGCTATTCAGGGGCGAATTATGGGGGGTTTCCCAGTTGCATGGAAACCCCCCTTCAGCTAAAAAAAATAACCCCACCACATAGATCTAAACTGATGTCCACGTAAAATTTATAATTTCAAATTATAAACATTTACATATTATTTCAGAAACCCACCCCACCCTTACCTAAAGCATAATCCGCCCCTGGCTATTGGATGTCAAACATTTGGTAATTTTGACATATAGTCTTAGAGATGAAACTGCTACAGTTTTCCATTGGGAAGCAAGGGATCTTTTATATGCACTATCCCACAGATAGGATAGCACATACCATGGCCTTTGCTACAACGGAATGAGAATTTGTTTTATCTAGATAGATAAATTTGCTGAATGTGGTAACATTCAGACAGTCCTAAAAATGCACAAGGTTAAATTAAGCAAATAAATTAAGATTGAACTTAACCCACTCATTACAATGGGTTAACCAGGAGGGGACATGATAACCCCCTATCTCCGATCACGCCTCTTGCCCCCTCCCCGAATCACCTTTTATATTTGGCAGTTGCCCCAAAACACGACTTGTAGACAGTGTGGGTGCTCCCCCTTATAAAATCCTGGCTACACCTTTGACTCAATATTTATAAGGGTTTTTTTTATAAATAAGCACAACAAGCAAACATATAAACATATATGTTTTGATAAAACACTGAACAGTTTTGTTTTGAAAAGTTCTGGCTTTATTCTAATCCACTAAATGTTTCAGCTTCCGAAACGTGTGACTTTACTCATATTTATCTTGATGCTCACATGGGAAACTTTGCTGCTTAATGTTCAGCCAATTTAGTGCTCATTTGAAGGGTAGAAATAATATTAATAATAAAATGTTTGCTATTTGCATAACAACAACTTCTTTATAAACATCAATACACTTTAGAACCGAGTTGTGTAAGCCCATTAAAACTGATCTGCCAAATACAATACTTTTTTTCTTAAAACATTTTGGGGGGGGGCTATTAAAAAATTGCATGTGCGGGTCAAAGTGCTGACATGACTCACCCTGGCTTCTCAAATTCAACTAGCCCTCCATTGTAATTTAAATGCACAGTCAAAAAGCAATCCCAAGTGTATACCCTCTCATCCTGGTGTTTCTAATTCCACAAAATGCATTTTTTATATTTAAAAAAAAACGCACATATTTCTGAGAAGTTTGTTTTGTTTGACACCACTAGAGCACATTTATTTATTAATCATCGGTTATTGGATGTTAAATATCTGGTTATTTTGACATGTAGTCTTAGAAAACCCACTACATTTATCCATTAGTAGCAAGGGATCTTTTATATGCACTTTACCACAAATAGGATAGCACATATATATATATAGAGGTTATTACCAGAGTGTTTTTCGGTATCGTCAATATCATATATTAGGAATAAAAATTGTATTATGCAAGCCTCTGGCGAGCATAATACATTATTTTTATTCCTAATATATGATATTGACGATACCGAAATACAGGAGAGTAATAATCTCTTTATCATATAAGGTCAAGCTTAATACAATGTGTTTTTGTAAACTGTACACACAACTTTAATTCCAGTCCGCCATTACTAGATATTCAAATGACGTAAGAATATGTGTATTTTTGAATGGAAATGACGTCAAACTCGAATGACATCATTTTGGATGTCCTTACATCAAAATAAAGTTATGGCTATTGTTTTTTGTTTTCTGCATGCTGGACAGCTTTCAGTGTCAAATTGCCATTGAAATGTTTTTATTTGATGACTATGAATGCATACGTCAATCATGGAGTGTCACCCAAGTACGTTTGCTTAAATGTCAATAAACCTAGTGCTGAGACCTCGACTAATTTACATCTAATTTGCAAAGTTATCAAATTCTTAAAGTATGTGATCTGAAAAATACCACATACTTCGATTGCACTGAAAATGTAAGATTATCATATATATATATATATATATATATATATATATATATATATATATATATATATATATATATATATATATATATATATATATATCACTGCCTTTGATATACCAGTCATGGTGCACTGGCTGGAATGAGAAATGACCCAATGAGCACACTGACGGGGATAGATTCTAGACCGACCTTGCATCAAGCGAGCGCTTTACCACTGGGCTACGTCCCACCCCATGAATGCAGGGTTGAAAATTTAAAAAAAACAATGGTCGCCAGTAGGGCCAGTTGAAAACACATTTTACTGGCCCTTCTCAAATTCAACTAGCCCTCCATTGTAATTTAAATGCACAGTAAAAATCAAGACTAGAAATTCTTTGTTGAATAATAATCATGTGCTCACCGTATATAGTCTGTTTCCTTCAAAAGGAAACCGGTAAATTGGCATGCAACTTCATAATGAATACAGTTAAAATTCATATAAAACATGTTATCAAGTTTTAAACCCATACCAACTCAATATTTTTTTTAAAAAGATAAAGAAATCCAGTATAAATAAAAATAATTCTTTACAAATTACCATTAAATTATTATGATTAAATCTCATTTTTAATACAGGGGTGAAAACAAAAGCCGAGGTATACAGCTTGACTTGCATTGTCTCTGAAGTAAAAGCAAATAATGCAATACAAAGAGAATAAAGGTAGAACTGCGCGTGCTTTAGTATATAAACCTGGTCTCGGGGTGGCAGTCCTCTTTGTGGCGATGCAAGAAGGGGTACAATCTCCAGTATCGGATTTCCTCGGGAATGGACAAAGCACGCACACGTGTGCGTTTAATTTGGATATTGTAAATGCTACATTAGTAGGCTGCTAATAAAATAAATATCAAAAGAAAAATAAATCTGTAAAATAACCCCAAACATTTTACCAAAATATACAATGTACTTAGTTATTATATTACATAGCATAACGGTGTACGTATTGTTTGTTACAGTAATATTTGGACAGTTATGTCATTATGCAAGTCTTGCTGTCAAGACTTTAGATTGGATATGTTCTTATTAAATACAAATCGCTTAATTTAAAACAATATCGACAACGACAATCAGTTAACGGAACTGTAGTAAATTGTTATTTATCGCACTCAACACATTTTATTTACAACGACAATCAGACAGAACGGATCTTTTACCTTTGGAATAAGTCCTGGGTTGTAGTAAGTGGAACAGGTAGCATTGTTGGAGTCGGTTTGTCCCATGCCTATATCCGAACCCAGTACCTACACCAGCCTGTAGACGCCACCGAGGCCGGTACGTTAGTGTGAGTTAAAACTACAAGATAGATTTTGATTTTGTCCCAGAATAATTTAAGCTAATTAAATGTGATTCCTTTTTACCATAACATTGAATAACAATTGTCAAATAGTAGCTCTACTAGATAATTATGGCGTATCCAGTCCATTCTAATAAGCCGACGACTTCTAGATTTAAAAAATACATGCAGTGTCTTCAATACATTTTGAGCTCTATTTTCAGGAGACCCGGCCCAAAGCCACAAAAGCTGAATCTGGCGCTGTTAAAATATAGAGCATGTTCTATGTCTTCTGCTGCTGTAGTTCGCGCCAACACAGAGGCGATGTGTTTTGTCACATTCGATTCAGTTTCAGTGTCTTTGTTTTTTAACTGGTACCACACTTGCCAGACCCTAATATCGATGGTCATCTGACGGACTACCTTGGTAATATTCTTAGTCGCCCATAGCCAATAAAGGTCGCCACGGGCAACCGGGCGACTGCTAATTTTCAACCCTGTGAATGTTGTAAACCCAAGCTTTTTTTTGTTCCACCAGGATAAATGAATACAAGAGTAGGACCGAGTGGGTGCAGAATGCATTTGACTACCAGCTGATGAGCTGTTGCAGTATGAATCAAAAGGTATATAATGGATGTGACATTCGCGTTGTGATTCACCAAGCACGCTTCAAACATTGCTATACAATTCTAAAAAATTAAACTGTAGATGTTATTCAAGTTCAAATTGATTAGCAACTGCCTCTAATAAGAATTTTAAGAACAGAACATTCCCCGCATAAAGACATTTCTAATCAACAGCTACATTTTGTATTAGGTGTGTATATAATGTACTTAATTGTGACAAAAGCTATTAGAATATAAAATGTGACATTTAGTCTAAAGAATGACAAAATAAACTTGTTTACATATGGGTAAGTTACTGACTAACCAATTTGAATCATTTGTAAGCATTTTCCACTGATAGGATATCAAATTCATATACAACTGCCTTTGATATACCATTTGTGGAACACATGTATGTATATGTATGCAATGACAAAAATCCTAGTGGGTCTACCAAGGGAGAAAAATCCTATGGCCCATAACACCTTTAAATACATTATTTCATTTATTATGTAATAAACTGACATCTCATATTGTTTCAAATATCATTTTCATTTAATTCTGGCAAAAATAAGCCTCCCCTCTTTGAAATATGCTTATTTGAACGGGATGCAGATGATTCGTCCTCTGGACGTTCCGTCCACAGACGAATCATCCACTAAAAATTTGTCCACTATTGAACTTCAGACGATTCGTCCACAACCAAAAATTGTTCTTGGACAATTCATCCACTATAATTTTTGTAGTTAAATTTAGAACTTCCTCGACGGGTGCAGTCTCTGTGTATTTCCCTGCACCCACCTGGCATCCTCGTCCTCTGCTGCTAATAAAGCTGGTCTGACCTACGGCACTAATGACTGCGGGTAACTAGTAGGGGTGCATAGTAGGTGGTTACAATTAAGTGCCTCTTAACAATGCCAGAAGTAACTACTGAACACTCCTCGAAGTGGTCAGACTAAGCCCACAGCTAAAAGCTGATGGGGAATGGCATGTGTGTGGCACAGATAGCTACAAGAGACAAGCACCTGTCACGGTTGGAGAGACTAGGACTGGGATGTGGAGGTGGACACTGAAAGAAGTTGAAAGATAGGAGGAATTGCCAGATTGGGAAGAAATGAGATCGAATTCAAAAAGTAGAGAAAGGAAAGAGGGCAGTGGGATAAAAAAAAAAAAAAAAAATGTTTAAACTTGGCTGGAACTTGGTAGCGAAATGGAGATAATATTGTTGTTTATTGGTTGGTTACTTCGAATGACGTCACGTTATGGCATTTTTGACATAAATGACAAAATTTTGGTTTAGTTACTAGCTTTGTTTCTAAATAGTATGTCAGAATTATAGGTGTAATTGAAGAGTAATTTGAATAACAATATGTCTTAGTTCATCAAAATAAATCTAGACATACCACCAGGGTTACATCAATGTTTTCTTGATGAACTAGGTTTGTCTTAACAGTATTTATTTCTGTTTGCAGAATCAAGGACCAGTGTACTATGTACCTAATCTGACATTCTCCATGGATTTGAAATTGGATCCTGATGATGGTAGCAAGTCTAATAATTCAGGTTGGAAATATTTTTCTCTTTCTCTTTTTAATTACCAGAAAATATAGAAAGTTATCTAGATGTCATATTTTGTCAATTGAAATTTATTATGATTATAGGATAAAATTTCTTCTTCTTCCAGGAGGCACACCAATTATTCAGAATAATCTAGAAATAAAAGATTCCATCTTACAGATAGGATACAACAATCTGGTGCATATGCACTACCATGGCATAGTGGAGCCTGACTTGTCATCAGACAGTGATGAAGAGGAAGATGATTGTGATCAAGATAGTGACCAGCGTAAGGCAGCTGATGATTTAAAACGTGAGTCAAGACAGAGGGAGGATGTGAGTCAAGACTGAGGGATGATCTAGGTCTTTATTTTCGCAGGACCAATTTTCACAATTTAATGAAAATGAGTCAATTCGTGACAATTTATTGTCGCAAATCCCCCATTTCCCCAATAAAAAAAATAAATGAAGTACTCATATTAATAGTTTTGAACCTTATGAAAAGTAAAGTTTGTTTTATTTAACGACACCACTAGAGCACATTGATTTTTTTTTATCTTATTATCAGCTATTGGACGTCAAACATATGGTCATTCTGACACTGTTTTTTACAGGAAACCCGCTGTCGCCACATAGGCTACTCTTTTATGACAGGCAGCAAGGGATCTTTTATTTGCGCTTCCCACAGGCAGGATAGCACAAACCATGGCCTTTGTTGAACCAGTTATGGATCACTGGTCGGTGCAAATGGTTTACACCTACCCATTGAGCCTTGCGGAACACTCACTCACGGTTTGGAGTCGGTATCTGGATTAAAAATCCCATGCCTCGACTGGGATCCGAACCCAGTACCTACCAGCCTGTAGACCGATGGCCTAACCACGATGCCACCGAGGCCGGTAATATGAAGACAAGACATATTGTTTACAATTTAATACTGTAAACTTACATTACAGAGTGTGCACTTTTTGGTAATCTTCAAAACTGTTACGGCTTATACAAAGACAGTGGTGTGTCCTGGTACTGTTCTATGCATGGCCAAGCACATATAAAAGATCATTTGCTGGGGTTTTTAGGCATAGCCTATGCGGTGGCAGCAGATTTCCTTCTGTGTATGGTTTTAAACAATATAATGTCTGTCTTGACTTGCAGCTCACTTCATTAATATTAGTGCTGCGAAATGTTTTCCTGGTTCCCACTTACACAAAACCTTAAAGGCGCTCTGTCACGGATGGTTAACCTAATTAATGATCTAACAAAGTATTATCTGAAAATATACACATTTGATTTGTCACTAAAAGTACTTTATTTAACCATCTACATAACTACCATAACCCACTTATTACTGATATTTTATAAAAAAAAGAAAATTGAATTATGTCGACGGTACATAATACAGGAAAAAATAACGGCTATTTGGAATGAAGAGGAATGACGTATTATTTTTTTGGTCACGTGATGGGCAACCCCCAAATAACCGCAGTGTTAAAATGATTTGCCAAGCTCGTGTAACGAGAACACTTGACCATCCTCTGTGACGTAGGGTAAATCGAAAGAAAAACAATGAAGATAAATTATAAAAAAATTATATAAACATGTACTGAATGATAATAAGTGTATACATTAATTTATTTTAGCAATAGAAGCATTTTAAACAGCGACGATCCCGACTAGTTAGGCCTTTGCATGTACAGGTAAATTTGTTGTCTGTTGTACACGGAAAAATCTAAACGCCGCATTCATTTTTCACTTTGTCAGATTTATTATTTATAAAATATGCCATAACCTCATGAGTAATTACAGCTGGTTTGGGATAGGAATTATTACATTTTTAAAGAATACTGTGAACTAGGCAGTGTTTATATACAAAGTGGCTATATATACAACGGCCGTGTACATGTATATGGTCTCCACTAACGAGGGCTGCCTATAAACAGCAAAAATGCATATAGGCGATAAATAAGTATTTGATTGATCCATATTACCAAACCACTTGGAACAGGAGGAATACATACAAACAGGGGAATGGGGGTTGAATATGAATCTAGCAGACCCTTGTGTGTACGTTTTCCATAGACACCTACTCAGTGTTTATGCTGGAAAGAAAATTTTAGGTATGGTGCTATGAAATTAAATATTTACAATGTGTTTGCAGTCGATAGGGGGTATGGGAAATAAAATGGGTTAGGTGTAGGATTAGGGTTATAAAAATTATACAGTAATAATAAAGAGTCTTTAATTTTGTCAAACGGTTAACTTAAATTTTTTAAATCTGCAATAAAATTTGGGTATGGCGCCACACCCATTTTACCCTGCTACTATATATATGAATAGCGGGGGATTGTAACTGGAAGCAGTCGGAAGGAAATGTGTTATAAATCTGTTTTCGAACCATCAATGTGCCATTATTGTTACAGATATGTATAATAAATAACTATGATTCGGTAACACTACTAACAGTTTAGCTAGTTTCGCAGATCGGTGCGGTTAGTGACTTAAATATGGTGGCATTCTCAGTATTATTATTATTATTATTATTTTAAATTATATATTAGCCACGACCTGTATTACATATAGCAGGCCGTTTAATCGTAAACAACTGGAAGCAAATTGCTAGTGCGTCACCAAACACACTCAAAGTGGTGACCCATCACTATCCGTATAGTAACGGTATAGTTGAAAAACATCTCTATAATATTTTTAAATACCTGCAGATACCGTAATGTATATATGGGAGAGGGCACAAGCCATGTTTTTACGTTCGAAAACTGCAAATTAGATGCACATTAATGAGGTTAATGAGGTAAATTTTATTGACACGACATTGTAATCAATGTACTAGTAAACAAATAGACAAAGCTTCATTTTCTAGTAACACAGGACATTGTGTGTATTCAGCAAAAATGATTGTGTCACAATGTTTTTTTGTTTGTGCAGGCACATACCCATCTCCTTGCACAAGCAATTTTTTTTTTTGATACATTTTTCAGAGAACATGTCTCGACACCTCACCGTAAACTTCGCTCGCCTCCATGTATATCCCCCTCCCCATGCTAAAATCCCTGCACACGCATCTGCAGTGGTACTTGTACGGAGTTCCGTAAAAAAAAAAAAAAAAAAAAAAAAAAAAAAAAAAAAACTAAGTAAACAACAAAATAACCCTCGCCCCCCCCTCTCCTCCCCCCCTACAAAAATTAATAAAATAAAAATAAATAATAATCGCTTGCTTAAACAAATTTAGTTTTTCTGTTTTTTTCCCCCGATAATTGTCTGTGGGAGTGTGTCACCCCTTGTAAACGTTGCTCACCTCAGTCTAGACCCCTCTTGCTAAAATTCCTGCAGACACGCCAGCAGTGGTTCTGTGTACAATAACTCCATAAAAAAATAAACCAAAAAAATCACACAGTAATGAAAAAATTTAATAATAAAAAAAAAAAAAAAAAAAAAAAAAATAATGATAATAAACAAAAATTGTGAGTTTATGTTCCAACTATTTATTATTTATTTCAGCGTATTCGCCGTTTTTTGTTGTGGTTTTTTTTTGTCAAGAAATAATATATTTTAAATTATTTTAAAGTCTCTATGCACGGTGGTTGTGCACTGTATATAAAATTCAAAGGTATTTTACATGGCTGTCGTATATATAGCCTCATCAATACTCGGTTTTGGTGTATGTTTTAATCTCCTGATAAAAGAGTTCCAATTTAAAAAAATGAAGCTGCTCACAGGTTGTCATGGGAATCCCTGAGTCGTAGTTCAATTAAATATTTTCGGTGATACAATAGCGAGGTTTGGTATTCCAAATTAATGTAATTGTCATTTATAATCCATATTTAGAGAAATAAGGCCCACTAAATCTGTGATTGAGCGCCTTTAAGAATACCCCCACTCCAAATCAAAACTATTATCCTAATAAATAACCCTCCACACACAGAAGGAAACCTGCTGCCACCACATATAGTGTGGTAGACCTGTGGCCAAAATGTAATTGGTGAATACATATTTAAATTGGCGAAAGAAATTGAAGATTGGCAAATATTTTGGCAGGCCCATAGCCAGTGGGGGGGGGGGGGGTTGGTGACTTTTTTTTCAGTATTCGTCAATTTGTAAGCCTAAACTACCCCCCATCCCTCAATATCCTGGTTATGGGCCTGTTTGGCAAACAAAAATAGGAACCCAGGGCTATAGCCCTGTTTTATTTTATATTTTTGTGTAGTTCATCAAGATACACTTTGAGAATATTACATGTAATTACCTTGAGGTATGTAATGATCCATGGAAAACATTTTGTTTATTAAATTTTGATTAGTGACATTTTGTAAATCAATTAGCACTACTATTTAACATTTAACCAAACAAGAGAGTGTAACATTTTAGAATTCTGTAACTATCTCTGAAACTAGCATATCAACTTGCAACACATTACAGAAAAAAGTGTCTCAGATCCTCGTGATTTAATTTTGTTGGGGAAGGAGGGCAACCCCTGCAATTAAGAAAATGATCAAGGCAAAAACAAGGCAGTTTTACCATTAACATGTTTCCAAATCTGGATTGTGAGTAAATCTGAATCACGAGTTTATTATTTGTTTTGTTTGCCAATGACAATTTATCGAGTACAGCGTAATCAGTCCATAGTGAGTCCGTAGTAATGTACCAGTTAAATTTTCACCTTTTAATTATATTGCATCAAAGTGTCAGAATATACTTAATGCGATATAGAATTTAAATAGTTTTCTTTAATAACGGCATAATTTCTATTAGGAAATCTGACACCAAGACCAAATTCCCCCTGTGTCCCTCCCCCTCCCAAACCCAAGTAACTCAGTAAAGTTTGTGTTTTTTGGTTTAGGCCACTCGGCACCAGAAAAGGGTAGTACATGAATATTTTGTCAATATATATGACAGAGAAAATTTTATTAAACTATTGGCAAATATGCTTATCTACAAATAATTTATCATCAGGCTGACCATAACACTTTATGTATGTTGAACATTGTACGGAAAATAAAAATGTACTATACCATAGCCACGGTTCAATAGTGAATAAGCTTTCACCCCCCTACAATCCATTGGTCCCTGCAATGCATGTGTTATGAACAGTCAACAGAGTTCAATGACCTAGTTGGAATGGGTAATTTACATGTATTTTCGACCATGCCCAATTGTGCTGAGATTCAGATACTTAGCAATATCGGTGCAGTTACTGTTTTAATATTTACTTTAATCTGTTTTCAGTTCAAAAAGTATATTTCATTTTTAACAATAATGAAAAAATACATCTTGAAAAACAATTCCGATATAGTCCACAGCAAAACAAATGTCGCAGAGAATAAAAACGTCTGCGGTAGTCGGCATTTGCAGCGTTTGGGAGGGTTAGTAGTGACAAATGTTCATGTAGTCCGTTTCAGACAGTCTGTGTGGATTATGTATATTATGTTAATTGCCATGTATAAAAAGCAACCTTGTGACATGTTTATTACCTGTAGGCCTTTGTAGCAACAGATCATAAGACTTCAGTATACCTTATAATAATTTTTCTGTTTTCCATTATTTTAGAATCAACACGAACAATAACAGAAGAAGATCTTCGAAATTTGTCACACCAAATTGGGGGATCATGGAGGAGATTTTGTAAATATGTTTACTTTTACTGTTTTTCATGTACGACTGAAAATAAATATGATATAGTCAACTGTGCTAAGCAGTTACCCAAAGTGGTTTACGGTAATAGCAAGGTGCAAGGTCACTGCTCAATACAGTGGTTTACAGTAATAATAAGGTGTGAGGTGACTGCTCAATGCAGTGGTTTACAGTAATAATAATATGCAGGGTCATTGCTCAATGCAGTGGTTTATGGTAATAGTAAGGTGCTAGGTCACTGCGTAATGAAGTGGTTTACAATAATAGTAAGGTGCGAGATCACTGCTCAATGCAGTGGTTTACAGTAATAGTAAAGTGCGAGGTCACTGCTCAATGCAGTGGTTTACAGTAATAGTAAGGTGCGAGGTCACTGCTCAATGCAGTGGTTTACAGTAATAATATGCAGGGTCACTGCTCATTGCAGTAGTTTACGGTAATAGTAAGATGCGAGGTCACTGCTCAATACAGTGGTTTACAGTAATAATAATATGCAGGGTCACTGCTCAATGCAGTGGTTTACGGTAATAGTACAGTGCGAGGTCACTGCTCAGTGCAGTGGTTTACGGTAATAGTAAGGTGCGAGGTCACTGCTCAATGCAGTGGTTTACAGTAATAATAATATGCAGGGTCACTGCTCAATGCAGTGGTTTACGGTAATAGTACAGTGCGAGGTCACTGCTCAGTGCAGTGGTTTACGGTAATAGTAAGGTGCGAGGTCACTGCTCAATGCAGTGGTTTACAGTAATAATAATATGCAGGGCCACTGCTCAGTGCAGTGGTTTATGGTAATAGTAAGGTGCTAGGTCACTGCTCAATGCAGTGGTTTACAGTAATAGTACAGTGCGAGGTCACTGCTCAGTGCAGTGGTTTACGGTAATAGTAAGGTGCGAGGTCACTGCTCAATGCAGTGGTTTACAGTAATAATAATATGCAGGGCCACTGCTCAGTGCAGTGGTTTATGGTAATAGTAAGGTGCTAGGTCACTGCTCAATACAGTGGTTTACAGTAATAATATGCAGGGTCACTGCTCATTGCAGTAGTTTACGGTAATAGTAAGATGCGAGGTCACTGCTCAATACAGTGGTCTACAGTAATAATAATATGCAGGGTCACTGCTCAATGCAGTGGTTTACGGTAATAGTACAGTGCGAGGTCACTGCTCAGTGCAGTGGTTTACGGTAATAGTAAGGTGCGAGGTCACTGCTCAATGCAGTGGTTTACAGTAATAATAATATGCAGGGCCACTGCTCAGTGCAGTGGTTTATGGTAATAGTAAGGTGCTAGGTCACTGCTCAATGCAGTGGTTTACAGTAATAAACATGTACGAGGTGACTGCTCAATGCAGTGGTTTTCGGTAATAGTAAAGTGTGAGGTGACTGCTTATTATGGTAATAGTAAGGTGCTAGGTGGTTGCTCAATACAGTGGTTTACAGTAATAATATGCAGGGTCACTGCTCAGTGCAGTGGTTTACGGTAATAGTAAGATGTGAGGTCACTGCTCAATACAGTTGTTTACAGTAATAATAATATGCAGGGTCACTGCTCAATGCAGTGGTTTACGGTAATAGTAAGGTGCGAGGTCACTGCTCAATGCAGTGGTTTACACTAATAGTAGGGTGTGAGGTCACTGCTCATTGAAGTGGTTTACAATAATAGTAAGGTGCGAGGTCACTGCTCAATGCAGTGGTTTACAGTAATAGTAAAGTACGAGGTCACTGCTCAATGCAGTGGTTTACAGTAATAGTAAGGTACGAGGTCACTGCTCAATGCAGTGGTTTACAGTAATAGTAAGGTGCGAGATCACTGCTCAATACAGTGGTTTACAGTAATAGTAAAGTACGAGGTCACTGCTCAATGCAGTGGTTTACAGTAATAGTAAGGTGCGAGATCACTGCTCAATGAAGTGGTTTACAGTAATAGTAAGGTGCGAGGTCACTGCTCAATGCAGTGGTTTACAGTAATAGTAAAGTACGAGGTCACTGCTCAATGCAGTGGTTTACAGTAATAGTAAAGTACGAGGTCACTGCTCAATGCAGTGGTTTACAGTAATAGTAAAGTACGAGGTCACTGCTCAATGCAGTGGTTTACAGTAATAGTAAGGTGCGAGGTCACTGCTCAATGAAGTGGTTTACAATAATAGTAAGGTGCGAGATCACTGCTCAGTGCAATGGTTTACAGTAATAGTAAAGTACGAGGTCACTGCTCAATGCAGTGGTTTACAATAATAGTAAGGTGCGAGATCACTGCTCAATGCAGTGGTTTGCAGTAATAAACATGTACGAGGTGACTGCTCAATGCAGTGCTTTTCGGTAATAGTAATTTCGAGTTGACTGCTTATTATGGTAATAGTAAGGTGGTTGCTCAATACAGTGGTTTATGGTAATAGTAAGGTGCGAGGTGACTGCTCAATGCAGTGGTTTATGGTAATAGTACAGTGTGAGGTGGTTGCTCAATGCAGTGGTTTACCATAATAGTAAGGTGTGAGGTGGTTGCTCAATATAGTGGTTTACATTAATAGTAAGGTGTGAGGTGACTACTCAATACAGTAGTGTATGGTAATAGTACAGTGCGAGGTCACTGCTCAATACAGTGGTTTACGGTAATAGTAAGGTGTGAGGTGGTTGCTCAGTACAGCACGACTAATTTGGGTGAAGTTAAAGGTTGTTTTTTCAATGACACCACTATAGCATATTGATATATTAATATTTGGCTATTGAATGTAAACCTTTCTACCACTGTACGTCCCGCCTCCTATTTACAATAAAATACACAACAGTTTTACATCCCTCTCCAGGAAGTGATTCTTTCTCCTCGAACCAACAGGGGATTCCTACAGGTTAACCACTCGGCTACACACCAAGTTAACACTGCTACGTGGGATTTGCCCGAAACCGACCACAAATCAGGCAAGCGCTTTACCACTGGGCTACCTCTCGCCTGTAACTGTGGAAAGGCGCATGCCATATAAACGATTCCTTGAGCACTATTAGTTTAAAAAGTATGTGTATGAAGTACCAAATGTTTGACATCCATAAGCCGATAACTAATACTAGTATATCAATTTGATCTGAGTGCAAAACATAGCCGAGTGGTATAGCGCTCACTTGATGCATGGTCGGTGTGGGATCGATACCTGTCGGTGGGCCCATTTCTTGTTCCAGCCAGTGCACCATGACTGGTATATCAAAGGCTGTGGTATGTACTACCCTGTCTGTGGAATGGTGCATATAAAAGATCCCTTGCTGCTAATCGAAAAGAGTAGCCCATGAAGTAGCGACAGCGGGTTTCCTCTCTCAATATCTGTGTGGTCCTTAACAATATGTCTGACGCCATATAACCGTAAATACAATGTGTTGAGTGCGTCGTTAAATAAAACATTTTTTTTTTCTTCTCAATTTGCTCTAGTAGTTTCTGTAAACAAAACAAACATTTTAGGTCTGTTTGTTACAAACTGTAAGTCTTAGATCATTGAACTCGGTTTATAGTTGCATCTGTTCACATACATGTATGTTTATCTCAATGCAAAGGTTTATAAAATTATTAAGTTAATTGTTTTTAATTTAGTTTATTTTTTATTTTGTGAAAAACTAAATTCTCACATATTATTATTTTTTTTATTAACTGACTTAGTTTATCTTAGGCAAGACATTAAATTCCACAGAATTCTTGCATTGTGTTGTGTTTTTTCAGTGCGCAAGTTGGGTATTGACGATGCTGACATGGACCATGAATGTGAGAACTCTCGGAGTGGGGGGACTCCAGAAGTTATCTATCGGCTACTGCTTCGGTGGAAGAAAGACAGCGTGGACCCATCAGTCTCAACTATAGCATGTGCACTGGAGGAGTCCAACTTGAAACCTTTGTTAAAAAACTTGCAGCCATGAAATGACAAGTTAAGCCACATTTTGATGACAGGGACATGCTTTCACACACTAGTGTTTGCCCTTTTGACAACTTACTCATTGAGTTGATGAAGTCAGTTTCATCATTAGCAAGTCTAATGACACTTCAAGGGCAGATACAGGATTTTGTTAGGGAGGGATGCAACGTGAAAAGGGGCATGTGAAGAATTCCATTGTGCAGTAATATGCATCATCAATATGGTTATCTCCCCCAAAATGCCCAATCAGCTAAGAACTAAAATATTCGATAGTACTACTGAATAGACAAAATTGATTATATACATTGAGTATAACAGGATTTGGAGGGCACTTCAGGTTGGGGAGGATGGAGGGATGTTCCCCTGCAGCATCCCCCCTTAGATGTGTGCCTCAGGGTTGGGTGTAGCTCGGTGACAGCACTTGTCTGAGGTGTGACAGGTTGTACATGTAGGATTGATCGCCCTCGATCAACTCCCAACAACTAGTGTATCAACTGCCATGGTGTGTACCGTCTTATCTAGGAAAAAGTACATATAGAAGATCCCTTGCTGCACATTCGGTAGTATTACACTATGTGGTGGCAGCAGGTTTTCACCCTGTCTCTCGGCTATGATGTGATTCAGTATTATGGCAATGAAACTATGAACTATCAAAATATAGATAGTGTACCTTTATTGATGAATAAATTGCAATTAATACTTGGCAGTTGGGTGAAATTGGTAACCGATATGTCAGCCACAGAAGTAACCGCTTTACTTTCACAGGAAAAACAGTGTGTGTCTGGAAGGTAAAAACTGGCTGCACCTGCTCCTCAGAGTTATTTAAGGAGAGCGCAGGTACTGTTTTGTCAGTCGGTCAATTGGCTAAATCTGGTTGAGCTGGAGACCAGACGACTTGTGTCCTGACGGAGAGTTTTACTGTATATTCCTTTGGTTTGATTCATTCCTTTGCTTTTGATTCGTATGTACAGTAGAATATCTCATTGAGTCAAATACACTGCAAAGCTTGAACCAAAAAGTAAATCCTGAGTTACACTTGCACATTGTTGACCGAATGGTTAGGTCAAACTACCTGATGGGATGAACACTTTCTCGAGCACAGACAGGTTTCGAGCCAACAGGATTCCCTTTATATAGTGTGTATCCCTTTGGTTTGATTCCTATATATATATTTCTTTGCTTTGATTCTTAACAGTTGTAATAATGCTATTATATGTGTCAGAAATGCCAAATGTTTGACATCCAATAGCCGCAGGCGGGACGTAGCCCAGTGGTAAGGCACTCGCTTGATTTGTGGTTGGTCTAGGATCGATACCCATCGGTGTGCCCATTGTGCTATTTCTCATTCCAGCCAGTGCACCACGACTGGTATATCAAAAGCTGTGGTATGTGCTATCCTGTCTGTGGGATGGTGCATATAAAAGATCCCTTGCTACCAATAAAAAAATGTATCGGGTTTGCTCTCTATGACTGTGTCAAAATGACCATATGTTTTATATCCAATAGCCGATGATTAATAAATCAATGTGGTGTCATTAAACAAAACAAACTTCCAATGGCCAATGATTAATAAATCAATGTGCTCTAGTGGTGTTGTTAAACGAAACAAACTTTAACTTTGGATGTGTGAAAGTGTTGGTGACTTTTTCATTGCCATACATGTCGGTGTGCCCATTGGGCTATTTCCCACTCCAGCCAGTGCACCACAACTGGTATATCAAAGGCTGTGGTATGTGTTATCCTGTCTTTGAGATGGTGCATATAAATGATAATCGAAAAGAGTAGTCCATGAAGTGGTGACAGCGGGTTTCCTCTCTCAGTATCTGTGTAGTCCTTAACCATATGTCCAACGCCATATAACTGTAAATAAAATGTGTTGAGTGTGTCGTTAAATAAAACATTTCCTTCCTGCCATACATGTAAGTATCATTTTATATAATATGTAAATTTGTGGGATTAAAATATTTCTATTTTGTCCATTTGTTTGTTGATTGTGTGCACTTATTATTGTGACCTGTATTCCTAGACGAGTTAATTTGTTAGGTGCTTAGACGTCACACAACCAAGTGTTGAAATGACCATTTGTTTGTTACCAAATACCTGTTGTTTACAATGTGCTGAGGTGTTGTTAAACAAATGTTCCTTTTCTTTTTCATTTGAGCAAGAGAACTCAAATTTGACTCCATGTTTTCAAACTAAATATTCCAACTTGCAAATACTAATTCACTATAATTAAAAATGGTGTTAGTAATTCAGCAAATAAACATTGAGGTATGACATGTCTTTAAGACCAAGTCATTTAAATTTCACATTCCAGGCAGTGCACCACGACTGGTATATCAAAGAACATGGGTGCGCTATCCTGTCTGGGATGGTGCATATAAAAAGAGTCCTTGCTTAAAATGTTTTTTTTAACGACACCACTACAGCCTAAGCAAACAAAAACCATGCAACCTTTCATTAATAGACCTCCCCCCTCCACCACCACGTGTTCCAAGTTACCAGGCCCCAAGTTGCTTAACTTCGGTGATCCGGTTAGAACTGGTAGTTTTAACATGGTGTGGCCATAAACATCAACTGATCAAAAATAAATGTATGCGTATGTAGTTTTCCGGAAGTCTCCATATGTCATTTTTTACCTGCCTCGGTGGCGTCGTGGCAGGCCATCGGTCTACAGGCTGGTAGGTACTGGGTTCGGATCCCAGTCGAGGCATGGGATTTTTAATCCAGATACCGACTCCAAAACCCGAGTGAGTGCTCCGCAAGGCTCAATGGGTAGGTGTAAACCACTTGCACCGACCAGTGATCCATAACTGGTTCAACAAAGGCCATGGTTTGTGCTATCCTGCCTGTGGGAAGCGCAAATAAAAGATCCCTTGCTGCCAATCGGAAGAGTAGCCCATGTAGTGGCGACAGCGGGTTTCCTCTCAAAATCTGTGTGGTCCTTAACCATATGTCTGACGCCATATAACCGTAAATAAAAATGTGTTGAGTGCGTCGTTAAATAAAACACTTCTTTCTTTCTTTCTTTCCATATGTCATTAGTTTTTGTTTCATTTGTTGACAGGCATGTTGAGGTGATGGGATTATTACGTCAGTAATTGTCGCTTGGAAACAACAATATGTATATATGTGGCACGTGTGTGTGTACATGCTCATATATGTTGTTTAAAATATGCTGAGGTGTTAAACATCCCTTTCCGTATTTCTTTAGTGCACAGTAAATGTATGTCATAACGTTGCTTGGCTTCCACAAAGACCACCTTGTTCAATCAGATTACAATGTTTGAGAATGTCATGTAATCGCAATAGTAATCGGTGATTACTTTCATGCTTACTTATAATTTACGAAATCCCTTCAATATGTTTGGCATCAACTCCAGTAACAGTGTCTGTAGTTGGAACCGACCTAGGTGGTGTCGTGGTTAAGCCATCGGACATAAGGCTAGTAGGTACCGAGTTTGCAGCCTGGTACCGGATCCCACCCAGAGCGAGTTTTAACGACTACTACACCTTTTTTTTTACCCCTCTCACTAACCACTAACCCACTATCCTGGACAGACGGCCCGACAGCTGAGGTGTGTGCTTAAACGTTAACTGGATATAAGAGCGAAAATTTAAATGAAATTTAGTCAATCAGTGTAGACAATAGAACTGACCTCCCATTGTCTGCTACTCTAATAGTAAAACTACCATTTGCCGTAAAGTGAAAAATCCTGGTTTTTAGACACTAAGACACTTTTTTTTCTTTCTATTAAAGACATTTTTGATAATTTAAATTAGAAGTACTTACATTTTATTATTTAGAATATTAATTTGAGTACAGGAGAAGTGGTTCTGGTCATCCAGCTGTTTGTAATACCCCAATATGCATTTTTCATAATTTACAAAATGCACGTTCTTCTAAGTTATGGTTATCGATACAAGTTCTAGTTATTTTTAGACGGTATTTCCCTGTTTAAACATGTATAC
Organism: Gigantopelta aegis; assembly: GCF_016097555.1. Classification (NCBI taxonomy): domain Eukaryota; kingdom Metazoa; phylum Mollusca; class Gastropoda; order Neomphalida; family Peltospiridae; genus Gigantopelta; species Gigantopelta aegis. Next base: position 26,203,631 of record NC_054713.1, on the reverse strand, counting down.
TTTACCTTCTCTTTGTTATAACTTATCCAACTGTGTGTTGCAGATTTGTAGATTAATTAAATGGGCTGAAACATGGGTCTGCGCCTTTAAAACGGGATCATCATGATGGGAATATCAAATGAATGAACCCCAGGGGGATGAAGCCACAAATTCACATAATGCTATCTATCTTCTTTACCATTCATTATTTATTTGTATGTAGTTTTTTCAATAGTACCCGGAAAGAATGGTTACGTCCATATTATTATATACGACCAAATATATATAAATTTAGAGAACTTATGAGCAGTAAAAGAATAAGCACACTAAAAAAATTAGCTAAATTCATGAATATAATTTTTCAAGTATTTAAACGCCCATAACAACGACAATACCCAAACAACAACCAAAATTACCATACATTAACCAGTAAATGAAACTAAAGGTCAACATACAACTATACTTGATATATTTTAAATCGTATTACATTATTTTATGTCTTATTGTTATTTCATGAAAATTTAATTTGTATTATTATTATTTATTTATTTTATTTATATCTATATATTGTAATATCAATAATTATAAAGTACACAGTTGTAACTGAAATTTTCTGAATAATTATATTTACAATATACCTCTACTTTGTTACATCGCAGAATGCATCTATATTGTTAATACACATATCTCTATGATGTAATATCATGTATTTATATTATTAATACACGCACCTTTATAATGTAATGTCATGTACTGTATTTGTATTTCTATTCATATATGTACCAAGCAATGTATTCTTATTATTTGTATCCTTGTTAACCATCTTGTCAAAATCAAAATATGTATGTTCCTCTTACGCCGTTGCATAACGGCCTGAGTGTAATAAAGTTCAGTTCTGTTCTGTTCTGTTCTGTTCTGCTATAAAACCACCTGAATGAAGTGTTCTAGTAGCAATAAATAGAAGTCGTTGCATCCTGCCCCAATTTTGTGTTTCACTGATGTTTGTTGCCACCATGCCTCTGATTATCGCAGCCCTGCCATAATTAATTTCGTAAAAAAAAAAAATATATATATATATATATATATATATATATATATATATATATATATATCTATACGTATATATATATATTTTGTTTATTATTTTTTTTAAATTTTTTTTGTAACATCGTTTCATTAGCCTGCTTGTGCAAATTTGTGAAAATGTAAACATGATTAGGCCTACTGGTCAATAGGCCTACATTCGCGGTTACAGCTCTATAGTCCGAAAGTCCAATGGTCCGAAGGTTTATATACCAAACTATAATCACGAAGAATGGTAAATGAACAGTGTCAGTGGCGGATCCGGGGTGGGGGGTGGGCGGGGTGGGGGGGGACCAGGGGGACACGTTCCCCCCAATTTTTTTAAGTGCCCTCAAAATGTTCAAGTGCCCATTTATAAAAATTGTTTTGCACGTCGAGCGTGTATGCGCAAGCTTACAGATGTGTCTGTGTTACCGAGTCTCAGTGGGGTTCACCACATTGTCGAACGCGAGTAATGAGCGCCTTAAAGTTGCGTGATCAATGTTGCACAATGTTAGCCTAATAGTTTTTGCTTTAAAATTGTATAGATTTTCAAAATTACTAATGAACAATTGTATGTATTTCTGCCCTACCTAGACTAATAGAATCTATCACCGCTGTGAGGTATAAATAAGGCATATTTGTCAGAAATATATTCAAGTAGTTGGTGGTGTAACAGAACATATATATATATATATATATATATATATATATATATATATATATATATATATATATATATATATATATTTATATATTATTGAGAGAAAACACAAAACATTTGCTTCTGATCAAACTATAGTATTTATGCACCTGTGTGCCAGTCATATATCCATTTCCGGGAAAAACCATTACCACGGTCCCAGGTCATTACTCAGACATTTTGATTATTGACTTCCATGCAGGTGTGAAGGGACCTGGAACGAGGTTCGTTTGCTAAGTTAGGATGTGCCGTAGGTTGCTGGATCGAATCCCAGTTCAGACAGTAAATTTTCTAACGCTATTATTAAGATGGCAGCGAGTGGCAGGCCATGGCCGTCAAGCCTACTGCTGGGGGGGGGGGGTCGGACGAACACCCCCCTCCCCCTCCCCTCGCTGAAGCAAATGGTCCGCTTTCAGTACTAAAACATACAGGTTTATAAATATGGGGTTTCGGGTGGTGCAAAAACAAAATAGAAAAATGTCCACTTGGTTCATATTCGAACCCCCCCCCCCCCCCCCCCCCCCACCCCCCCCACCCCCACCCCCACCGGTCCAGATCACGCTACGCCCCTGGATGGTTTACCGCAATTCCTCTCCAAAACTAATTTTTTTTAGACATTTATAAGTAACTTTTGAGCAAAACTGTCAAGAACCATTTTGAGTTTGTGATCTATTATACCGGTATTAAAGGTGCTATCTCAAAGTTGCATAATGACAGCTATTGCAAATCATGTTTTTATTAAATTTTGCTTTAACATTTAAAGACTACATCTGTATCTATATGCCCATAAATGATTATAGGAAATAATTTTACCTACTACTAGAAAATACATTTTTATTGAAGAATCTTTATCACAAACAGATGCTCACATATAGCTTCTGATATAACACATTTACAGGGGCGTAGCGTGATCTGGACCTGGGGGGTGGGGGGTGGGGGTGGGGGTCGAATATGAACCAAGTGGACCTTTTTCTATTTTGTTTTTGCACTACCCGAAATTCCATATTTATAAACCTGTATGTTTTAATACTGAAAGCGGACCATTTGCTTCGGGGGGGGGGGGGGGGGTGTTCGTCCGATATGCACGACGTAAATCTCTTTTAAACAGTAAACAACCTGGTCCCTTGTTGCGAATAATGTCTAGCAGCGATTCAACTGTTGGGTAGGTGAGACACACCTCTTCATCTAGGTACCAGTCTTTGTTTATGCCGTCATTGACTGCATAACCTTTCGGCCATCTGAGATCTAAAATAACTCATCGTTTTGCCCCATGATCCTTGTCGACTGTATTTAACGGGGACACTGTTACCTTAGCCTGTAGGGGGTTCAAGCTAAATGGTCCAATTGTAGCTCCCAGTGTTAGCTCAGTCCCCAAATAACTGTTTACTTCAACTGGGTAGTTCAAGGCACCTTTATGTGTCCTGCTCTCCGATTTTGGCATTTCTGTTGAATCATACCCTATTGGGAAACCAAACTGTAATAACTCTGCAACCACAGCATCGGTATACCCTAACAACTGTTGTTGAAGGTACTGTATGTTCCAGGCACTGTAAACAGGTAAACGGCAGCCTTCAAAATTATACACACCCGAACTGAATACAGTGTTATGATTGTTAATGGCGTCTAAGGTACCGTCATGTATGTTACCTGCTGTGGTGGTAGGCCGAAAGTAAGCTTTACGAGGTTCTAATGAAACTACATGAGCAGTTTGACGTGTGACGAAACTGTTTGTATCCTGGTACCTTTACCAGCACTATGTGACGAAACTTTGCGTGCAGTGGAAACTTCACTATTCAGACGAGACGAGAATGTGGGGACACTGGCAACTTTGCCAGTGGGACGAGACGAGAATGTGGGTGCACTGGCAACTTTGCCAGTGAGACGAGACGATATTGTGGGTATACTGTCAATTTCACTAGAGCAACACAACGATACCTGTACATTGTATGTACTGTCAACTTTATCACTGTGACACGACAAGACTTTGTCATCATTCGCCAGTCAAGCCTGTTTGCTCTTGCCAGCATGTTCTTGAAAGTGTGGACAGTCTTTGCTGGTTTCTGGGTGCTCCCATGTCTGTCTCGCAGAGAGCCAGCAAGTAGCACAAAAATGTCGCACCCACATCCTTTCTAATCCTACGACAGCATAGTGCTCTTTTTTGCTGAATTCGCATGCCCCTGTTTGGTATTTCTGACAGAACCATTGTTGCTTCCGGTAATTGTTGGTACCAGGCTCCTGTCTGCTACGATTGGTGTATGTCTGTTCATCAGTTCTTGTCTTCTGATGGAACATGTGTGTATCTAAATCAATGAAAGAGCTGCTCCAATTTTTCCGTCCCCTTTCAATCTCCATCAACACTGCCCCATGAAAATCTAACATTGATTTCCATGGGAATGTACATGCATAGTACATTAAGTCCTGTAAATGTTTCATACGAAATGGCAGATCTTGTGAGTTAACAGGCATTTGCGGCAAAATTGCCATATATCCGGCAACATTTGGACATAAAACGCTCTCATTTCAGTCAGAGACCAAGCTACGTAATTTTTTGGCAATTGCCGACCACCAAAAAGTAGTCAAAGATTTCTGCTCTAATACCACAACAGTCCTATATTTGACGTCAAATGCATTTACATCGACCATTTTCGAGTTTCTTGATTAAAAAAAAAAATCAGATATTAATCACTAATACACACACTACAGAAAGAAACCCGACAGCACCCACATTCAGCTACGCTTCTGCAAACTCCGGACAGCAGAATTCTAAGTTCGCCGACCTATATCGTGACGTTGCGTCACATGATCGCCCACTCAGCCATTCCGTCTTCCAGGGGCCGTCTCGTACAATAATACGACAAGTGCCCGACAATCACCAAAAAAGTTTGTTTTGTGTAACGACACCACTAGAGCACATTGATTCATTAATCATCGGCTATAGTTCCTAATTGTGACACAAGTTATGGCTCACATATTCACTTCTAGGAAATGGTGAAGAATTAAAACAATATGTATGTTTAATAGTGCAGACCACCATGTATGGATTTCACAGTCCCGTAGGAATCGGATGCCCAAAGTGAGATAGTGATTGATTTGACTTCATTTGGGTATGAACTAAACAGAAATCTTAGGTAACAATTTTTTAGACACCTGTAAGGCCCAAAATCCAAGATGACCGCCGTCACTCATGGACAATACAGAAAATGGCATATCTCTGGAACTACTTGACCAACTTCAATGATGTTAGACTCTATTGTATGGTCTTCAAACATGCCTGATAATCTGGAATATGTTTCAGGTCGATAGTAGGTAAAGGTCATTTTTGACTCTCAGTGCAGAAATATGCCTGTGTGTATTTATGAGATTGGGAAATTTCGCACAGAAATTAAACATATCTGGCAGCAATGGATGTTCAGATCCAGTACTTCATGACCTGTTCCGCTATGCTGGCCTGATGACTGTCCACCTTGCCCAAATGAACCAGCTTGAAAATGATGACCCGATAACATGGAAGGCACTAAAGGAGGGAAACTTCTGTGTGAAAAAGTCTGACTCGCCCTTCACTGCACTGTTTGTAGATCAAGCTCTTTAGCAGAAGATCAAGGAGTTGAAAGGGGTTGGTCATCTTGTGGGCATTACACAAGATGAGGTCTCACTTGATCATGTTATCATCACACTGCCACACATCACCTCTGTTGTCAATGATTGGCTGTGTAGATTCCCCCGCTTCTCAACTGCCTCCCACTCTTCAGGTCAGCATTATCAGCTGTCTGGCGACATCGCCCTACGCTCAACGAGGAATGCACTGAAGCTGAGGGATTCCAACCAGTTCCACTCCGAAGGTAACCCCTTCATCGTGGGTACACCACTGAAGAGCATCGTGTCATCAGTGCTGATATCGGAAGCTGCGAAGGAGGACATACTCCACCAGGATGCTTGCCGGGGACGAGTATGTCCCAGTCCGGTGTCTCTACAAACCAGCACCAGTTGCCGTCTTGGAACTGATCAAATGTGGTTGCAAGAAATCTTGCAAGGGTCACTGCTCATGCAATAAGAACAACCTCCTCTGCACTGCTCTCTGCAAATGCCACAATTCCGATTGCAGCAACCTTCCTGACTACAGGATGATAGCAGATGAAGATGAAGATGATGTATGACTGTTGCAGGAGGATGAACAAGGATGACACTATCAGAAGATTGTGTACCACTGATTTAACTCACTAAGTGTTCAACATGGTATGTTCCACGATAGATGTGTTGTATATGTATGTTTAAAGAATCAAACTTTAAAAAAAAAAACATTCGCCCAAATTTAATCTTATTCAATGTGTTGTCTGTGTATCTCCCTGTAGGTGTTTCAGGACAAAATTAAATAGGTTGCCTGACATACAGTGCAGTTCACTATTGGTAATTACTTCTATTTGCTTATTTGTATTCAGATTTTGACCTTGAAGCTGAACTTCTGTATATATATATATATATATATATATATATATATATATATATATATATATATATATATATATATATATATATATATATATATATATATATATATATATATATACATGTGCCTCCTTGGTGTTTGTACGTTTGTATTCTAGTATTATGCTGTAATTTAAAAAAAATGTAACATGACCTAATTGTTATAATTTGATTTTATTGAATGTTCATATGTTGACCTTTGTTTTGACTTTACTGCATGCCTTTGACCTCCAATCGACTTGAAACCAGTCAAAAATTACCTTTACCGTGACCTTCTTGCATGACCTTGACCTACTATCGACCTGAAACATATTCCAGATTATCAGGCATGTTTGAAAACCCTACAATAGAGTCTAACATCATCGAAGTTGGTCAAGTAGTTCCAGAGATATGCCATTTTCTGTATTTTCCATGAGTGACGGTGGCCATCTTGGATTTTGGGCCTTACAGGTGTCTATAAAAATTTGTTACCTAAGATGTCTGTTTAGTTCATACCCAAATGAACTCAAATCAATGACTATCTCACTTTGGGCATCCGATTCCTACGGAAAGTACATCCCAGTCTACACTATAATGGTAAGCCTTCTGGCTGTATTTTGCCCATGCTATTTTGTAATATTGTGCATTGACCTATTGGGACATGGGCATATAGCGTAAGAGACAGCTCGAGTGAATCGGTTAATGAACCACCTGTTCGGATCGGTATTACAGCCAGATGCGGTTATATAGCAAAAAACTGAGACGGAAATGTTCTCAATTTTGGAGTGAAAATAAATGCTTATATAATGTATGTTCGCAATGGTGTATGTTGTTAATGCCAACGAGAACCCGTTCTATTTGCAATCTTCATTTGAAGTTGGGCATTTTAACATGGGTTTGAATGGCAGATGACATCTGTGTAGTGAGACCATTTATTGCGGGTCTGTATTTGTTGAGGATCAGTCTAGTAAAAGGGACTTTCCGGTTTTGGAATTTTGGTAGACTATATATATCATACTAGGTGGACGAGTATCGGTGAGCATAAGCACAGGTACCCCCAAACAAAAACCCGTAATACGAATGCTATAGTTACATATATAACGTTACTATAATATATTTGACGTTGTTGTTTGGGGATACGTGTGGTCAAAACGAACAGAAACCGAAACGTAGCTTAGGCAGGTCAGTTTCCGTGGCCATTCCCATGGCGAGTTTCGAATTCACCATTGGATAGTTTTCCAATTACGAAAGTATATTGGGACTTCCAGTTTAAAGTTATTGTCATGTAATTAAGTAATAATTATAATTTACATTTTGTGCTCATTTTGTAAAACAATTGTAAAATTAATATCTGTTTGTAACTTTTGTTTACATTTTAAACTCAAGAGCTAACATCATAGTCTATGTTTTATCCGGAAATTCAAAATATGACAAAAACCGGGTTTTTGGTATATTTACAATCAAAAAACTTTTTCCCAATCAAAAAACCGCACTAAGAAAATAATTCTACCAAACTCTTATCCAATAAGTGTTTTTTTTTACTTTGTTGACAGTTTATCAATATCATGATTTACACCAAGCACAAATATTGTCAGGCCTAAAAATGCACATCTGTCCATTTCCGCCTTGCAGTAAATGGGTGGGGGTGGGTGGTGGGGGGTGTTGATAAAATGCGGAACGGAATGGAACACCTATTAAATGTGATTTTAGAGTTTATTGATACATCAAATGTGAGTAGACCTAACAGTGCTTGGTGTAAATCAGATATGATATTGATAAACTGTCAACAAAGTAAAAAAAACCCACTTATTGGATACAATTTTGGCAGAATTATTTTCTTAGTGATGCTTTTTGATTGGGAAAAACATTTTTGTTTGTAAATATGCCAAAACCCCGATTTTTTACATATTTTGGGTAACCCCGTTTATCCTTAGGTCACACACAGTCAAGCATTCATCGAAACAAGCTTCCCACCAAAACATAGCCTTTAATGATATAATTTAATAACATTTTAAAATAGTACATTCGTGTCACTAGGTACATTAGGTAACATTTTGTTCATTATAGCATTGCGATTCATTACGCAAGTTTTCGAGATTGCTACACAATTCTAAAACATTAATCAGTAGTTGCTAATCAATTTTCAATGGACTAGAAATCTTGCTAATCAAAATTTTGAAAACAAAATGTTTCCTGTGCACATAAGTCTGCACGGCACATAAGTCTTTGCTTGTAAATATGTTACATTATGACTGAAAACAAGTGTTGGGGTATGTTTGTAAACAATCAATGTTAATTTAATTAATAAAATAATTGTCAAACCAGTACAGTACATGCTGCTTGTCTCATTTACAATGTTTTAATAATATTCATACAAAGTATATATATTAACCTACTGTAGTCTAATCATGTCAGTAGTAGCTACAATGTCACAAGAAGTCACTGCATGGTATGTAACCAACTGAGCTGATGAGCAGAATGTTACGTGATAAATTACCCATAGCAACTAGTTTACTTCAACCGAAGGTAGCCAGAAATGTTCAGCCTGCTCTAAATGCTTGCCAGATGAAGCAAAAGCATTATTATGACTGTGAAATCAAGACAATGCCAGAGTTAGATGTTGGAGATTGTGTTAGAGTTAAGTTTGGCAAACAGTCATGTCAGTGGATAAAGGCTATAGTGACAGGAAAACACTCCACGCCTCAGTCTTACCTACTGACCACAGAGGATGGAGCAGTATATCGAAGAAACCGCTGGTTTATTAGAATGTCAAATGAACATCAAACCACTAAGAAATATACAGCCAGCACCAGATCCTGAACCCATAGATGATCGACCACAGCAGTACTTTCCTTCAAACTCAAAGATGAAAACTCCAAAGGACACTATTAACCCATTGAACTCTTCTCAAAATGGTGAATCTCTATGTATATCTCGACCTGCACATGCAGTGCGACACAGTACGCATGTCAATCAACTGCCAAGTCGATACAACGATTACAATTTGTAAAGAAATTGTAATAGTGACTTAAGTTTACAAGTATTTGGACAGTTTTGCAGTGGTGCGAAGTTAATAATTGACTTTTGGAAAGTCTGCATTTTCTGTAATAATTTCTGATATTAACTGACAAAGTCTAGAATTATTCAATAGTTTCAAAACATTATTCAATGCTTTTTTGGAAAGTACTTTTTTTAACTAATTGTGCTAGCAAGAAACAATATTGACTTTAACAAAGTCAAGAATTGTGTTTAAAATGCTACTCTGTGATTTTTGGAGTATACATTTTTCTATAATAATTGCTGACAAGAAACAATAATATTGTCTTTAACACAGTCATTATGCAACTTTGACATTGTAACTTTAACAAAATTTTGAATAATATTATTTGCTCATCAATAAACTTAAAAGGAACATCACAAATCATTTGTGTGTACACAGGCAATGGGTTGATCTGTTTCATGGATGTGCTGGATTTTGCATAAATCATTTTTCAGGCCTAAACATTTTGAGTGGGTCATGGAAAGTTATGGAAAACAATTTTATTTTTCACTTTTAAAATTGTATAACAAGAGGTAATTTACATTCACATCAAAACATAATGTTATTAGATTATGACTACAGAAAAATATTTGAAAATTGTAAAATGAGTTCTGGAAAAAGGCTTTTAAAAATCATGAAAAGTAGTGAAAATTATAAAGTGTGTAAGCCTTGTATTATGACACATTTGTTTTTGTAGAACATTTTGTAGACTACTATTGAAACTTTTGAGTTTTCTCATATTTTATTTCAGTCACATGTACATTTAATTTTTATCATGTTTACCATATGGAATTGAAAATCTTGGTTACCGGTAATTGGTATTGGTTTTAATTTATTTGTTCTTACTGATGTTAATTTATTAAAGCAAAGAAGTAATGACAAAAATCTGAATGGAAGAAAGGCAATTTTGGTTTAGTGTTGTAGAACATTGTATAAGATTGTATCAGATTGTTCCAACTTTGTTTTTGAAAAAGGGAAGATGTCATATAGATAGTAGTATCCGATAATGTTGTTGGTGCCATTATATGTGTCATTTATCACAAAGACACCTTATTCGTGATTTGTATTATATTCACTACTTGTGTTTTCGTTGCAGCTCTGCTGTTAACAAAAACAACAGATCATCCTTTTATCATGCATTCATTTGTATTGTATTTTTCAGATTTAAGTGAAAATGTTTAGAGCTAAATTGATGGTTGTATAGTGTCTTGTAAAGACACATGGCACAGTCGAGGAAAATCGCAAAACGTGGACGTCAGCCATTAAGTGTGGAGCAGGTTGTCGTTGGGGTAATTACATTGTCTTAAATTATTATTGTGAGAAACATCTACAAGTATGCATTAGCAGTGAAACCAGTAAATATTGTTAATCTTGGTAAACAACCAAGCTGGTCATTGTTGTAGAAATAACTAATACATTTTCCTCCCATCACAACCAGCAACCCCAGCAATTTAGAGAATATCAGCAGCAAAAAAAAATCGATGAGAGTTAAAAACTCCATGGCATTGCTGATTGCAATCTGTGGGCAATTGCAAGGTTCACCCACTGTTCCATGACTGGTGTATCAAAGGCCATGATATGTCTTTGTGAAAGTGCACATAACAGATCCATTGCTGTACTGATGGAAAAAAAGTAGTGGTTCACATGTGAGAATTATCAAATGTTTGACATCCAATAGCCATTAATATATCAATGTTTGATGTTGTTCAAACAAACTAAGTTTTAATATCAAAAGCCATCAATACTAATGGTTTTGTCAATAATTCCATTTTGGTTTGACATAAAAGGAAACGGAAATGTGTTTTGGAAATAACACAAATGTTCTATTTATGTACGTTTGTATGTAAAAATACATTTCAAGAACTAAATAAAAACACTAATCAAGAAATAAATAAAATAGCTGTACTTACCCATAGTGAAGAATGTGGTCTGCCTCAGTGAAGAATAAAATTAAGATTTATCAAATTGGTTTAACGTTGGTTAAACTGAACTTTTAACTTTCATCTCTTAATCAATATGTCCTTAATAGTTGGAGTGATTTATGGTTGAAAAGTGTAATATAAATAATTGTTTACAGAAACAGATACAGTACTGTTATTCTCCATACGTGTGTATTACAATGAGCATTACTGAACAAAAATCAAAACAGTTCTTTCCAATATAAAACAAGTCATGGAAATAGAGACAGACATAGGGAAGTGCCATTGCTTCAAAATTTGTCCAAAAAATTACTTGCCACAGGGCAAGTGCCAATCAGATATCCAATAGTCATGTATATTTTTCCACTTGCTCATACTTCTTACGACAACCAATTCTGATACTGTACTTGATATAATAACTGTGCTCAGTAATGTAATAATCCTGAAAGTAGCTGGTTTAATTGCAGTAATAAAGAATTTTGGCAAAAGGTTACAACACTTACCCAGGAAGTACTAAATTTATATGTTTGTTATGTAGTATCCACTGTTTATTGTATTTTTGTTTGTCTTCTCTACTTGTGGGGTGGGACGTAGCCCAGTGGTAAAGTATTCGCTTGATGCGCAGTCGGTCTAGGATAGATCCCCGTCGGTGGACCCATTGGGCTATTTCTTGTTCCAGCCAGTGCTCCACAACTGGTGTAACAAAGGCCATGGTATGTACTATCCTGTCTGTGAGATGACGCATATAAAAGATCCCCAGCTGCTAATCGAAAAGAGTAGCTCATGAAGTGGTGACAGCGGGTTTCCTCTCTCAATATCTGTGTGGTCCTTAACCATATGTCTGACGACATATAACCGTAAATAAAATGTGTTGAGTGCATCGTTAAATAAAACATTTCCTTCCTTCTCTACTTGTTGACTTAAACTTTGTTTTAAACTGTGTCCATTTGTTGATTTAAACTTTGTTATTTGTTAGGCAGTGTCTACTTGTTCATCCAAATATAATTATTTTGTCAATGTGTCTTAGTGACCACTTGTTGTATGGACGTGGTCATAGGTAGGTCTAATGTAATCTAACTTCACCTTAGACATTCATTTTACATAAACATAGATTTTATTTTACATTTGCAAAGAACTGGAAAACATTAAGTATGTTCTGCTACAAGGTTTATTACATCTGTAAAATATCCTACAACTTTTATAAGAATACAGTTCATAATATTTATGCTTTGTTTGAAAATCATTAAAATGATTACATGTACGAATTCAATGGAATGTTCAAGGCAGAAATTACCGATCTCAGTCGATAGTAAAAGGGGAATAACTCTAATTTGTTATCAAACTTTTCAACACAATTTCCGCTTTGGTATGTTAACGCACTGGCAAGAGTTCCGATTGTTCCAGCATATTGGGTTAGGGTTACCGTAGTTCTCCTGAGAGCTGTGTAACTGCTCGAATGATCAGAACCCTTTCCAAAGGATTTACCGAAATTTGTAACAAAATGAAAATAAGTTTTAGGTGTTATATTAGTCATTTGCCCAATATGAAAATTCCACTTGGCACGGGTGTCGGGCGATAGGATTTTTTATCCCCTGCTATATATCCAGTTATGGTTCAAGCACGTCTGTCCCGGGCACAATATCTGACTGGGTCTGGGAAGGGGGTGGGGGGGGGGGAGGGTAGAGTTAAAAATGGGGCAGAATTTTGAAAATGGCAATTAGTAAATAAAGTTAATAGCATTAAAAAAAAAATATATATATATAAAGTTACAAGTCAAAAAATAAAAAGAATTGACTGCTTGGCCGAATATTTATATAATTTGGAGCATTTTAGAAGTACAGTCCAAAAATAAATAAGATAAGAGAGGATCGGACTATTTAATAATATTAAAAAAAAGAAAGTAATTTCGACATCAAATTTCAAATAGAGGTCTAAAAGTTTAAAGTCCGATCTATATGTTCATGTGAGTTGCCTCGTTAAAGCTGTTAGGGTGCACAGCTTGTAGGGATGAGATGGGTTGCATCCTGTCAAAAAAACTGTCAAAACTCCTAGATTGACAGTCATTAGACGTTGAAGGTGTAGTGCTGTGCTGAAATACAGATTTTGAGAAGCCGGATCTGTCTGAACGAGAGAGTATCAGACTAGGGTATAGTCCAGTTGTCATGTGTTGGTATACTGGTGCGGATGGGCCCGACTCTGGTGGATACAATATAAGATGGTATCAATATATAAGTAAAGTCTAGAAAAGAGTAGTAGGGGCCGACCCCGCTTCCTATTTCTTCTTAGAGTGTGGCGGTCAATCTTTCAGTGCTGCTAGGACAGTCTCGGACATGTAGAGACTTAACATGACGTTCTGCAGAATGGCTGTCATACGAGTCACGAAAAAACTAGTCAACGTAAGTCGGCCGGAAAAATGACCTGGAATCTCGCTAAAAAAGAATCCAACCTGGTGGTGCAGGTCAACTTGCCCCAAAACCAACTCGTCCCACACTGTTTAGTCAACTCATATCAATTAATATACCAATATTTTAAACAATAGTGTGCATTAAATATTGTTGAATATACCCAGCAGTCAGAGTCAAAAACCCTTGCCTGATCATTCCTTTAGTTTAAGGAAATAAATGACAAACTCACAAACGTCTTTAAAATAGACTTGACAGTTCATTGTAATAGATTATTATTTATCCGATATTAGGATCTTTCCAAGATAAAAGCATGAAATAAATGGTCGTAATAATGGAGTTTCATTGTAATATTAATAAATAAAATGACACCAAAGTTGTAGATGTCCATTTTTAATTTCGTCACTATTATTTATGTACAGTAAAGTTTAGGGCAAGCTGTCCAAATATTGGGTCGAGTTGATCAAACACGGGTGAGTTGGTAGGGGGGCGAGTTGACCAGCGTTCGGTGCAGGCTGTCAAAAAGAGAAGCGTTTCAGTGGTCAATCAGTTCCAATGGCCGCATACATCCAAGTAGAAACTCCATTTCGCTGACAAAAACAAAACAAAATGAAAGATTCCCAAGTTGAGCACACGAAAGCATGTGCAGTATGCACAAGTAAAACAAACACGTCTTACCGCATCAAGCTCCAGACATGGTTATTAACCCATTTTCCACAGAGTTGTGGTCCTTGAACTTAGAAGATATGAAAATTTGTTATCCAGACCTTTTTTTTGCAATGCCTGAAGATAATGAGATGAACTTTTGTGTATATAGTTTTATTATGTTCTGTTACAGATAAGTTTACCTTTCATTGCGATTTACCCATTTTTCACAGAATTATTGCTCTTAAATTTAACAGATATAGAGGCTGGTAAATTTTTATGGGAACCAGTAAATTGTTTATTTAAAATTGTATTCTATTGTATACCCACTGAGTATATATTTTGCAGGCACAAGCTACAGTGAGCAGTGCACAACAACTTGTTGCAAGAGTTACTGCACCTTGTGTACGACAAAGAGGTATTTTTACTATATGTAATTATACTTAGGTGGCCAGCTGATCTAACATACCAGTTATGTTAATTAGATATTATTCATCCTGTGACAAATGGCATGGATGACTCCTCTCTTTAGGACTTTAAATTCAATGTTTAAGTAAAGTTACCGCTTGAGCTTATAGAAAAATAACAATGGCAGAGAGACTGAAGTTTGAAATGCGAGGTAGATAATCAGATCATGAGAGAGAGACTGTGTGAGTGACGCTTTGTCTTCTGTTTTTTGAATATTACAGTACATAAATAACCTAGTGTTGGCAATTGGTTGAAATTTCATTATCTATCATGGGTTGTAATCAATTTGCACTTTTGAATATACATTTGGTTACACTATTTAAGGATTGCCTGTTTGTTTTTTTAGGTTAGTTGGGTTATGATTTTAAAAAAAGGCATACGCAAACTGTTTGAATTGACGTTGTATTTCATATAATATATAATATAATATAATGTAATGAAATACAACAAAGTTATACTCTGTATAAATTAGCAGGCTAATTAGATTGGGAATGTCTACATGTAATACAAACATTACAGGTACTCCGATCATGTGATTTTAATTCCCAAGCTTTGTATTGAATGTAAATTTTGACAGAAGCATTCAAGATATCAAGAAACTGTTTTGATGTCATTGTTAAGGTCCTGCTTTTGCAGTTGGCAATAAATGGCCATGACATTGTAATTGTGTCATGTGACATTGTTTAGGCTGCCACTGGCTTTTTATCTGCAGTACCGGACATGCATCCCTCAGTTGATGGAGTTCACTTGAAGTGTTTTGGTTGTAGAATTAAAACTCCTCATTGGACCCACTTTCTTATTGGGTTGTTTTCTTATTCCAACCAGTGCGTGCATCAAAATTGGTATATCAAAGGCCGTGATATGTGCTGTCCTGCCTGTGGGAAGTTCACATAAAAGATCCCTTGCTGATAATGATAAAATGGTTTAAGTGAACAAACAAATTATTATCTGCACAGTGTGGACGCAAAGCCATATATCTTGTGAGTAACAAAACTGGACAGTACAATTCTCCATTACTTTGTATTACCATCGTGGACGAACGACCTTGCTGGTCAGTTTTTGACCATCTTACTGTTAACATGATAGAGTTGTCACTTAATATTAAATCCCCCACCTGAATTTGCTTTTGACTGTCTGCTTGAGAGCGAGCCAGGGTTTCTGCCAGAGGGTAAAACGGGTATGGTGCCATAGTACCATACCCAAACTGCCGTACTCTAAAAAGGTAGAAAAAGGCTAATAAAAAAGCTGCTGCAAACATGGATGTTTCATAATTTGAGAAACAGATATGTAAGAGATGTGAAATCATTTCAGACAAGATTTACACCCCTTCTGAACTCGACGCAAATCCTCAATTATTTTCTTAATTAAAAAAAATGATTTTGTTGTATCTTCCAACTGCCTTATTTTATGTTCATATAAAATGCCTGAAATATAGGCAGCCACTGACGATACTGACAATTGGGATGTAGCTATATGCAACAAAAGATCTTGCACCAGCAAAGGCCACCTTTCTACCAGTTTGTAAGTGCTTCGAAAATTGGCCAAATTTTCCAAAGCCACCGTGTATGTTTTTCTCGTTGTGTCTGCTAGGG
This sequence comes from Gigantopelta aegis, assembly GCF_016097555.1. Classification (NCBI taxonomy): domain Eukaryota; kingdom Metazoa; phylum Mollusca; class Gastropoda; order Neomphalida; family Peltospiridae; genus Gigantopelta; species Gigantopelta aegis. Next base: position 26,187,360 of record NC_054713.1, on the reverse strand, counting down.
CACCGTCTATCAGACCGTCAGCTGCTGTCTTCAGATTGCCCAGAGTTGGGGTGGGACCTTGGAAGGAAGTCAAGCTGCGTTGAGTGCCAGCTGCCTGAAGTTTGCCCGCTGCGAACGAGAAAGACAATCTGAGTTTGTTGCCTGGCCCCTGACCTATGGCAGCTGACCTACTTGAATTTCTAATTGGTCATTCAAGCCTGTCGCTACCACGACACTTGCCCAAGCCGTTGCTCCGCTTCCAGCTCGTTTCTTTTTACTGCCACCCTGTGCCCTGGAACCTGGAGGTGCTTTTCGCTTTGGAGGCATCAGGCTTTAAACTTTGCCGAAGATTCCACAGGACACTTTACAATTTTTCACAAAAGTTTGTTTCACCTTTTTAGCGTGCAAAATACAGAGGTGGGACCCAAAAGGGGGACTACTCCCAATAATTTATTAACAAATAAGACAATCTAGACATTACTCTCAACTAACAAAGCCCTAGTTGGATTTAATTAAACTGGATTATCTTATACAAGATTTCAATAATATGTATTAAAGGTACCCTTTGCTTGTTTACCAATTTGAAATATTGTCTGAAGTCTATGAATCATTGCTTTTGCAAACTTGAAATGGTTTCACTGACACATCGTTTAACTTCTTTAAGTTTCTCAGGATGTAAAGTATCCAAATAACATTTCATCCAGGTTTCACCAGCAACTGTGGATCTACATGCACTATCAAGAACAACTGAATTAATTGATTCACTGACCAAAACTTGCATTTTGTCAACCTTCTTGCCTGTGAACAAAACAGCTTCTTCTACTGCATGTTCTCGTAGGAGTCAGGACAATCTTTAGCAAAATGAAAAATTGACTCACATATTATGCACTTCATTGGATGTCCATCTGCACCACATGGATTCAAAACACATCTGTTTTTCTTTGTATTAACACCTCGATTCTTTTCATCACGCTGTATGTATCTGTATTCACCACCAAAACCTCTACCTCTGTAATAGCCACCATCTTTCTGAAATCCACCACGAAACGCTCCACGACCACGCTGATTATTTTGCCTTTGTGTATAAAACACTTCATTTACCTCCGCTACATAAACAGGTTCCACTTTAGTGCCAACTCCTGAATCACTTAAGAGACTGTCTCATTTGTTTAAACAAAGATGCCACATCGCTTTAGTCGACACCAGTAAGTACAACTTGTCGATCTTTGTGACACAAATCAGCTCCAATCCAGTAACTTAAACGCTAACACACACTCGGGTAAATTCATATCAAATTGTTTTGTTTTGTTGTACCACTTTTCAAACTCCATAATGATCATCTCCATAGAAATTTCGCCAGTTCTTTTATATCTATCAAACTCTGTATACGCTTCATATGCTGCCGCAAGTTCATCTTTTAAAAAATATTTTGTCCATAAAAGTGATAAAGTCGCTACGCCATCATCTGTGCACAGTTCATCAACGCCGAGTTCGCTAAACACTTTATCACGGATTGACCCTTCACTTTCCGGTAATGATAACGCTATCGCTGAATCTTGTTTCTTCTTTTCCAAACTTGTCATAGTCTGCCACACTTTAATTTCATCCGCCCATCTGCTGTACGGTTTTGATTCACAAAACATCAATGGCATTTTGTAACTTCCTGCCGCCATATTTGTCGAAAGTTTCAGAAGCCAAAACATCAGTCCAAACACAAAAGAAAAGTACAGCATTTCACTATGCCAGAAAAGCACATTTTTCACCATGTTTCGCTGAAAAGTCACACACTTTAGTTTTCTAACACAACCACGCTCCGTTACCATGTTACATATCCGTATACGCCATCGCTAATTGTTGTCACTAGACACAAAACGCCAACACGCTCGCTCATTGTAATAACGCACAAAACTAAGTGCGCTTTATTAATAACCAATCAGAATCGTACGTGTTTTAGTCTTGACAACAATTAGTCTTGATAAGAATGATTGTAAGCATTGTAAATTAGTCTCAGTAATTACTAACGTTAACATTTATGACTTTGCTTTAATCAGTCATCATAATCTTTTGACAGAAACAGTGGTTGCAGGATGAAAAATAAAACATTTGTCTTTGGCTTCTGGTTCATCTAAATTGTAACAAATATATAAATTTCAAAAGGGAATAATAAAATGAATAACATGGACATGTTCAGAGGGGTGGGTAGGGGGTAGACCCCCATCCCAGCTCAAGAAAATTATTATTAGTTTAATATGCATATACCTGCATTTGTCCTGATGAATTTTACTTGTAGAATGCAAGAAATTGCATTTTAGGACATCAGGTTTTTACAATTTTCCACGCCACACCCTCCAGTAATTTGGGTACTTGTACCCTCAATCTCAGCCAGCCAGTCTAGACCCTCCCTTAAAATATGTCCTGCATATGGGCCTCAACAATGAGACAACAGTTTATGTTTACATGTACATCTTGGATACGTAATGATTTCTTTTTGCAATTTTCAAGTATATACTGCATCCACTTTCTTATGCCAAAGAAATCAACAGGAATATGGCACAGATTGTTAATAACTCATATTCTTTCTTTAAAATCTGGTGGTTTTTGTCCTCAACATGTTAAGTCCTGTCTCATTTTTTGTTCTTGTTTGATTTCACTTTCTCTTGCTCCGTTTTTCGCTATTCTCTGTTCATTTTTATTTCCCTCTCCTACCTCTTTCTGTCTTCATTCAAATGTGCTTGATTCTCATTCATTTTCTAGGCTGCTGTCTTGGGAGGTATTTTACTAAAAACATCAGCAACAATTTGGGATGTTTTTCAGGAATACTTGAGTGGTAAACAATTTATCAAATGAAAGGACATTTTCTATTTAAAACTATTACAGGGACAATCTCATAGTTGCATAATACATTAAAAAAAAAAAAAAAAAAATATTCTTTTCAAATGTAAAGATTATTCCTTGAATTAAATTAAATGCCCATAAAATATTACAACAAAATAACTTCATTTACTAGAAGAAGAAAAAAATATATATTATTGGAAAATTCATTTCAGGTTAATTATGTGAAATTACATTTTGAATTTGAGTTGCTTTTCCACAATGACCAAGGATTGGCTGTTGTTTTGTTGAATAACTGATGCAAACTGTTTACGTACTTTACAATTTTACCCGAGAATTAATGGAAAAACACTATAGCCCCACAGTGTAATGTTGATTTTTCTGAGTTATTATGAAAAATTATGTATAAAATAAGACTAATTTGTAATTAAATGTTAAAATAGCAAAATAAGTGACTTACACCTACATGTATAAATTTGTGTTACCTGTAATTATTATTATTAAACATTAATCCATATGGTTTACAAGAAACAGTGCCATACATATTATATTATTCCAAGCTAATGAAACATATATCTACCTCTGACATCACAAGCTATACAATATATCTAATGAAACAATGTCTACACGCCTCTGATGTCCCAAATTATACAATATTTATCAATAAGGATATGGATTGATGCTTGTGAAATTGCTATTATCAGGGTATATTTATCTGTCCAGAAATATTTTATTTGAGTGAAATGGACATCTTTACAGTAACTTCTAAGTCATGCAGGTATTTGCAGTTCCTTGAAAACAATTATTTTCAATAGTTTTACACAGATGTGATAATAAAGAAATTATAAAACTTACAAGTGCAAAGGTCAAGAAAATTATGAAACTCATTGTTAAATTTGTCATAGCACTCACTCTAGTTTGGGGATTAACACATTTCACAATCTTACATTATGCCTCGAAGAAATGATACAATGGAAAATGATATGTGCTGATGTGTTGCACCAGTTACTGACTGGGGTGTTAATCAGTTACCAACAAAAACATTTTTCTTGATGTGCCTACTTAGATTATTATGTTGCTATGTGATGTACCCATGGCACAATTAAGAGAATATATTTTTAAATCATATACGTTAGCACTGTAGGACAGTATTATAAATATTCTTCAAATGGTAACTAACGCAAAAAGGTAAGGCTATAAGTTCAAGTTTTTATTTATAAAAATCTATTCCAAATTTATTAATTTGTGTTGTTTGGGAATTACAATTAAGATCTTACAAACAAAATGCAATATTTACCTTTATCATATTCATTCAAATTTAATCACATTTAAAAAACAACAACGTTTTAGTGCACTTTTCAGGAGCAAATAGCACAAATTAAAGATGGCCACCAGGTCACATGACACAGGTTTGAAACACAACCTGAGTATTTTATGGATTATTGATTATTAACACACAATTCTATGTGAAAAATATAGGCATAACAGGATATTTATGTTTCACTCCTATGGAATAATTTTTCTTGAAATTGCCCAGTGTATGTAGGTATAAAAGTAAACTGGATATATATTATGTAGTAGGTACAGGTACATTCATATATACATGCATGCAAGCAAGCACACAATAATGAATACATAATTATATAAAATTGTATATATTTCAGCAGGTCGCACACACAAGAGTGTGACTAAACCAGTTCCTGTACACAAGAGTGTAGAAGTAAACCTGTACAATTGTACCAATGTACAAGTGGGATATCATAACATGATGTGCATACAGAATGTGCAGCGTATTAAGGAGAGCAGTATGCACATGTTATCTGACACTGACGAGGATGAGCTCACTCAGCAGGACGATGTTGAGAAGGAATCACAGTTAACTAGTAAGTCCCATGCTGCTAGTCACTACAGGTAGGAATCACAGTTAACTAGTAAGTCCCATGCTGCTAGTCACTACAGGTAGGAATCACAGTTAACTAGTAAGTCCCATGCTGCTAGTCACTACAGGTAGCATCACAGTTAACAAGTAAGTCCCATGCTGCTAGTCACTACAGGTAGCATCACAGTTAACAAGTAAGTCCCATGCTGCTAGTCACTACAGTTAGCATCACAGTTAACAAGTAAGTCCCATGCTGCTAGTCACTACAGTTAGCATCACAGTTAACAAGTAAGTCCCATGCTGCTAGTCACTACAGTTAGCATCACAGTTAACAAGTAAGTCCCATGCTGCTAGTCACTACAGTTAGCATCACAGTTAACAAGTAAGTCCCATGCTGCTAGTCACTACAGTTAGCATCACAGTTAACAAGTAAGTCCCATGCTGCTAGTCACTACAGTTAGCATGTGTGCTAACTGGCTTTCCTCTCTTACATTCTAGACCTAGAGGTAATAATAAACCAAATAACTTCCGGCTGTGTTAAAGTTTGAGATGCACCAAACTTTTGATAGAGAAGTTAACACCACAAGTCCTGTGATTGGTGATAAATGTGAGTGTCTTGGTTGTAAAGAAAAATGGGTTAATCAGGGCAAAAAATGTATGCAATTTTATTTCATCTAGTACCACTATGTCAAGTAGCCTTGTGCTTCAAACTTGTTTGGGGTACCTGTAAAAAAAAGTACTCAAATTTGTTGTGGAACTAGGGTAGTCATAGATGCTACCCGTTATCTCTTAAATTAACAGCTTCATCGATCCACAGTGAGGGGTGGCAGTATTTATATCCATAGTGTTGATGTCCATTGATACACTGCAGGTAGAAGTTTTAGCCAGATGTTACTATTGTCATCTATGGGATTTGATTTGGTAGTATACACCATATAGGTACTGTTGCAATATTAGACATCAGATGGCCTTACTTTAAAATGTAAGGCCATCCATTAAGGGATTGAAACTGGCACAATAATAACATGTGAAGGCATTGCAGGCCTTGACCGTATGCTTTTTCAGTGGTAGCCGACCGGGCTACTGGGTTATAAAATCTAGTAGCTCAAAGTAAAAATTGGTAGCCAATAACTTTAATACATTTTTTAAAAAGGAAACAAAAAAGGAAAATCATTTATGTACATTTAAACATGTTGATTTACTGTGGGGTTTTTGTTTAATCATGAGCAATGTACTGTGAAATATACACTTATGAAAACACTACATTACAGCCTTTAATGAACAATAAAGACTTTTTGTTTAAATCATTAAACAGAATCTGGGGTTATTGCCAGTTTAACATTAAATAGCAGATAAGTAGATTTTTAGATGTACATGTCCAGTGGATAAGTGAAAAATTGTACTGTTTTTTTATCGCGGATTAATAATGTTTGGGTAGGTTTAGAACCTGAAAAAAGTAATATCCAGAAATATTCAGAACTACGACATTAATATGTGACACAATATCATATGTGGCATTAAATATGCAAATGATTTATTTTATTCTTGCCAAAATATGTTTGGAAGCAAACCTACCTTCCTGAAGTCGGAAATGGACAAATGAAAATAATTTTAAGCATATGGCCTCAAAGAAGGGGTAAATGTGATATAAAAAGATAAAATAAAATCTAACAACCACCACCCAAAAACTGACTAATTCTACCTACAGTAACTTGTATGGTATGATTACAGAAACGCACAATAGTATTTAAAAAAATTATTATAGTATATAGTTTTTTTAGGCCTAAGCTTACAAAATATTACTTAAACTGTTTTCACATGTAGAACTGTCTGCTATTAAAACATACGATTCTGAAGATCGATATTGCATATTTTAATACTTAAAATGGCTGTAACTATCTTCAATAGTTGTCAATTTTGAAGAATCTTAACAAAACTTGCCTTTATTCCACAACAATACACTTGTAAATTTATGCCGTATGCCAATTATCCCAGCTAAGGGATCGCCATTATGTGACCAGGTCAGATGTTATTTTGAGCGAGGTTATCACGCAAAGCTATAGTAAACGATGAGAGAGATTTAATTAAAAATAATTTGTAAGAAAGATTAAAATTTTTAACATTGAAAATATATTTATTTAACATAATAATAGATATTAATTTTGTAAACAATAATCTGGTAATTTGCATACATGTAGGTAGCCTAGAAGGAAATAAACCATGATTGAAATAAACCATAACTTTCCAGGATTTCCGTGACCCGTATGAACCCTGTATATCTGGCCACATCAAGTACATCAAATTATTTGTATTTGTCCGCTATGTTAAAAAAAAAATCATACCACTGGCAAATATACTCCTCTATTTCACTAAATCATATTGCGCAATCGCCACCCTTGGGTCAGACGAGAAGAGAAATTAAAGTGGCAATATCCGGAATATTTTTATTATTTAAGCATATAGAAAAAAAAATCCAATTACGTTTGGTTGCATATATGACGCCGCACTCTGCATTGGTTTCACTACAAAAACAAAGCCAGTATTTTGAAAGTGGGACACTTTTGACGGGCTCATACCGATCTCGGTTTTCATTGGCTTATCACAAGTATAGAATTCCCCAACAAGAGATCACATGAGATTTCGCAATTTTTGAACAAATTTAACTGTCTTGATTGAGGGGTCGTCTCATATCTCCAAAACATATTGACATCCATAGAGGTATGGTACAACGCCTTTCCAGGGGTCGGTGGGTGGGGGATCTGCCTTGAAATTTTGACAGTGGCCAGCTGTTGGCATACGCGTTAATGTAAGGGGGTGTTACTAATTGATTGTTCGATTTACATAACATTTTTCAAGACTATATGTTACTTTTATTCATTACTTAGACCTAAAAAGGAGTTTTTTGGAAATGTGCAGTCAGTCTAGGATCGATCCCCATCGGCAGGTATATAAAAGACCATGGTATGTGATATCCTGTCTGTGGGATGGTACATATAAACGATCCCTTGCTAAAAAAAAAATGTAGCGGGTTTCCAAGGCACGTGTGCAGGGATTTCAGCGGGGTTGGGGTTATAGACTGTGTTGAGCAAAGTTTATATGGGGCCATGCTCCCCCCAAAAATACATTAAAATTTTTTTTAAGCTTGGGCAAGTAAGGGTTTTGACCTCCAATACCCTCCCCCTGCACATGCACCCGATTCCTCTCTAAGATTATATGTCAAAATTACCATATGTTAGACATCCAACAGCAGATGGAAGGATATGTTTTATTTAACGACGCACTCGACACATTTTATTTACGGTTGTATGGGGTCGGATGATTATTAAATCAATATGCTTTATCTTTGATGCCGTTAAACAACCCTCCCCCCAACTTTACCCTTTCCAAAAGAAATAATATTTATTTGAATTTGTTGATTTTAACACATAAAATTAAGAAGTGAAAACGTTAATTGTCTACTTTAGTATATTTTATTTTAAAAATATATACATGATTAATGTGTTACTAGTATACAAACTAAACTTTGAAAGTTCTACTAACACTTTATAAAATATCAATTCTGAAATAGGAAGGTATGACTGTTGATGATACGTTGTCAAGATCAAACCAGTTTTAACTAAAGACTCTAGTACCGTATCCTCAACCTAATGTTCTTCGTACAGCGCAAGATTTCGCTTTTAATTTTTTGAGACGAACCCTACAATTTGAAATCGGCAAACACACGTGTTAACTGAAACTGACAACAGGCTGTTGTTTGTGCTTTGCCGAGCAATGGCGGCACAGGTGACGAATCAAGCGTATACGTTTCATAGCAAACACACACAAGTTTTTTAAAAGTGCATTTGAGCTTGTATTTCACATTTGTCATGATGTTATAATATGGTAACCAGATAATGTAACTTTAACAGTTACAGCAACTCGTGGCAGCAGAGAAGTGCACATCAGGGATTCTAGAATTGTTACAAAATCCACTTGCCATGGGATCAGTGATTTTAAAAATGTACTAGCCATGATTAAAAATTCACTAGCCCTACTTTACTTAATACAATTTTACTAACAGTAATAATCACATATATTACCTAAAGAGGGAGTTAGCGATTAAAAACACTAAGATTGGGAGGTTTGGTTGGGGGGCAGGATATTCATATTTACAAAATAAAGACTTAAATGCAGCATTTGACAACTTTTTTTTCACTAGCCGTTGGGCATGGCAATAGTAGTTATTTACTAGCCCAACATTGATTATCACTAGCCATGGGAGTGAGGCTACCATAAACTAGAAGCCCTGGCACATGAAAGGTGGAATTTCAGACACCGATGAATTAAACATCTTGTTGATTGTGAAGTGACTGAACATGTCGAAAACATTAATAGCCCGGCAGACTACCGGATTTAGACATCTGGTAGTCCGAGTGAGAAATTGGTAGCCAAAATAACATGGGCTACCACTAAGGTTGAACCCTGATACACCTTTCTGTTGCTCAAGCTTACTTATACAAAACAAAAATTCTGATGAATGAAATGTCCACTGGTCAATAGCTAATATGAAAATGGATTTACAGTACAAAACATATTTTATTTTAAAATTTTTAATTAGAGACAAATACTGATCAATATGAAAACAGGTTAGAAACTACTATTGAACATTATGGATTTGTGTAGCAATCTCTGAAGTGAATTGCGATGTGATGTTGAACAATATGTTCCTTGCAGTAATATATTGTCTCACAGTATGAGACATTAACCAACACCGATTGGTTTTGTCTTAAATCATGGATTCATTGCTAGCGAGTGACTAGACTATGTTAACACATATCTGTTGGCCCAAGATATCAGTGGTTTTCTCTTAAATCACAGATTTGTTGCTAGGGAGTGGGAGGACTCATGTTAACATGTATCTGTTGGCCCAAGATATCAGTGGTTTTCTCTTAAATCACAGATTTGTTGCTAGGGAGTGGGAGGACTCTATGTTAACACGTATCTGTTGGCCCAGGTATCTGTTGGCCCAGGATATCAGTGGTTTTCTCTTAAATCACAGATTTGTTGCTAGGGAGTGGGAGGACTCTTATGTTAACACGTATGTGTTGTATGTGTTGGCCTAGAATATCGGTGGTTTTCTCTTAAATCACAGATTTGTTGCTAGGGAGTGGGAGGACTCTATGTTAACACATATCTGCTTGCTAGGGTTTTAGGTGTAGGGCAAGTAAAATATTCTAACCAGACAACTCAACTGAAAATGACATATTGACAAAACAATAATATACATGTATTCTTTAATTTCACTCTAAAATAGGTTTTGTTTTAATTTAGCAGATGTTTTCTTGCCTAACATTAGACATCCTAAATATAGCTAGAAGTTTTGACTGTAAACATTGGATGGGACAAGTACATTTCAGATGGGACAAGTAAAATGGATATTGAGAGTTAATAGAGCCCTGCTGGGGTGTCACAAAATTAATGGGACACATTGGGATTACAATGTATTGCAAAATGGTGGCTGGGGGTGCAAGGTAGAAATTTTAACAACCACAGTTTTGTACAATGAAACATTGTCAGTACTTACTGACAGATAAATATTAGGATGCAAAATAATGATTATCTTGTTCATCTTGTGTTACAGATTCTTTACGAACAGTGTCCGATGATGAACTCCGCAATTTGGCACAACATGTTGGTGGGAAGTGGAGACGGTTTGGTAAAAAAACACATTTTATAGCTACAGAAACATTGTGACAGCATCTAGTCCATTGACTTTAATTTCGTTTACATTTTATTGTAACATGAAATAAAAAAACCCCAGTATGTTTGTTAGTACAGCAGGTTTTTCCACCTGCCTTACATGTTTACACCTCATTACGTTTAGAAGATATAGCCACCTAATTTCCTCAAACAATCTCTTGGTTTCAAAGATAAGTAAAACCATGAATTAACACAGAATGTGTTGTAAATAAACCTTTTGCCAGGTACAGTACAATAGCTTTTGTGACGCTGCACGAGCCAGGTTTTACAAAACGGTTGTTATGACTTCTTTACAATGTTTTTGTGGAATACTGTGCTTGTGAAACTCATAATCTCCTATTATTGCTAATAATGATGTAAACCAGCACTGAGCTATGTACATATTAGTAATAATTACACGGTAAACAGCAATTAACAAAATTCTTGAACAGTGCCAATGTTACATGTAATGACAAACAGAATGACACCAGATCAGAGGAACATACATGTATCGGAATTAAAATTAGACTGACCATAAAACATCTAGATTGTATTAAGTGAAAGATATTGTGCCTATAGCCTTCCTCATCTGTCTGAGGTTCTGGTAACATAATTCAGACGTTTAAAAATAATAAAATACCAGTATTTTTTGGTTTGGCCAATCAAACATCAGGGCTCGAACTTAATGACAGCAATTGCCGTCAGTGACATATAAACTGATGTTGGTTGGGGGCATCACCGATGGCACTTTCGTGCCACCAGATAAAAATTACTGCCGTCGGTAAAGCTGCTCACTGATGGCAAAATGTATAAATGTGTATGAACATTATTATTTAGCAAGGGCGTTTGGGTCCTGGTGAATGGGCGTTTAGTTAGTATCATGCGGTGGAACTATATTTATGTGGAACTGTGTTGTTCTCACTGCATTTTGCCTCCTCACTTTCGTGTTATGCTGCTCCATTTCATGTTTGGCAGCCCTATTTGTTTTTTATTTTAGCAATGAAAACATTTTATTTTTATCATTTTTGACAATCTCCGACTGAAAAAAACAACTTATTTGGCGCCAAATTTGTCACGTAATCAGAACGGTCATTCTGTCTTTTGTATCCACTAACTCGTGTCTAATATTTTAACCTCAATTGCAGATTTAATTGGGCGTAACTGATGATTTTTACTTACTGTCATTTGTTTATTCAGCAATTCCTTATAAAATATTAGAAATTTTCTCCTATTACAATCTGATTAAAATTAGCTCTACTGGTCTACCAGTAGATCTAACAGCATTGCGTGGACTCCTATGTCCAGGTGACATTTCATCTATAAATAACAATTTAAATATCTACCAGTTACACTTCGCCTTTTATAGCGTTATTCGGGAGCATACAAATTCTAAAAATATCGGGTGAGACTATTTATTTACTTGTTGGTCTATTTCAACATTGAAAAAACAGGCGGAAAAGTGCAGTAATAAACTCTGGATTGTATACTAGTATAAACAGATTTTATAGCTATACCATCACAGGTTGGGGTTGGGGATTTTACATTGAAATTAGTTTCCGGCATACTTCGTAATTCACCCAAATCATTTCGTATACTCTCGGCATGATCCTGAATGTTTTCAAATTCTTTTCAAATCACTGGCATGATTTTTTAAGTAAGGTTTTGATTGGTCGAATGAAAGGTCACTGGACATGAGCTCCAACAGGCTGCTGTTAGATCCACATGTAATAGTGGAGCTAATTAATTTTATTTAGTTTGCTCCTATTACAGGTATTATGACATAATCCCCCAACATATACTTATTTTGACTATTTCTACTACTATTACAGACTACTACTGCTGCTACAGGTACTATGACATAATCCCCCTACATATACTTATTTTATGACTATTTCTACTACTATTACATACTACTACTGCTGCTACAGGTACTATGACATAATCCCCCAACATATACTTATTGTATGACTATTTCTACTACTATTACATACTACTACTGCTGCTACAGGTATTGATGACATAATCCCCCTACATATACTTATTGTATGACTATTTGTACTACTATTACATACTACTACTGCTGCTACAGGTACTATGACATAATCCCCCAACATATACTTATTTTATGACTATTTCTATTACTATTACATACTACTACTGCTGCTACAGGTATTGATGACATAATCCCCCTACATATATTTATTTTATGACTATTTCTACTACTATTAAATACTACTACTGCTACAGGTATTGATGACATAATCCCCCTACATATACTTATTTTATGACTATTTCTACTACTATTACATACTACTACTGCTTATACTTACTTTGTAACTGTTAAAATACAAATTAGAAGGCACACAGATTACCTTTTTTAATTCCTGTATTTACTTTTCAGTTCGCCATTTGGGAATTGAAGAGGCTGATATTGAATATGCATACAGTCAGTACAATTCCTCTGGTTTGGTAGAGACTGTCTATCAAATTTGTCTCCAGTGGAAACGAGAAAACATTCATCCATTGGTTTCAACTATAGCAGATGCACTGAAACATTCTGAATTAAAACATCTCTATGAATATTTAACTCCTTAACATCATATGTCTTTCAAATAAGTATTTCTTCATTCACTGTGTAAAGACATGTTTTTATTTGTTGTACTGGTACAGGAGAATTGAGAACAATAAAACTTGTATTTTGATATCTATCAGTAAAGAGTACATCCTCAATGATGTAATATTTATATTTGTGGTTGTGCAGGAAGGTCAAAACCAGAAGTTACTAACCATTCCGGCTTAGTTCTTCAGTAATGCCATAGTTACCATGTGTCAAGAACACCTAACATAAAGTTCCAGTTCAGCTAAGAAAGTGGAAAGACTGTTTGATAGGTAGATTCTTACCTTTGTTCTCTCACCATGATGAAGTCAGAAGGCCAGATAAAGGTATTACTTTTAAGATGGTGACAATGTCAAGTTTTTGTATTTTGATTAATTTCTCACAAAAGTCCCAGATTAATGAAACTTGCATCTATGGATTTTTATCTTGGTACAAGTTAAAAACATTTTACAGTTAAAAAACCCCACCTAGATTAATTACAAATTTTACATTACAAATTATTTATTATAATAAATAATTAAAAGTACTTGGAACAGTGTTTGGTATTTCTGTCCAAAATTCAGTTTTTTGCTTAAAATAGTAATTTATTCACATCTAATCATGTGGAATTTCTTTCTGATGGTATATATAAATATATACTGCTTGTGCATATTTATCGTGGTTCCACAATTTCAGTTTTACTAATAATGAGACGAGTAGATATTTCTGTTGATGATCATTTGAAATGTTCTGAATTGTCACACCTCCTCACAATTGACTAAAACACGATATGAAAACTCTGGCGTGTGCCGGACAGTCAAATCGTAACACCCTCTTGAGCTTTTATAGATATTAGGATAACCTGAAATAAAACATATATACAAAAGTGAATATTGAATGTGAAAAACTTTGTTTCAACAACATAGACTATTTTTAGATGATCACATATCTTTAAACATTTATCTTTTTAAGACTCATTGAAATGAACGTTTATAGATGTAACTATGAGAGACACCAAATCAGTTTATGGTAGATGAGATATTCTGTAGAATTGCTGCACCCATAACCCCTCCAAATTGACTGAATTGCTGCACCCATAACCCCTCCAAATTGTCTGAATTGCTGCACCCATAACCCCTCCAAATTGACTGAATTGCTGCACCCATAACCCCCTCCAACTTGACTGACTTTCTGCACCCATAAGCCCCTGCAAATTGACTGAATTGCTGCATCCATAACCTCTCCAAATTGGCTGAATTGCTGCACCCATAACCCCTCCAAATTGGCTGAATTGCTGCATCCATAACCCCCTCCAACTTGACTGAATTGCTGCATCCATAACCCCTCCAAATTGGCTAAATTGCAGCACCCATAACCACTCCAAATTGACTGACTTTCTCTGTATGAAAGTTGTTGATAACTAACCTGGCAGTTCTAAAGAGCTGATAAGGAGTGACCAAGTGCGTCATGGTGTTAGTGATAGTAATAGGAATTTTGAGTTCTTAATATGAAATAATTAGTTACTAGAAAAGCATCTGAATTCCAAAGTATGCTCAATTCACATGTGCTAGCTCTGCATTTTTGTGTGTGGTGTGTGTGGTGTGTGTGTGGTGGGTGTGTGTGGTGTGTGTGTGTGGTGTGTGTGTGTGTGATCAACTTCAAGCTATTTTGTTGTTTGAATTTCATTTTCATATACAGTGAAACCACTATAAATTAGACACCCAAGGACCAAGTTAAAAGTCTAGTTTTAAGTGGTTTATCCTGTTTTACAGAGGTTCCAAGTAAAACAGTTGGTAGCTACATGATTGATTATCGTTTGTACCAACAGGATTACTTGAATTACAGTTTGTAACTACAGAGGATTAAATTATTGAAAAAATTATTAGTTTGTAACTGCATAATTATTTTAATTACAATTTATAGACACATGATTACAGTTAGTAACTATAGGATTACTTGAATTAGTTTGTATCTTCAGGATTACTTGAATCAGTTTGTATCTGCAGGATTACTTGAATCGGTTTGCATCTGCAGGATTACTTGAATTAATTTGTATCTACAGGATTATTTGAATGATAGTTTGTAACTAAAGGATTATTAGTCCCCTATCGGTCCAACTGGAGGGGACTATAAGTTTCATCTCTGTCCTGTCTGTTCATCTGTTTATCTGCCTGTCTATCCTTCTGTCCCACATATAGTTTTCCGAATGTTTTTTTCACAAGGCCTTGAGATATTGAGCTAAAAGTTTGGGTATAGCTTTATCATGTACTGTTACAGATCCAGGTTTGACTTTCATGGCGATTTACCCATTTTTAACAGAGTTATGGCACTTGGAACTTTGGAGATGTGAAAATTTGTTTTCCAAACTGTTTGTTTAGAAGGCCGTGCGATATTGGGCTAACATTTTGTGTATAGGTCTATCATGTACTGTTAGTGGTCAAGTTTGACTTTCATGGCAATTTACCCATTTTTGAAGGGAGTTATAGCCCTTTATCTTAGGAGATATGAAAATTAGTTTGTTTTTTTTTTTGTTGCCTGAAGATATTGAGATGAAATTTTGTATATAGCTTTATAATAAACTTTTACAGATCAGGTTTAACTTTCTTGGTGATTGACCCACTTTTCAAAGAGTTATGGACCTTGAATTTAGGAGATAGAAAAATTATTGGGCCAGATAGGGGACATGTATCGCTTTAGCAGTACTCCAGGAATGCTTGTTTTAATTATAATTTGTAGCTAAGGATTACTTGTATTGATGTTCACCTACATGGTCACTTGAGGTAGATTAACATTTTTATCTACAGTATTACTTCAATTTGCCATATAACCGTAAATAAAATGTGTTTAGTGTGTCGTTGAATAAAAAAAAAATTCTTCCTTCCTTCAATTTGCAAACGTAAAATATAACTGTACAAAGTACAGTTTGTAGCTGCGGGATTACCTGAATGTGTGAACACTGAATGTAACTGTAGTCAATTGTAAATTCCTCAACTTGTGTGGGACATGAGCCATGGTAGTGTGTGTAAACAACGAACCATGGAATTTTGCTTCATTTGCTGATAATGTACATTGTGTTGAATAATATAATAATACATGATGTTGTATATATTGACATAAAACAAACTTTATATATGATTTTCTAGTTCTGTTGTTTTTTTGGTTGTCGTAAATGGGGTTCACACATGAAAAGTCCACGAATTATGTTAATTGGTTCAGAAGTCTTGAATAGAGGAATTAAAACAAAATTCAAGAGAAATACCACCATGTGTCATAAGTATGTTAAATAGTACATTTTTGAGGGTGTAAGTCATTGGATACTTCTCTGTGTACACATGTACCAAATGTGGCAAATACAGTACACGAACCAACAATAATGCTATTTGATCCACGCTATGTCTATTAGTATGTTTTTGATACCTTTTCATGTGCTGCCACAAGTTTTGGGGCAAGTAGTATATTGTAGTATTTACTTTATTTTTTGTGTGTCAAGTCTGTTTTCAACTTGTCCCGTGTCCATGTTGTTGTCCCCTACAGTGATTTTAAATTTCATATTAATAAATATATCTTTTCGACTTGGCAAGATGATTGGGACGGTGCGGTTGCAAACAAATTTCATTCTGTCACGCCACTCCTGGGAGAGTGGCAGTCATCCTATAGGCGGTGCAGGAAGGATGAAGTAGTCTTGTGCCGTGTCCGCATCGGCGATACATATATGACGCATTCATGTATTTTAAAGAAGGCCCCCCCCCCCCCCCCCTCCTCAGTGTAGACATTGTCAGTGTACACTGACTGCGCCACATTTTGGTGGAGTGTGATCATCTCAAGCCAACAAGAAATTATATATTTGGGAACAGAAATGTTTTAGAATCTTTTAAACTCCATCCGGAATTAATTGTAAAGTTTTAAAAACACTTCTATACAAAGTTTTAAAATATACTTACCTTGATTTATTTATTATATTGTGGTTTTACGTAAATATATAAATGTTTTCATATACTTAACATTTGTGACACCCAATAGCCGCTGTGTATTTTTGTGCTGGGGCGTCGTTAAACATCCATTCATTCGTTAAATTTGTCAATAATAATAATAATAAAATGTGCCTACAAAACTATGTTTCATTGTATGTTCATCGCCGAATCTACCAACGATCCCAACTATCGCTAATCGTTAGTCCTTTCGTCTGCGAGCTGCTTTGTTAAATAAATGTGTGTTGCCGTGATTTCCAAAATGAACATGGGTACAGGTTTTATCTGGAGCTGTTGTTGTTGCAGATGTATTCTCTCTATCACCCATTTACCTTTTTCCTCCACTAATTGTACCAATATTACCTGTAAACGTGTACCGCCGATTTGACCAACGACCCAACGATCGCGGGTTACATGTCGTTTACGAACTTTGTTATGTAAATGTGTGTTGGCGTGATTTCCAAAAGGAACATGGCTACAGGTTTTATCTGGAGCTCTTGTTGTTGCAGATGTATTCTCTCTATCACCCATTTACCTTTTCCTCCACTAATTGTACCAATATTACCTGTAAACGTGTACCGCCTATTTGACCAACGACCCAACGATCGCGGGTTACATGTCGTTTACGAACTTTGTTATGTAAATGTGTGTTGGCGTGATTTCCAAAAGGAACATGGCTACAGGTTTTATCTGGAGCTCTTGTTGCAGATGTATTCTCTCTATCACCCATTTACATTTTCCTCCACTAATTGTACCAATATTACCTGTATACGTTTACCACCGATTTGACCAACGATCGCGGGTTACATGTCGTTTACGAGCTTTGTTAACTAAATGTGTGTTGGAGTGATTTCCAAAAAGAACTTCGGTACAGGGGCTGTTTGTATTACAGTTATGTGTATATTTTCTTTTTCTAGGGCTGTCGTTGTAGATATCTCTCTACAGTTGTTTTTTTGTGTGTGTTACAATTTGATTTGGGGAAAATATTCCGGTGGGTTTTTTTTATTATTACTATTAGGGTGTTGTTGGGGTTTTTGTTTTGTTTTTTGTCAAATATATTTATATGCTAATTTTATCCATTCAATTTGATTTGGGAAAACTCCCCATAATGAAATATGCCTTTGTTTTTTCACCAGTAGCCATACATGCACACTAGTGTGTTTATACCGCCAACTTTACAAACGATCGCTGGTCTGCGATATGCTTAGTTACATAAATGTGTTTACGTGATTTGCAAAAGGAACTTAGGTTACAGGTTTTATCTGGAGCTGTTTATTTTGCATGTGTATTCTCCACTAGTTGTACCAATATCATTATACATGTATGTTTACCGCCGATTTGACCAACGATCACGAGTCATTTCGTCTGCGAGCTTCTTTTTTAATATGTAAATGTGTATGAGCGTGATTTCCAAAAGGAACTTGGATATAGGCTGTATCTAGTGCTAGTGCCGTTCTTGTTCTTGTTGCGGACCCGGTATAGTCCCCGTTAATTTGATCCATACAATTTTATTTTGGGAAAACTTCTTAAGATTTATTTCATCCACGCTAAATCTTTTATATTTTGATTTATTTTCTTCTTCTTTTTTCAGGCGTTACAGTAAGTACAAAAAATAAAAAAATAAAAGACTACGAAGAAGAATCTGGTGTATTTTGGGTATAATTCCATGTCATTCCCATTTTTATCCAACGTTATATTATTATCAATGGAATAAATGTTAATATCCGACCTAATAGTCCTCATTCTCCCTCTTTTCCAGTTACTCTGTTCAGAAGGTCGGAAATGTGACATTTTAACACCTGAAATTCAAACTTACTCAGGGAAGCAGGTTCAGACCCTGAAATACATTTATTTTCATCTCCTAGGCCATTGAACCGACACCATGCCCCCCTTTCAAATACACTCCGCGGTCATTGTTATAGACTGTATCCCTCCCCCACCCCACCCCCCCCCCAATCAAAATAAAATATTTCCACTTCAGTTTTATTATTTATAAATATGCCCCCCCCCCCCCCCCCATGATAGTACATACCCATGCCTTAGTAGCTGGAACGAGACATAATCCCACTGGCGGGGATCGACCACGATTCTAGACTCAAATGAAAGAAAGAAGTGTTTTATTTAACGACGTACTCAACACATTTTATTTACGGTTATATGGCGTCAGACATATGGTTAAGGACCACACAGCTTTTTTTAAAGAGGAAACCCGCTGTCGCCACACAGGCTACTCTTTTACGACAGGCAGCAAGGGATCTTTTATTTGCGTTTCCCACAGGCAGGATAGCACAAACTATGGCCTTTGTTGAACCAGTTATGGATCACTGGTCGGTGCAAGTGGTTTACACCTACCCATTGAGCCTTGCGGAGCACTCACTCAGGGTTTGGAGTCGGTATCTGGATTAAAAATTCCATGCCTCGACTGGGATCCGAACCCAGTACCTACCAGCCTGTAGACCGATGGCCTGCCACGACGCCACCGAGGCCGGGAGACTCAAATGAATGCGTCTGAGCAAGGCACAAGACAACTTCATCCTTCCTGCACCGGCAGTAAGAGGACTGCCACTATTCCAAGATTGGATTGACAAAATGAAGCTTGTTCGTGACCGCAGTCCGTGCAAAATCAAAGCATGATATCCCCCCCCCCCCAAAAAAAAAAAAAAAAAAAAACCAACAACAAAAAACAAAAAAAACACAACAAAAAACAACCAACCCCCTATTCGAAATCCAGTTGACAAACTTGTCTTTATGTCATAGTCTGCACATGTACATGTATACAGATGTTCATGTGTATTGTATCGCAACCAGGTGTACGTACATGTTTTCTTACCATCTCTCCATACAGACTACCAAAGCAAGTACAGAGCTACACAGCAAAAAGCCATAAAACCCTATTGCGTAATGTGTATTCAGTTCAAAGAGCGTGCATGTTCATGTAAAGTAAAACGTAATTCGACAGTATTGTTCTGCTGGCTAACGCTTGGTGCCTGTGTTAATGATTACATAGTAGGAGGGGAAGGGGAAATGCGATGGACTGAAATATGCAATACATTTAGTCTAGTCGGCCAAAAAAGAACACTAGATTAAAAGTTGGGCACAAATTTAGAGGGTTCATCAAAAATAAAAATGAAGACAATTAATGTATTTTAGAACAGTGTTCTCAAATTTTGTTCGTCAATAAGAACCAAAAGTGTTCTGAATGGCAATTTAAATATGACTTTACCTGACGGAAATTTTAAACAGTGCTTTCATAATCAGTTAGGTCTGGTCATAGGGTTTAACGTGCACATTCAGAGCAAGCTGTTTTAGGACACGCCTGTCATGGGCACAGGTGCCAGCCTCAACTGGCTCCTCCGTCCCGGACAGGAAAGGGTTGGGGTGGGTGAGAGATGGGACTGTCTGCACTGGCAGGTGTAAGAGTGCAGCCCGTCCAATCGGTAGCAGGTGGAGGTAGTTTTGGTGATATGGTAGTTGGAATATTCCTTAGGATTAAGCCAAATTGAATGTAGGAAATCTGACGCATTTTTTAACGGTCCGCCTAAATGGAAATGGGGAGCTATATATATTTTTGAACTTAGTATAGTATGCCGAGAGTAGCTCGTTACTGGGACTTAGTTGGTGTTGAGGTGTCTCCCTAGGTTGCCCATAGTGGCCCTTAAAAGGGCCAGGACCCATATTCACAAAAAAGTGTAAATTTACGTCTACGACTAGCACTTACGTCTGCCGTAGATTTACGTTTACGTGCAAGAAGCACCTTATTCTCAAAGATGGTCGTAAATGTAAACGTAACTTAGTTGGACGTAAATCTACGATTTAACACTCTCACTGGAGTAATTAATAAAAACACATTAGAAACGATGGCTACAGGGTAAATAACAAATGCGCAAAACGCAATTTTGTTTGTCGTCTGCTAACAATAACATTGCGAACAGTGAACCATGGCATTTTGGTATTGGTGGGTATTCGCGTTTTGGTACGAACTTGAGGACAGTTTTAGTAATTTCTTAAAAAGGAAAGTAACTCAGGAGAAATTGGCCGAGTCGAAAACATTCGTTCGATCACGAACAAAAATATATTAAATCCGTGGGCGTTCGCCATCGCAAACTGCTTCATTTATTGGAAATACTGCTAGTTTCCGTAAATAATAGTAAATAACGGCGATCGTGCTTGATTTATTATATGTACACAACTTACGAGCAGCGTTAGTTGCAACCTGAGGCACTCTTATATTTACGTCCAACTTTACACGTAACTTACGTTTTCGTTGTTTCGTGAATAGCTCTTCAGTCGTAGATTTACGTTTACGTGTAAAACTAGACTTGTGAATATGGGTCCTGATCTGTTCAGAAAAGGAAATATTCACTTGGTTTCACCCACACACACACATCGATTGTCACGTTCAGTAAAAATTGTAGGCATTAGGACAACTATTGTTAAAATAGCAATTGATTCAAAATTGTACGTAAAAAAATGCTAAATAAATTTAACAATAAAAGTGTACACAATATTTCAATTCAATATCTTGAGGCAACGGTTGAGTGCTCGCTTGCGATGCTTGCGTCGCAAGATCGGACCACCTCGGTGTATCCATTCACCTGATTGGGTTTTTCTCGTTCCAACTATTGCGCCACATCTGGTCAAAGGCTGTCATGTGTGGTCCTGTCTGTGGGAAAGAGTATAAAAAAATATTCCTTGCTGCATTAGAAATTTTTTTAGGGGGTTTCCTCTGATGACAACGTGGTGTTTGACATCCAATTGCCTATGATCAATGTATTCAGTGGTACTGTTAAACAATACATTTTGATGCTATTTAACAATATTAAGTACAGATAAATGTTCATAAAAGGTAAACTTTTAAGGAACACCACAGTAAAAACGAGTAATATAAACAAATATTATGTACCGGCTTCGGTGGCATCGTGGTTAGGCCATCGGTCTACAGGTTGGTGGGTACTGGGTACGGATCCCAGTCGAAGCATGGGATTTGTAATCCAGATACCGACTCCAATGGTTCAACAAAGGCCATGGTTTGTGCTATCCTGTCTGTGGGAAGCGCAAATAAAAGATCCCTTGCTGCCTATCGTAAAAGAGTAGCCTATGTGGCGCCAGCGGGTTTCCTCTTTTAAAAAAAAACCCCAGTAAGAATGACCATATGTTTGACGTCCAATAGCCGATGATAAGATGTGCTCTGGTGGTGGCGTCGTTAAATAAAACAAACAAACTTTACAAATATGCAGTAACACGAAAACAACTGCGCTTTAGCTTAGATGATAAAACGTTCGAAATTTCATGTTGGCTTTTTCTTTGACCTACAAGCCCAAGTCAAAACTAAAACAATGTCTATTTCTCAAACAGCTCGTGCGTCTTGTATCAGGGACAGTTCTAACAGATTGTCTGGGTCACCATAATGGATTATGTACTAGCCAGTGCGCTGTTCGACGATTAGTCTTCGCAATAATTATTATCTTTTGGATATAAATTAATAAATTAATTGTGCTAAATAATACTAACTACATTTTTAGGGGTGATTTTAAAAAGTCAATGCAATAATTTGAATAAACAAAATCATGGGCTCCGTTTCTTTGATGTTTGATCTCCCCGAACAGTATAGTCTAATCGTGTGTGTGTGTTGTGTGTGTGTGTGTGTGTGTGTGTGTGTGTGTGTGTGTTTGAGAGAGAGAGAGAGAGAGAGAGAGAGAGAGAGAGAGAGAGAGAGAGAGAGAGAGAGAGATCAGATGACGTCACACTGTTGCAGTATGCCACCTTCTTTGTATGTGACAATCGGTTGAATCGACCGTTGCCAAGCATGCAAATCGGGCCAGTTCAAAAAATTAATCACTGTGTAACCATTAGTTAAAGGGACATTCCTGAGTTTGCTGCATTGTAAGATGTTTCCGACTAATAAAATATTTCTACGATTAAACTTGCATATTAAATATATTTTCTTGTTTAGAATATCAGTGTCTGTATATTAAATGTGTTTCTGGTCGTCTTAATATTTGTAAGAAGCCCAAACTGGATTTTGTCTTCAAATAATTTCGTACGTACGAAAAAAAAAAATGTTTTTGGAAATGAAATGAAATTTAACCTAGTACAAATATTAGAACGATCAGAAACACATTTAATATACAGCAATTAATATATTATGCAAAACAATATATTTGATATATAATTACAATCATTAAAAAGTCTTTGTTATCGATAACATTTTAAAAAGTGCAGCAAACTCAGGAATGTCCCTTTAAGAGAAATTATTAAAACCAAATATTAAATGACTTCAAAGAACAATTGAAAAATGTATTAAAATATGACTTAGAACAGCATAATTAAAAATATATTAGGCTAAACCAGCAGTGGCGTAGGAAGCTGTCAAAAGGTCGGGGGGGGGGGGGGGGGACACACACACACACACATATATATATAAGGGGGGGGGAGTATCACTTGTGGGTAGCATAACGGTAAATAATTATTGGGTGGAGTCTTTTTTTTTTCGGGGTGAGGGTAGAAATAAACAAAAAAACAAAAGTCCCCTCCTCCGATTACATGCCACATAAATGATGTCTAGACTTTCTTCTCTTTTTTTTTTTTTTTTTTGGTTAATTCAAGATGTCTGTGGGTGCATTCTGGGATATTTAATTTCATTATTCATTATTGGGGTGGAGTTAAATTATTTAACCATTAAATGCGTTTTTGGTTAATATATCTTGATAATTTTATTTTATTCTATAAATACATAAAATATATCAGACACTACTATAACGGTCTTTCTTCTTTGTCTTCTTATTATTTGGCGTTGAACTTACTGTATTAAATACCTGAAAAAGCGAAAGAAATCCAAAGACAGTCCAAATATCATAAATTAAAAACAAAGTAAATTAAGTGTGGATGAAACCAATCTTCGTCATCTCATTTATTTTTTACTTTATTGATTGATTGATTGATTTTTCTAGGAAGATAGGACAATTTACTATCATCACTGCTGATACATGTAGATCGCAACAATAAATAAAATCCAGGTGCGGATATAAGTAGGTTTTTTTATTTTTTATTAAGGGGATAGGGGGCAATCTAAATCTGTGCCTATACTTTATAAAAGCAGAGTATACATCTAAAATTTCAGTTGCTATATGTAGTACCGTAGCGTCATCTTCCATCTTCGGTTGATACCGTGCGCATATGGTGTCGTTTTTTTTTTAAAAGTCGAGTCTTACCCATTGTCTGTCCCAGCACGAAGAATTCGCACCTCCAACCCCCCACCCCCATTAAAAAGCCCGCGTACGGGCCTGATATACTAGTATTTTCTTTATGCGATAGAACAAACTGGCCTAGCTGTGCCCCATCGCCGGCCCAATGACACCCCCCCCCCCCCCCCCCTTTTACAATTACCGGCCATCCCATATAACACGTGGAAAAGAGGGAATTAACACTCATGTACGGTGTGGTGATTTGCTTCCTTTGAGAGTCTGTGTATTCGAGACGTCTGGAGTCTGTGTATTCGAGACCTCTGGTGCTTTGCTGTAAAGCAGGCGAAACAAGGCCGTAAAAGAGAAATGTTTTGCATACATCGGATTGTAGTCAGGTTATGGGGAGCATAATTGTTTAAAACGTGTCGTTTTAGGCAGGGTTGAGGGTTAAATTACATGTTACCTAATATATCTTTTGATAATTATATTTTATTTTACATACTGAAATACACAAAATATACTAGATACTAAGTTATAAAGGTCTTATTTCATCTGCCTTATTATTTTATTTTTGAACTTACTGTATTAAACACCTGGGGGAGGGGAAGGGGGGTCCAGAAAGTGAAAATATAAAACAATAAATATAGCGTGGATGAATCCAATCTTCAGACTGCTGTTGTTTCTCCGCTCCAGCAGCTGCGAGACAAAATTTGAATAAAAATGTGTGTTTTTTGGTTGTTTTGGTTGTTTTTTTTAAAAATTGTTACAATATTCAAAACTGATAGAGAGAATACACCAGTAACAACAACAGCCCCAGATAAAACCTGTACCCATGTTCCTTTTTGAAAATACGCCAGCTCACATATTAACAAAGCAGCGCACAAACGATCGGCGATCGTTGGTCAAATCGGCGGTAAACAAGTATACAATGTTATTGATACAGCTAGTATAGAAAATGTAATAGGGGGCTAGAGATAATATACCGGGCCTATAACAACAGCACCATATAAAACCTGTATCCAAGATCCTTTAGGAAATGACAGCTAGTGAAAAGGTAAATGGGGTTAGATATAACATATTTGCAGCAACAACATCCCCATACAAAACCTCTTCCAGGCACGTGTAGCACACACCCCTCCCACTTGTGGACGAATATGTACGGTGTTTTTTGTAGTTTTTTTGTTTTTGTTTATTTTTTTTGTCCTATATATAAATAAAGGTTTTTTAAAATTGCCTTGTGTCCCTTCCCCCACTAGAGACTGAGCCCCCTCCATTACTGATTGTGCTCCAAACCCCCACACCCAGATATTGTTACCACGTGCCTGCGTACCAAAGTTCCTATCGAAAATCACTCCCAACGCATTTTTATATTAACAAAGCAGTTCGCAGACGAAACGACTAACGATCATTTGTCAAATCGGCGGTAAACATACATGTATAATGATATTGGTACAGATAGTGAAGCAAATGTAAATGGGGGCTAGAGGGAATATATCCACAATAAAAACAGCCTCAAATAAAACCTGTACCCAAATTCCTTTTGGACATCTATTAACAAAGCAGCTTGCAGACCCGCGATCGTTTGGGCCGTTGGTAAATTCAGCCGCAAACATAATGATATTGAAGGCGCGTGTGCACAGGGGTGTGCTTCAGGGTCTACCCTCCTCCCCCTTCCCGAATTTTCTTTTAAATTTTTTTTTTTTTTGCGAAGCATGACCCGACATTCCCTAAAGACATCTCTCACCAGTCTAGACACCCGTACTCAATTTTGTGCACATGCACCTGTGTACATTGTTTTGTAACCCCCACCCCCCATAAACGTAGCTCGCCAGTCTAGACCCCCCCCCCCCCGCCCTTGCTAACATTATTTCATACGCACCTGCATTGGCAAAAACAGAAAAAGAAACGAATTTTTAAAAACACCCTAAATAATAATACATGTAATAATAATACAAATAAAAGTTTTTGTTAGACGTTTGTGACAAACGTCACGTAGGCAAGCCACATGCACATTTATTTGTCGATTTCACTTCTTTTCTCTCGAAACCGCAATACCCTACAACCCTACTACAAAATTGGTATTTCACTTGTTTGACTTGAAGCTGTTAATAACAATGTGCATGGAAACATAGTCAATATAAATAATAATGAACAGTTCTACGCGTTGGATGAAGTGCAAACGTATTTCTTGTTAAAATAAAAGTTTTACAAAATTGCCGATCCGCCGATCGGCGAATGTTTGGAAACATTTTTTTTTTCCAAGACCGCCGAAACCGCCGAGCCGACCGCCGAGCCGATTGCCACTTTGGTTGGTTCGTGTACTGTATGTCGCCTCTAGTAGATAATGTTATGATAATACTATACATGTAGTTGACAAAGGTACTGGGATGTCATTAAACATTCCTTCAAGATATAAGGGGCAGGATGTACATCAGCGTTAGGGGTCACTATTGTGGCCAGTTTTACTATTGTGATAGTTAAAATACTATTGTGATAGTATCGCAGTAGTATCATGAATTCTTAAATCGCTTGATAACAGTTAATATGAATAGATATTTCGCAAAACTATTTACCTTTATCTTACTTTTCTCTACCTGTGTTGTATTTTCCTTTTGTCTATGTCTGTTTTGTTTATCTTTCAATTATCTTATTCATATTTACTTTTCCTATCTTCTATTTTCACTGTCCTGTTCTTTCTTCTTTTGTTTTGTCTGTTTATCTTCTATATAATCTTTGTTTTCTTGTCTATCTTTTTTTCTTTTCCTTATTTTCTTACCCTTTATTCTATTCTCTGTCACTTTTATTTTCTTTTAATATTGATTCTTTTGTGTACTCCTCTCTCTCTAGACGGAGATATAAGGAAATAAGATAGATAAACTGGAATGAAGAGGCAAAATACAACACAGGCAGAGAAAAGAAAACAAAAAAGAAGAAAATATAAGACCAAGAAAGACGAAATAAATAGAAAGACAGGAATATAAAGCAAAGACACACATGTATATAAAATAAAGCACACGATAAACAGACAAAAACGGAAAGAAGACAAAGAAGAATGGAAATGTAAAGAACAAAAGAGAAAAATCTGAGGGAACTGTCAGGGGCCTGCTATACTTTGCGAAGGGATGTTTCACCCCCTGTGAGAATAAGTCCCACACTATTAATGGACGATCTGATTAAACTGACGAAATGTTAACTCAAAAACAAAACGAACAGATACTGTAAGATATGTTTATTTCGATAAGGGTGTCTGGCGTACAAATTAATAGTGAATATTTAATATTGAAAGCAGAAGATGAGTTATGAGACATGTTGTCTGCCAATGCATTAGCAATGCCACGATGTGACGTGATATCCGTATCATTGACAGACAAATAATGAACTGTATTACTGGATTCTTTACCTTTGATTTTACGGATCCTATTCCAGACAGATTTCACTGATGTTTGTGAATTCAACTTGGAGACAAAATTTCTCCAAGATGATTTCTTACTCTATCTGATCTCTCTGCGAGCCTTATTCTTAGCAATACGATAGGCATCCAGGTTATCCCCAGTAGGTTCGCGTTTGAACCTCTCAAGGAACCCGTTTCGTTCTTTGAGTGCATCCTTGCATGTTTCATTAAAGCATGGTTTATTGATACGCTTTGGCACTGCCAAATTCTTAGGAATAGTTTCATCTGCAATGTCCTTCAAGATGGAAATGAACAAATACATGGGGATCATCAGCATCAGTAATGGCAAATTGTTGCAGTCGAGTGCTGCACAGATGCTGAAACTGACCCCAATTTGTCCTCACCAATTTCCACCTTTGAACCCTTTCAAGTGATAGAAGTCCATCATTCTCCAAAATAATTGGAAAGTGATCACTGCCACAAGGGTCTGGATCAACTTTCCAGGAGAAATCAACAAAAAGTGATGGACTATAAAGAGTTAAATCTATGCAAGTGAAAGATTCACTTGCAGAATGAAAATATGCATGACTTTTATCATTAAATAAAATTAAGTAATTTTTGAGAATTAAAGGTAGGGTCAACTCAAACAAGGGCCTTATGTGTTGGAAAGATGCATACCCAGACCACCAACACATACTGACATTTTAACAAATACAAAACGCGTAATTTTAGAGTTAATAAAAAAACCCATGATTATTCCTGCTAACTGGGGGCAGCCATTTTGTTTCGTTTTTGTGACGTCCGGTGGTATAGCTTGGGGTGAAGTGACGTCAGCTCCGTCCATCTCTATGCACAGTGTAAACAAACGCTCTAATTTACGACAAGGCGCTTCGCTTTCATCAACCTGACCGGTAAAACAACATAAATGATTTGATTGTATAATAAACTATTTAACTAAATATATTTCAATTTGCATCAATGGAACGAAATGAAGTTATAGTATTTTTTTTTTTTTTTTAAATCCAAAGAAAAAATGCATATTATTAGGCCTATTGGTAGGGTACGTTCGAGCAAAAACGACCACTCACGATACCCAAGTGATACTTTTCTTTTCTTTGGGACGACGTAATTGGTCAGTTTTGTGATTTTAGATGGGAAAGCCTACTTAATCAAGGGATTTACAGAATTACTTACAGTAAGTACGCAGGGCGACTGGTAATGTCCATTATGATTAAAGGGGTATCCGTGCGGTTATCACACAATACCATGTGATCTTAATATACAAGAGGCACGTCTTTTTAGTGTGTCTAGACACAGTGTCTAGGGACCGTCTAAATATACACCTGGCAATCAGGAACCACAGGTACAGGCCACGCAAAAAAAGACCAATTAACAAAGAAAACACTCCGATTATTATTTCAGTACATGGGTTAATTTATGTACAAAACATAAATACAGTTATTTCAACACTTTGACAATGGTGGTTTATTTTGTATTGAAAAATAATATATAATTGTTACTGACTTGCGATGCATTCGCAAAAATCAGGTATGTTTTGTTTCTTCATTTCGAAGACTAATTCCTGGCGTGACACGTTAGGTATTACGTAACCACCAGCTCGCCAGAGGGCGTATTCACTGGGATGATACAAAATTGCTGCGCCCGTTATATATAATAGCCGTCACATTTAACCGTTTTATTAATTAACTATACGATTATACATGTTGATATTAAGCAATAATGTGCATTACATATCGATGAATATGCACACAAGGCCAAATGCCTCAATTGTCCCCTCCTTTAAGTCGTCCATATATTATTTATCTCTAATATTTACATCCTCGCATGCCCACAAAGTGTGGTGACCATTAAAATCTCCCATAATAATAAAGGGAATAGGGAGCTGGTCAGTAATATCTTGAAGATCTCTAGGATTAAAATGAAAATGGTTTCGAGGAGGTAAATAACTGAACATAGAGTAATAGTTTTATGACCCGTGACTTTTACAGCCACCGCTTGTAAATTAGTATTTAATGTCACTATACTCTGAGGAATGTTTTCATAAACAAGAATGGAGACCCCCCCCCCCCCCCCCCCCCAGATACTCTAGTTTCAGCTTCTTGAAATTTATGGCAGAGGTTAACTCCTCTTATGGTAATATGATCAGTGTCCTTCAAGAACGTTTCCCGAAGACACACTGCAAGAGTATTATGTTTTTGAATTAAAAGACTTAATTCATCAACATTGGGCCTAAGCCCACGGCAGTTTCACTGAATGACTGAATTAGTCACCAGTAACCTAACATAACCTAACGTAACCTAAAATACTATAACGTAACATAACGTAACCTAATATAACCTAACGTAAAGTAACGCAACGTAACATAACATAAAATAAAGTAACGTAACGTAACGTACCCTAACGTAACTTAACATAATGTTATGTAACGCAACGCAACGTAATGCAACCTCGCATAGCGTAACGTAATATAAATTAACCTAACGTAGCCTAACATAACGTTATGTAACGCAACGCAACGTAGCCTAACGTAACGTAACGTAGCCTAACGTAACCTAATGTAAACTAACCTACCATAACGTAACGTAACGTAACCAAAGAATATCGAGTCTACTAAAGTATAATGTTATTAGGTTGCTCTTTACATTAATATCTACACTAAAATCTAAAATGCGTACCTTGTCACTAATAACATAGATATTTTCACCGCAAATCGTTTTCAGCCATCTTCAACTGTTTATCTCTACATAGATATTTATATCTGTGTACTGTGTTAAAAGTATGTACGGCTTGGACACCAAGAGCTTCACAATCTGAATCAGGATTATGTGGTGGTCTCGCTTCTTTAATGTTACTCAGTATTATGTCAAATACACGACTTTTTATAAACCAAATTAACGGGAAATGATCTATCAACAAACATTTATGCAATAGCAGCCTCTATTTCTGTGTCAGTTCCCAACGGACAAAACTAGTCACGTCTGACCACCAAGATGAACGTCAGGTGCTAAGCTCTTCCTAACTACAAGTCCTCAGTGACCAATATTCCTTAAAATAAGGATATGTACAGGATGCCATAACTGGTTTAACAAAGGCCATGGTTTGTGCTATCCTGCCTGTGGGAAGCGCAAATAAAAGATCCCTTGCTGCTAATCGGAAAGAGTAGCCCATGTAGTGGCGACAGCGGGTTTCCTCTCAAAATATGTGTGGTCCTTAACCATATGTCTGACGCCATATAACCGTAAATAAAATGTGTTGAGTGCGTCGTTAAATAAAACATTTCTTTCTTTCTTTCTTTCTTTCTTTCTGTACGTCTCATTAGATCACCCACAATACAGTTGTGTTGAGTTGGGAACAATACCTGTATTGCAGATATGACCATTTTTATTCTGGCCATCTTCCTCTAGTTTCACTTCGTCGAATTCCACTAAAATAATTTGTTTATGCTTATAACCATCAACCTTTCATATTATCTTATTGTGTTGCCATCCTTGTACAGGGCCGTACCTACCCTAAAATAAGTGGAGTGGCAGTAGGAAACTAATCAGGCTACAAGTATAGGATTTCTGCCAGAAGGTACAAATGGTAAAATTGCATGCGTTACCCTAAAATCTTGGAAATTAATATATATATTTTAAAGATTTTTAGAAAGATTATAGTAAGAGAACTACTCTTTAAAATGTGTAGACGTACATGTAATATAGTATCCAATTTAAAAAAGATTTCTTTACGTAGGGGGGATAATTATGATCTGTTTTGTTTTTGTTACGTACCCTCAAATTGTTTTCTGGCAAAAAGCCTGAGGTAGACACAAAAGAGCTCTTTGAACCTAAACATGGTACTTGGTTTTCGTACTTTGCAACTGCCCCATTTACCCATGCTAGCTACGGACCTGTAAATATTAATGGCCAACACAAATGAATGGACGATTGAAATTCGTGTGTACTAACAAAAGCAACCAATTTTAAAAATTACTGCGTCAGCTTCCTTCTCATTCCAGATAATATATACTTCCATTACACATTATGTGTGTCTACATAGTTGAACAATATCCATGGCACATGGTAATATGAATTAGTCCACACAAAGTTTTGATTTATGAAAACAATTATGAGTTTTAATCAAATGTAGGCTAGCCTACTTTTTCTTCATTCCAAACCGCTAAAGAATGTTTGCACACTTAGGTCCGTAAAATATTGATAATTGATATATCTTAATAATTAAATACACATTATTTATTTCAATAAAAGTTATAAATGTATAAGTGTGTGTGTGTGTGTGTGTGTGTGTGTGTGTGTGTGTGTGTGTGTGTGTGTACTGAGGAGCTATTCAACAATCAGGCCCGTAGGACAGATTTTCAAAGTGGGGGGCTAATTTTTATGGTTGTTCTATCGTCAGGTTTCCGTATTAGCATTATAAGACATTTTAAAGTCCCGAAATAAAAACTGGCGACAACAGTGCCCCCCCCCCCCCCCCCCCCCCCCCCCTCTCCCCCGGCTCCTACGGGCCTGACAATTACGTAACGCTCTTGAGACGGATGGGGTATCATAAGATGTATTCCGAAGCGTTAAAGGGAGGGTCAACTCAAACAAGAGCCGTGTGTGTTGGAAAGATGCATACCCGGACCAACAACACATACTAACACTTTAACAAATGAAAAACGCGTAATTTTAGAGTTAATATAAAACCATGATTATTCCTGCTAACTGGGAACAGCCATTTTGTTTCGTTTTTGTGACGTCCGGTGGTATAGCCTCTATTAGAAATTCGCGAGAACAAATAGGCAGAGTTACGTCCCCTAACCACTTCCGGCGCGTTCCTGTTACTTCTGGAATGGCTGATGGCTACAGTTGTTTATGAATCTTCAGCTGAGATTTATGCATGCCAATCCCTGGCATCATAAATGTCCCCACCTATGCTTTAAAAATAAAAAAATGATACAGGTAAAGATTAAGGTTTTTTTTTATAACTGACCATGTGTTAAATATAGGAGATGAATCTAGCGAGCTGTCACACACCCTGATTGTTTTGGTTTTCTTGCATGGAAATTTTTGATTTTTTGTTTCAAAGCTACAATCTCGCCTCACATAAATTATCATAATTTCATTTAAATATACAAACACACCTGCAGTTTTAATGAGTTGTGTGTGACAGTAACACAGTTGTAATAGATAATAGAAACATATTTATAGTGTGTCCCACGGGGAACGCATTTTTTTCATAAAATGGAATTTACTACAAGTTATTTATTTCTAAGCCGCTTGTTTTCTAAATTGTTATTTCCAAAAAACTTTTATTTTTATTTTTACGTCAAACCAAACTTAAATTATTTACAAAAACTACATTTTTGTAGGATGGGACGGACTATATGTAATATTCCGATCAGAACAGTCCCCTTCCCCTCGTGCTATATTATGTTTGTTTTGTTTTTTCAATGTATTTCTGGGGACGCATGACCCCACCCCTCTCCTAAAAACACCACTAGCCAGTCTAGATTTCCTCTACAAACTTTCCTGCGCATGCGCCTGTTTGACTAAATATTTCGTAATAACTGTAATAACAGCTAAATATATAATTTAACCTAAAAACATCTAGGGTAAAGTGGGGTAAAATGCCCAGGCGGGGTAAAAGGCCCACCTCCTCGGTCTCCTATACGTCCTCGTTCACTGATTCTATTTTTGGTCACCGAGAACGGCGACATCTGCCGGAAGATTCTGGAACTAACAGGTTCGCCATTGAAATCTAATTGGCATGTGAGAGGATAACTTTTTGGTTTTCGGGCCATTTCATGTAAGCATGAGCCATTTTCTTCGACGCGTCAATTGGTGTAGAGTGAGAGGGCCATCACTGTTAGTATTTGCTAAAATTCTATGGCTGTTTACCTTCAAAATGTGCTAATATTCATTCATATGTCTTTCGAATTTCTCGAGCTGCTGACATTTTTGGCCAACATGGCAATTGGGGCAAAAGGCCCATGCTGTTTGTGAGTCAAAACGCCCACAGTGGGCTTTTTGCCCCGTCACTGGGAAAAGGGTTGAATTGGCGATACATGTCTTTGGAACGAGGCAAGTTCATCATGAGCCTATTGATTTCATTTCAAATGTTGAAATCATTAGATGATCACTGCTGAAGCTCATTTTTTGGATATGATTGACGAGTTATTTCGTTTGATTTCAGGCAACTACCACTGTGCTCTGCGCCATGAACGCCGCGGGCACATATGTGCCACCTATGTTTATTTTCGCACGGAAACGCATGGCAGACACCCTGATGACCGAGGCGCCACCTGGAACAATCGGCAGGTGTACTCCCAACGGATGGACCGAGTCTAAGCATTTCATTGACTGGCTAAAACATTTCAATGCCCACGTGAAACCATCTGTTGCGGAAAAACACAATTCTCGATGGGCATTATAGCCATAAAACTCTTGCTGCCATCGACTTTGCCAGAGAGCATGGTATAGTCCTCCTAATTCTGCCTCCTCACTGCACCCATAAGATGCAACCCTTAGACGTCTCATTCTTTAAGCCCCTAAAAGTGGCTTATAACCGTGCCGCCGACAACTGGATGTTGTCGAACGCTGGCAAGAGAATCTCTCAATAATATGACGTGGCGTGCATATTTGCGGATGCTTACAACAGAATCACTACTGTGGTAAAAGCAGCAAATGGATTCCGCGCTATCGGTTTATGACCCTTCAACAATAACATATTTTCGGGTTGAGGACTTTGTAGCCGCGGAACTCACTAATTGAACCGCAACCTGCTCCAGAAAATACGGTCGATGAGACCTTCGCTCCACCAGACGTCGCTACCAATCAGTCCGCTCCATCAGACGTCGCTGCTAACCAGTCCGCTCCACCAGACGTCAACAACAATGTTCCAGTGCCTTCCACTTCCAATCAAAGTTCACTATCCAGCCCCAAGCAGACCTTGGCATCACTGTACGCCAAACCAAAATCCATCCAAAAACGTGCTCGCAAACGGAAAGCTGATAAAGCTGAGATATTGACGGCTTCACACTATAAAGACTGCTAGCATCCATCAAGCGTCCAAAAAAGTCACAAAAAGACTCCCGAATCAAAGAAAGCTCCCAAAACGAAGAAACCTAAAGACACCCGAAATGTCAACCCCTTGCCAGATGCTCATGCTGACTCTTCTGACGATGAAAACTGGCCATGCCTAGTTTGCGGAGAGCCGTTCTCCAATGGCTGCCCCGCTGGACAGTGGGTGCAGTGTATTGTGTGCCGCAAATGGTCGCATGGAGATTGCACAAAAGGCGATGCTCAATACATTTATCAGATTTATGACTCGGACAAGGACTTCTGAATTCAAATGGACCATCAAGGGGGGAGGGGGGAGGTACGCGCGCGCGCACGCACACGCACACACACACACACACACACACATATATACATATATATATATACATATATATATATATACATATATATATATATATATATATATATATATATATATATATATATATATATATCGTTGCGTGAGAGCTAAAAGGTCGTGGCAGATACGACCTAAAACGTCTTTTTTGCATATTTGGAATCGCCATCCCCAATTACATATTGTCACAAAAAAATCATAGCTGTGTCCCTAATAGCATCGCTTATACAGGATTTAAATGGTCGTAAGTGAATCACAGATACCAATTTGCACGAAAATAGACGTAACTGACACATACGACTTTCCTCCGATTTGCTTGCTGTCCATTATGTGAACACGACTGGTCGTATGTGGTAGATACACCCTTTTTAAATACAGTTCGTTATATAATTATGTCTGACATAGGTCGTATGTGCCAAATACGACCCATATGCATTATTTGTTATCGGTTTGTGATAGAAATTACAAATGTGAAGTACAACAGAGCATATATTATGTCAATACTTTTATGTGCTTGAATCCTAAAAATAATATGACTTTTGTTGTTGTAAGAGCCCGGTCTAATATGGAGAAAAAAAATTGATACTGCATGCAACGAACCATTTGGCAACAGACAAGAATCGTGCCTCTATATATAAATAGGAATTGCAGTAACATTAATGTTTGTATGGTTTGCTATTTTATGTGCACCATAATTATAATAATAAACATGTTTTGGTGAATTTTCTTGAAAAAATAAATATCTATTTTGAAGTTTTTTTAATCGAAGCAGTTTCCAATATGTAATTTGTATTTGTAAATACAATTTTAATTCATAATAATGTTGTATGTGGCATATACGACCAAAGTGCAAGCATAATTACACTGATTTTGGATGTATTTAACTGTATCAAGTTCCGTCTTTCAGCTGCCTTTGAAGATCTATAGGATTGCCCTACATGTAGGCATTACGGATTAACAATACAGCACATATAAACGCAATTGTAAGTTATCCAGGACAACGTCCAGTAACAGAAGACAGTGTAATCAGACGTAAGGTTAAAAGGCGAATAAAGTGAATGTGGCCTCAGCATAAACGATAGCAAGATCCATGAATTTTGATTAACTTTACAGTTAACGAATATGTGCAACAGAATGCTGAACGTGAACGTGACACAACACATACACACACCAAAACATCAGCACAACATAGCACGCACAACAGAAGCTGAACATGATATAAGCACACACAACATAAGCTGAACATGACATAGCACACACAACAGGACATGAACATGACATAGCTTACACAAGAGGACATGAACATGACATAGCTCACACAACAGGACCTGAACATGATATACAGCATACACAACAGAACTTGGCACATCAATGACAAGACCTGAACATATAACATAGTAAAAAGCTGAACATGAGAAAATAATCACCATAGAAAATGAACGTGACATAGCACTTGCGACAGTTTACTTGTTTGTTTTGTTTAACGACACCACTAGAGCACATTGATTAATTAATCATCGGCTGCTGGATGTCAAACATTTGGTAATTATGACTCGTAGTCATTGGAGGAAACCCGCTACATTTTTCCTAATGCAGAAAGGTATCTTTTATATGCACTTCTCCACAGACAGGATAGCACACACCAGGACCCTTATCCAGTCACTTGCGACAGAACCTGAACATGACATAGCACTCACAACAGAACCTGAACATGACATATTACACACAACAGAACCTGAAGAAGAACATGACAGAACACGCATACAACATACCAGGATCATAACGTAGCACACACAAGAGAACATGAACATGATATAGCACTCACAACAGACCCAGAAAATAATTTAGCACACACGACAGAAACCGGAGGATTGATCACTTAACATTCAATAAAACACGGAGAGAACACTGCACATAACAGTCTGGAGATATCACTGAATACACATCATACATAACCTGGAAAGATATCTGAACACAGTAAAACCTGAAGAGATCACTGAACACGACAGAACCTGGAGAGATCACTGAACACACAACAGAACCTGGGGGAAATCATTGGACATACAACAGAACCTGGAGAGATCAGTGTAAACACAATAGAACCTGGAGAGATCACTGGACACACAACAGAACCTGGAGAGATCACTGAACAGACAACAGAACCCGGAGAGATCATCAAATACACAACAGAACCCGGAGAGTACACACAACGCACAGCAGAAGCTGTAGGGGTTACTGTTCACTCAATATAACCTGGAGAGAATCCTGCATACTCAACAGGTGGACATGGTATAGTGTTCACTACTTCTGGATTTAATATTCAGTACACACCCTCATTGGAAATGTAAACCCTGTATCCTTTGAATGAGCTTCACTTGAACCCGGTGTATTCCAAACCAATAAGCTGCTAAACATAGTTTCTTCATTAAAGGATACCAGCTTCAGTTTGCTTAACTATTCTGGTTTGTCTGTTGCACTAAATAAACCAGATATTAATTTTTTGAAACTAGTGAAGTACACCCTGAGGCAGCAGAACCTGGAACTATCTGCAAAAGGACTCCCATGGCTCACAGAACACGGAAAGAACACTGCACACAACATGACATCAGCTTATCTGATGACTCATCAGGAACGAGTACTTGCCTAGAAAAAGAGATTTTGTATTGACAAGCCGTCTGATTCTGATGCACCATAATCAAACAACGAACATGGAGCACTACCACCACAGTGTTTCTGCCAAAAAGAAATGTTTGGGTATGGCTCCATGGAATTGAATGCAACCACAGTCAACAGGGGTATGAGGGGTCCTCCCTCAGAAAGAATATGGGTTACGTTTAGTGTTAGGATTAAGAAAATCATACAGTAATGATAAGAGTAATTAATTTTGTCAAAAAGTTAACTTTAAAAAACAATCTGCAGAAATATTTGGGTATGGCACTATACCTTTTTACCCTCTGACAGAAACCCTGCACCAGACTTAGTCACAGGGTAGGTCAAAGAAAACAAGGATTTCACGAGTCATAGTAGTTTCATTTTATTTATTGTATTATTATTAACAAAAGTAAAATAACTTTTTTCACGTAATATTTCGTTTAAGCGGTGATTTTATTAATACGTACTTCTACTTGTATTCCTTTTTGAATGTTTGCTTCTAAATATGTTCTATTTACAAGCTTTCTCCTTTTTAAAAATAAATATGTGATTTGCAAAACTGAAATGTTTTAGAAGTGATGGTTCTTTCAGAATAAATATTCAAATTTACTTGATATACTGTTGGTCGTAAGTGACGCATTTATTTCAATCATGAATAATTGTCGTAACTACAATTATTTAAGCAAATAACTAAAACACCTAATATGCTATAAATACCGCAAATATACAAAGAAATCGTATATATGTTCAGCTTTCATTGTCATTAAAAACAAATTCAACATCTTAAAGGGACATACCTGAGTTTGCTGCATTGTAAGATGTTTTCGATTAATAAAATATTTCTACGATTAAACTTAAATATATTTTCTTGTTTAGAATATCAGTGTCTGTATATTTAATGTGTTTCTGGTCGTCTTAATATTTGCAAAAAACAAGAAGGAACTAAATGAAATTTAACCTATTAGAACGATCAAAAACACGTTTAATACACAGCCACTAATAATTTATGCAGAAAAATATATTTGATATGTAATTACAATCGTTAAAAAGTCTCTGGTAGTCGATAACATCTTAAAAATTGCAGCAAACCCAGGAATGTCCCTTTAACTACTGATCAAGAAAAACAGTTTTCCTTCATTATCTCGGCTTTTTAAAAATGAATTTTTATGCACTTACGTCCTTCTGGCTCTCACGCGACGATATACAAGTGGCGCAGAAAGGTGCCAAAATGTGTGGGGAGGTGGCCACACTTTTATATTTACACACTTTTACACTATTATAAAGAAAAATATCTGAAAAGTGGGAGGCACATGCCTCCCTTGCCCCCTGCTTCCTACGCCAGTGAATATATATATATATATATATATATATATATATATATATATATATATATATATATATATATATATATATATATATATATATATACTGACACACAATGAAAACGCAAAACAGATATTTTTCAATATTTTGTTGTGATTAATGAAAAAAATATTTATTGGACTTAAAATAACAATTTATGAGAGGAAGCCATTGATTGGTACTTTTGTCTGGGTTTTAATCCTGGTTTTGTTCTCGTTACACATACAATAGCAGAAACACACAAAATGGTGTGAAATGCGTTTACTACATGCTCAATCATGCTGCATGCAATGCACATGAAATGCCAGTATGTGGACACATAAAAGTCACGTAACGGTGGCATATTCCTCGTCACATTAAGAATGCCACGACTCCGAGAAGAACAAAAGGAGCGAGCATTGGGCATGGTTCAATGGGGGACTTCGCAAAGCCAAGTTGCTAGGACCTTCAGAATCCATCCATCAACTATTGGACGACTTGTTGAACGTCATCAACATACCGGGAGTGTCCGTGATCGACCTCGACCTGGTCAAGGTCCCGTTACGACCCCACGCCAAGATCGGCAGATTCGACGACACCACCTCCGTGACCGGTTCAGAACTGCGACGATGACAGCAAGCAACACGATAGGACGTCATGGAAGTCCTATCCATCCGATGACGGTCATCCGTCGACGCCCGTACAACGGTAACATCATGACACCTCGACATCGTGCTGCGAGACTAGTTTGCTCTCCAGAATGGTAATCATCCGCCATCTTCCTCTCATAAATTGTTATTTTAAGTCCAATAAATATATTTTTCATTAATCACAACAAAATATTGAAAAATATCTGTTTTGTGTTTTCATTGTGTGTCAATATATATATATATATATACACACACACACACACACACACACACACACACACACTACGGAATGGTCAATGGTTGTGAATAATATTAATAATTGCAGGTAGATAGTCGATTATAACTATTAAATTACACATGAAATTGTGTCCGTTACACTATGTCCGTCTGACAATGACACTGGACTCGCTGTTTCGATTTCTTTGCGAGTCAGACAGTAGAAACCTTATCCTTTGGCGAGGAAGTGAATTTCTGTATCGTTAGTTTCATTATTAACTACTGCATAGGTCGTAGTTAATAATGCAGCTAGCGGTACAGAAAATGGCAGCTAGTCATTTAGTCAAATTAATGTACACTTCCATTGGTACACAGTGACATATACTGTTATACACAAACACATGCATATTACTTGCAAATATCAAAACTTTGTTAAGGTGCCGTTTTAACGAGTCAATCATCATTGAACCATTTTTGTTCTTGGTCCCCCCCCCCCCCCCCCCCAAGACGTGTTCGTAAGTATTTCTGTTGAGCACAAAACATATTGTACATTTTCTTTTCTGTAAAAGAAGGAGATTGCACACAATTTGACAAACAATAATAGTAATAGAAAACTTTATTAACGTCAAAAATTAAAAGAACAAGTCGACAACTACTCCACAATTCAGTAGTAACAAAGGACCTTTGTTGCAAGCGACTGGAACGTGAACGCGCCGGAAATAATTGAGTGGGTAATTGGGGCCGCTTAGCGCTATGCAAATCAAGGGCAGATAAGTATATTTGTAATAGAGGCTATAGCCTGGGGCGAAGGGACGTCAGCTCCGTCCAACTCATCTATGCACAGTGTAAACAAACGCTCTAATTTACGACAAGGCGCTTCGCTTTCACCAACCTGACTTGTAAAACAACATAAATGACTTGATAGTATAATAAACTATTTAACTAAATATATTTCAATTTGCATCAATAGAACGAAATGGAGTTATAGAATTTTTTTTCTCTTTAAACAATCCAAAGAAAAAAATGCATATTATTATGCCTATTGGTAGGGTACGTTGGAGCAAAAACGACCACTCACGATACCCAAGTGATAATTTTCTTTTCTTTGGGACTACGTAAATGGTCAGTTTTGTGATTTTAGATGGGAAAGTCTACTTAATAAAGGGTTTTACAGAATTACTTACAGTACTAAAGCAGGACGGCTGATATGAGTATTACGATTTGAGGGGTGTCTGCGCGGCTATCAAACAATACCTTGTGATCTTAATAAAAGAGGCACGTATTTTTAGTGTGTCTAGACACAGTGTCTGGAGACCGTCTAAATATACACCTGCCAATCAGGAAGCACAGGTAGGCCTACAGGCCAGGCAAAGAATAGACCAATTAACCAAGAAAACACTCCGATTATTATTTCAGTACGTGGGTTAATTTATGTACAAAATATAATACAGTTATTTAAACACTTTAACAATGGTGGTTTATTTTGTATTAAAAAATAATATATACTTGTCAGCTTACTGATGGATATTATTACAGAACATTGCGATGCATCCGCTAAAATCAGGTAGCCTATGTTTTGTTTCTTCACTTCAAAGACTAATTCCTGACGTGACACGTTAGGTATTACATAACCACCAGCTCGCCAAAGGGCATATTCACAAGAATGGTAGGCTACAAAATGGCTGTGCCCGTTATATATAATAGCCGTCACATTTAACCGTTTTATTAATTAACAATACGATTATACTTGTTAATTGATATTAAGCAATAATGTGCATTATACATCGCATACTAGGCCAAATGCCTTAATTGTCCCTTCCTTTAATATCCGATCGGAAATGTTTAAAATGTGCTATCGATAGGGTTCCTATATACGGTAGTATATATTACGGGCTCACAAAGGTTGAAGACGAAAATAGGTCACAAACGTAATCAGGTTAACGAACAATAATTAGACATTTACGTCTGTAGTAAAGTTAGCACACCTCGGAAACTTGGGGACTTTTTATATGTTAATTATTTCTAATGATATTCTGCAACTATCCTGAAAAATAAAGCTCTGTATTATTTATTTCCGGGTTAAACACTATTATTGACCTAATGTTCCTGGACTATTGAAGGAAACACATCCGGAAAACTATATGCAGACGGACGGACATACAGAAAACCTATAGTCTCCTCCGGGTGGACCGATAGGGACTAATAATGAATATGGATTCAGTATTTTTTTTTTTTTTTTTATTAATATATATATTTTAAATATTTATTTTCCCCAGTCCATTCTGACCATGTCACGGTTGGGGAGCCTTGAATTCATGGCCTTACATCAAAGTGATATAATTTATATACAAGTACATATATCTAATTTGTGGTATAATAATGTTATATAGTCATATATAACAATTTGATACATAAATGCGTTTGTAATGTTTCTATATAAATTAAAGATTGGCAAAAAACTAAACAAATTACTATAACGCATGGAATGGAAAGGACTGGGAAATATAGGAGAGAAAGAAAGAAGATATAATGGTTTAAACACATAATAATAAATTGATAAACAAACAAACAAACAAACAAACAAACAAACAAAGCAAAGCAAAGCAAATAAATAAACAAATAATATAAATAAATAAATACATGGGGGGGGGGGGGGGTAAATCTATACTAGCGCGAAACGAAAAAGACCTGGAATTCGAAACAAGCTATATTGTTATTAGGTCAGTCAAAGAGATTAAGCCATTAAAAAATTCGTAATTGCAATTCTTGTATATAATTAAGTATTTCAGTGGATTCAGTATTGAAACATAGTAGTGGAGAGTGCATATTATATGTATAATAATAACTGGGGAGTGCATATTCTTAGGAAGTGCAAATTAAATGCTACACCGGTACTTATTGACACGATCGCTGATCAGCATTCTAGTTCTCAATGAATTCCGACGGCTCAATCGAGTACTCTACGGTCTCATCAGTGCAAATCACGTGACTTCCGGTTAACCATAAACATAATTATTTTAGAACAAAACATAGTAGTATTTAGTTAGTTTTAAATTATATCTTTATGAAATTCGTGTAAAGTATACCAACTACATTTGTCACAGTGGAGGTAAGCAACTAAAATATCGTAATTTAGTTTGTAACTTTCCATTCTGTATTATTTTGTTTGTTTTAAATTAGGCCTAAACGTAGGCTAATACAGTATGGGGTTTTCCAACACCATTTTAGGGCATTTAAAACTAAACTTGAAATTTGAGTTGTTCCTTATCTTCTTAGGTTAGTGTTAGCCAAATCCCGGACGTTTTGCCCAGGCCCAGGGCCAGTGGCAGTGGTAAACAGGTAAAGCGCTCGCTTGATGCGCGGTCGCTTTAGGATCGATCCCCTTCGGTTGCCCTTTTGGGCTATTTCTTGTTCCAGCCAGTGCACCGCAACTGGTGTAACAAAGAATATAATATCTGCCCTGTCACCCCCCTTTATTAATTTTTAGTTAGGTTTAGGGGATGCAGGGCACAATATTTCATGCGAACCGTCGTTCTGTTCGCGTGTCGGTTACGCAAAATTAAATTTACGCGAACCGCAAATTGGTTACGTCGTAATCTTTAGACGTTCAGAAATTAAAACTTGCAGACTTCACAATCACAGACTGATTTTTTAGATACTTGATGCGCGGCAAACCAGTAGACAACGGTATATTGCAAGGGTTGTGACTTGTGACCAAAAGCTCAGTATAGTGTCGAGCCAAAAGTTTTAAAGAAATGTGCACGGACCGCTAAGGCGCCTAAATTATCTGGAGCTATTCTATTGCGTTTAGTGGTACTAATACACTTCCGTACTAAAGGAATATATTTAGACATACTATTGGATTACCTATAATTCTACAAAGGTTGAAAATGGTTTTAACGTAAAAAAAAATGCAAAAATGTCACAAAAGCTGAAAAATACTAACATCGAATAATGAGCTTTAAATAACAAACATTTGGAACATCACTGTAGTATAGAAGTACCATCGATAAAGTGAAAGTTGTATCGCCACTGCAAAATATCAGTGTCAAATTGTGGTCTTTCTTTTTATGTTATTATAAGATTTATTTTTATTAATCTAATCATGCACCAATGAGTAGCCTGTTTTATAGTTCAGAGGAACTGGACATTTGTTGTTTGAGTTTTTGGTGGATTTGCTGTATACTAAATTTTACATATCAGTGACAAATGGTAGCCTTTATTTGTTATTTATAAAAGAAAATTATTAGTCTAATCATGCATATGGGCATTTTTCCTCCAAATGTATCTATTTTGTTTCAGTACTGGGCTGATATTTAGTCCTTTTACAATAGTGTTAACTTCCGCAAGCTGCACAGAGGTTCTAGA
Source organism: Gigantopelta aegis (assembly GCF_016097555.1). Classification (NCBI taxonomy): domain Eukaryota; kingdom Metazoa; phylum Mollusca; class Gastropoda; order Neomphalida; family Peltospiridae; genus Gigantopelta; species Gigantopelta aegis. The sequence continues at coordinate 26,143,167 of NC_054713.1, read as the reverse complement.
ATACGGTGGGCTGATGCCCGAGGACAGTGATTTTTAGATTCGGGCAACTAAAAATTACTTTTTGCGATCCCGATGGCAAGTGCTGAATAATAATAATAATAATAAATATACAATGCTACGATCGTACGAAAACAAAAGAAACGTCTACAAGTCACTTCTTTCGATTTGCAATCATTAAAGAAACTGTTTTATAAAACGTTTTCTTTTGTACTTTGTTTTAACTTTATTTGAGCTAAAAATTATGTATTTAAAATATAATTTCAACGTAACTTTGAGGTAACCGATCAGGTAATCCACAGGTTATGGAAATATAGGTAAAAACCACGTGAACCGACTTCCGGTTACCTCAGATTTCGAAATATTGTCCCCTGGGATAGGGGACCGGGCGGATATTTTTCCAGAGTAGCCCATGAAGTGGCGACAGTAGGTTTCCTCTCTCCGTATATCAGTGTGGTCCTTAACGATATGTCTGACGCCATATAACCGTAAATGTATTGAGAATAAAACATTTCCTTCCTCCTTTCCTGTCCTAAGGTCGACGACAGTCACTTTTTGCAGCCTTGTTTTGGGTTCGTACACAATAAATATAGCATATCTTACTGTAATTTAACTTGAAATCCATATTTCGTAAAAAGTAAAAAAATTTAATCACAAGATTTTCTTCAAACACCAAACACATTCAGAAGCATTAGTAATGTTCAAACAAAAAAATTTCAAGAGCAAGTTTGCATTGGAATTTTTCCAGCATTCTTAAAACGGAAACATCATGTACCAAGTGTATGGTTATTGTAAGGCGATTCAAAGTGATGTCATTGGAATACTGACGTCATTCAAATTCAAAATTAGCTATATTATTACAATGCTTTGCCACATTAAAATAAAAACTGGTCTACTAACCTTGACCCCTGTCAAATTTCTATAACAAGTGGACAACGTTGTTTACAGATTTGTATTTTGTTATTTTTTATAATTCTGGACAAAATATTAATTTTAAGTTTCAAAAGATGAAAGAAATAAAAAGTACCTTTTGTCAAATATATCATATTAAAAAATTACAGTTGGATATGTTTTATTTACTGTGTACGAAGCCAAAACAAGGGTGTGAAAATTGACTGTCGTCGACCTTAAGCATGTTTGCCCCAGTCAGTTTGTTCTCGGAACCGGTATCAGGTCGTTTCGTCCTTATCCAGATTCGCCCTGAGTCGTTTCATCCCCGGTAGGTTCGTCCTCCAAACGAGTCATTTCGCCCAAACAGTTGGGTTGTTTCACCCCTCCCTTCCCACATATATCGTCTGTTGCCCTAGCTGTTTTGGTGAGATTCCTTTTTTGGTGGTTGCATCGTATTCACAGAAATGTTCATAAAAATAAAGTTAAAACAAGCAAAGAAAGCACATTTCTTAATACCTTTTTTCTATGATTTTCAATGACTGTAGCTTGAAAGAAAACTTAATTTTAAAAACTCTTCAGGACTGTCTGTTCTCAGCTGTACTGGTATCTGGTTATTGAAGTCACATGATTGTCACAGTTTCTGCTGGTAAAACTCTCTTTAAAAAAATACAGATACTTGCCAAAAATATATGGTATATGTTTTAACATAAATATATTTCTGGATATCTGTTTAATATATATTTATTAAAACTCAGAATATAGCTTATATTTTTTAACCAAACAATTTTACCATTATAACCATTCATTTGTTCAACTTATAACATGATTACAAGACATCATAATTATTATATTCTTAACATTGGTTCTCGAGGATCCATTTTGTAATTTGCCTTAAAATATTAAAAATGTTTTTTATAAATTATTATAAGTGCATGTTTTGTGGAAAAACATACATGTTTTGATAAAATACTGAAAAAAATTGTTGTTGGAAAGTTTTTGCTGTAACCACTAAACGTATCACCCACCCACTACTTAGCAGCCAGTTTAGTGCTGTCAAGTGTAGAAATATTAACAAAAAGGTACATGTAGGTACAACAACTGTCTGTTTATAAATATTGATATGCTTTAGAACCGAATGTTTATGCTCACCAAAACTGGTCCACCCATGATGTATATTGTGTCCTTTTTTCAGCAAGAAGCTGTTCTAATGGAAATAAATAAATCATGGTAGCGAGCTATGGCTAAAGACATATTAATATGTAATATTTGCGACTCTGCTAGTGATAATTAATTTCAATGTTTGTGTCTGTATGTTATACACAAACAATTTTAATATGATTATTTGACCAAATTATGTTCGCTGGCTTTACAATGATACCACCGAGGCTGGTTTAGTAGTTATTTACTAGCCCAACATTGAATATCACTAGCCATGGGAGTGGGTCTACCATAATCTAAAAGCCCTGAGATAAAACAAATATAACCCACCATAAAAAAGAAAAGAAAAGTGGTACGGCCGCTCCTGGTTAATTATTGACCCGTTTATCAAATGTCCATTTGAAAAGAAAGAGAGAAAAAGTAATTTAACTTAATTTGATTCATTGTTTACAATTAAACTTCACTATTAACTATATGCGCTATGCACAAACAACGATGTAGAATGCTGAAGAATGTCAATTTTCAGGGCTAGCTCTGGCCAGCATAATATTTCGCCAAATTATCTATTAAACTAGAAAAACAGCAGAAACTCAGTTATTTTATAACAACATATCAATTATTACATGTAATTATTTCGCCAAATTATCTATTAAACTAGAAAAACAGCAGAAACTCAGTTATTTTGTAACAAAATATCAATTATTACATGTAATTATTTCGCCAAATTATTTATTAAACTAGAAAAACAGCAGAAACTCAGTTATTTTGTAACAACATATCAATTATTACATGTAATTATTTCGCCAAATTAACCATTCCATCCCTAGTAGTAGTACATACTGTGGAATTAAAAAAAACAAAAAAACATGGTATACCATGGTACGTTTTTTTTTTCATGGTACCCAACCCAAATGTTAGACACAGTTTGCGCAATCAACATCTGATTTGTTGTTGTCTGCTTCAGAGGCCAGTGGTTTTTAGACTCTGGACACCAGAAATATATTGGGAGTGGACGTCCTAAAACGTCGGGAGAGTGTCATTTCTTCAGACAGTTGTTAATCTCTATTGTGTAATAATTAAGAAAAAGAACGTGCTAGACTTAAAAATAAATGAAGCAGGTTTGACACTTGATTATTCTTGTATTTCAATGTAAAGGCCAATACATCAACATAAACAATTAATTTTATTATTTTAACTACAACTGGAAAGGAGGGTGGGACGTAAAATACACAATCATTATTTACCAAACAGTCTTCATTTTGAATGTTGGTAATTCGGTATTAGGACCACTCCATTATTAAGACCGATTTTAGTAAGTCACAAATGGCCACAAAAGCAGAGTTTCACTGTATATTTATTGTGTATGAAGCCAAAACAAGGGTTTGAACAGTGACTGTCTTCAGCCTTAGAGTACATGTATGTAATGCAGCTTTTAATGAGCTGAAGTGAGAGATTGCCCACTATTTCTGGGATTTTTTCTTTCTTTTTCAGGTTTCTTGTAATTTCACCATGCCTACACAGGTTGTATCTGAGGAAGCCATTCGTATGAAAGTTGGTTATAATGGGTAGGTTTCGTTTAGTCTTAACATAAATATTAAGTAAATAATGTCAACTAAACATAGTTATTCTTTTATGATACTTTGTTTGCATATTTTCTTGATATGCAAGTTAAAGGAACGGAATGTTCAAGAATTGAAGATCTATGTACTGTTGCATTTATTCAAGTTGTTGTCTGTTATTTTCAGTCATCCCCTCTTTTTGTCAGTTGAGAGCACTCCCTATAATTAGTAGTCACATGACCCTCTTGATAGTGTTGTATTTTTCATAGAATATATTCTGACAGAAATTGTATTGAACTGCATGGGGTAATTAATGGTGGTGTGTAACCTTAAAGATAGTAGTACGAGATTAAAAGTACTAATACACAGCAGATTACACACAATTTTTTTTCTTTTTCTTTTTTCTTTTTTTTAATCCAACCGCAAAATAAAACAGTGTATACCATACCATGAACAAAAATGTACATGTAATGATGTACCCGGTACACAATTTATAACCATAGAGATATATGTTCATTTTAACAGTTCAAGTCATAGGTTATGATCTGTTTTTACATAACATGATCATGCATGTACATGTACAACATAGGCTACAGTAAATTTTCCTAAGTCAAGGCTGGATGTAGAACACAATGAAAGCTACATGTCATGTGAGAATTAACATTTTTAATGGACCTTTTAATTTTGTTGCACTTTGTTATAAAAGCATGTTTTCTGTAATGAACAGAACTTTAAAGGTTATTACATGTATGTAAAATCTTAGTACTGAAATGCATTTGTTTTGTATTTAGTGACATCCTGGTAACCTCCATCAAGAATGAAGTCACATTTGAAGACTTTTCTTTGGAGATCAAAGCAATTTGCAATTTTGATGACAATCAGCCATTCACAGTGAAATGGTTAGACGAAGAAGGTATGTATGTAGAGAATACTAAAGGAGTGTCCATGACAGACAGTTTATATGATAGCGAGTTTGTTTTCAATCATATCACAAACAAAAGTGAGTGATGTGTGGTTGAAAACATCGGACATTAATCTAGCCAGCCAAATAACAAATGTTTTCATCAAAAGCAGTACTTAATAAGAATTGAAGTCACCATAATAGTTTGGACGTTCAGTGGAGGAAATACTGATCTCAGTCGATAGTAAACAGAGAATAACTAAGTTATTTTTAAACTTTTCAACACAATTTGCGTTTTGGTGTGTTAACACATTGGCAAGAGTTCCAATCATTCCAGCATTTAGGGTTAGGGTTAGTTCTCCGTAAAGAACTTGTAGCCCAGTGGTAATGCGCTCGCTTGATGTGTGGTCGGTTTGGGATCGATCCCCGTTGGTGGGCCCATTGGGCTATTTCTCACTCCATCCAGTGCACCATGGCTGGTACATCAAAGGCAGTGGTATGTGCTGTTCTGTCTATGGGATGGTGCATATAAAAGATCCCTTGCTGCTAAATGAAAAGAGTAGCCCATGAAGTGACGACAGCGGTTTCCTCCTTCAATATCTGTGTGGTCCTTAACCATATGTCTGATGTCATATAACCGTAAATAAAATTTGTTGAGTGCGTCATTAAATAAAACATTTCTTTCCTTTCTTAGAGAACACTTTCCAAAGGATTTACCGAGATTTGTAACAAAATGAAAATAAGTTTTAGATCTCACATTAGTCACTTGTCATCGGGCAGTGTTCAAGATTAACGGTATCCCGATATCCCGGGGATACCAGAATTTAATTTTGGATACCAGACTTCAAGAATCCAGTATCCCACCGGGATACCATATAATACTAAATTCTCAGGTGGGATACCAGATTTTGAAATGTTAGTATCCAACTGAGATACTGCCCCAAAATTTTAATCTCGAACACTGTCGGGCATATGCAGTTAACATAATTACTTGCCCGACATGAAAATTCCACTTGACACGGGCGATGGGATTTTTGACCCCCTGGTCATGGGAATGAATGAATGTTTAACGACATCCCATCACGAAAAATACATCGGCTATTGGGTGTCAAATTATGGTAATGCAAACAAAGTGATGATCAACATCAATATAAAAATTCAAGATTTAAACAAAAACACAGTGTAAAGAACCGTGGAAAAACACAAATATCACAGATAGATGCTGACTTTTACTCAAAATTTATTTGTGCTGTATTGGCCATTCTCAAAGAGAATGTTACACCCCTGCACCACGGTGAGGTTACAGATCATGGGAATGCACCAGACTAATACAGTCATCTCGACTTATTTGCATATTTGTTTATAGCATAATTCGGTTAATTGGTATTTTCACCCAACACAGAACTATTTGCCCTTATAACACTATAAAACATTTGGTTGATTGCATGGACTACAGACTATATATCTGTTATTTGCACATAAAAATAACTAAGATCTGTTGGGGGTGTTTTGGTGCTAAATTAATGTCACAACGTACTGAGAAAGTCTGTCAAAAGTTGGCAAAAAACCTGAAATAAATCGCTGTTTAATCTGTGGGGTTTTGTGCTCACTGTGTTACGTGTGTGGTATTTACGTGTGTGGTAAACTGACTGTAATCGAGTTACAGAGTCAACGTGTGTAGTGTCAATCACAATGAATGCTCTACTAGAAGATTTAAGAATGACGTAATTAAGTTGAATAAACCTAATACCTAATGTTTTGTTTGCAATACACTGCTGTTAATCAAAGGCCATCTCAATAAGTTAATCTGTTCATCACAAGTTTATTTCAGTCTCCGACTATTATTATTATAAGTACCGCCTGTGCTATTGTACACGTGCGCACTCAACTATTGAGGCTGTATTCGATTGACGTGGTCAGGGCAATAATTGTTTCATAATAATTATGTTATAATGAGCAGTCTAGTTAGTAATTATAGGTTTAGAGTTCAATCATCCTAGGTTCTTATGTATTTAATACATTGTAAATGTGACTGAGAAAGGGTTGTTCACTTATTCATTAGATGCAGTGTATGTGTATGTCTGTTAAATGCAAAAGAAATGATTTGTCACTTGCTGATAAATACGAAGCTGTTAAACTTTTAGACCCCCTGCACACACACTCAGGATTGTTGATTGGATTGTAAAAAAACAACCAAAACAAGAAAGAAAAACCCCAACAACATTCAAACAACTTGTTATTTATGGATCGTCTCTAAAAGTATACTACAGTGAAACCCCACTATTAACTTTTATCCACCCAGCTTTCCAACGTGAAATATGTAATTTTGTACCTACATTATTCAACCTCAAATTGTAAAAACCCAACTAATTTAACACTATTTTGATGTGTGTCATAGTTAAGAGGACATATTAGTGAGTCTAATTACCAAAATAAAATTTACAGAAGAACTTACTAATATTTAAAAAAAATATTTAAAACCTTACGATCACGATACATGATGTCATTGTTTATGACAGTTTATTTTCATTTTAAATCATCATTTTCTTCATAGTCTTTATTATCAGCTATTTTTGGCAAATACATCCTTTACAAATCTTCAGTTTTCATTAAATAATAATGTCCAACATGTTTTTAAAAAAATAAAAAAAAGAGCGAGAAATCGAATCCATGAGCGTGTTACGTCATGAATAACGTTTACACAAATTTAGACCGTTTTTTGTATTCTTTTCGATATTGCGATAACAACTTAAATATGAATACCAATCAATAAAGTATACTCAACGTGTTTGATTGTCATTCTACTATGTTCTAGCGTTCACAGACTCAGGATAGATAACTCCTGTGAATGTTGACAGCTATGTTTACGAAGACCGGTTGCATCTCGACTGCAATCGAAAATGGGAGGGAAAGAGTTAAGACCACCCATGGGACTTAATAAATATGGTCCTATTAGTGGGGTGGTCTTATTAATGGGTACTCTCGTTTTAAGTCAATTCCAAATTATATACAATTATAACAAGAAATAAGATTGTAAATATCATGTATTTGAATTATTTACAGAGAACACTAAAATAGAATTAAGAACTAGTGTGAATATGAATTTATAAATACTGAATATTATTCAAATTATATGAATAATGTGTCTATTGTCTGTTGTTAAATTTTACATGTCTAATACAGCGTTTGAAATAAGCACTTGTCCATTTGTCCTGGCAAGTAAAAATCTGCCCGGACAAACAAAATGCACCTCTATGGTTGTCCAGTGGACAAGTAAAAATGTTCCATGCAGTTTAATTTTGAGCAATCAAAAACATGAAACCATATATTTGGACAAGTGGAAATATTAACTACATGGCTATAATACACTTTGTTTATATTACTGGATGGCCAGTGGGGTTTTTTATGAATAAAGTTTGTGTTTATAAGACAGTAACAACAGGTAACAAAGGTGTTTAAAAAAAAAAAAAAATTAGGCTTCTGGCTAACGTCACACTAATTATAATTTTTATTTTTACAATTTTATTTTTGTATAAATATTTTGTTTTACATTTTTATATATCCAGTTTCATGTTTTAACTATAATAGTTCTGGTATGAAGTACCGCACTGTACTAGACTGTCTTCCATGCTTTTTGTAGTTGGATAGCTGTTACAAAGTGAAAGTCGGTACTGTCGGTTTATCGAACCCGGTTAATTGCGTATGATCAAGCTGCACTGTGGTTATGAAAATAAGTGGGTTTGACTGTTCTAGGAAAGATGTTGCTTATTAAAATGTTGTTGCACAGTGATATCTCTGACCACAGTGTAACAAAATACCATATGTAGTATGCATGTATAATATTTTATTACACACCAGTGTAAGATATTACTCATGTCATAACAATTACTCAATATCTAACTAGTGTAATATTGGCACGCACGGACTGGTGAGGTCCATTGGGCTATTTCTCGCTTAGCCAGTGCACTACGACTGGCACATCAAAGGCCATGGTATGTGCTATCCTGTCAATGGGATGGTGCATATAAAAGATCCCTTGCTGCTAATCGAAAAGAGTAGCCTATGAAGTGGCGACAGCGGGTTTCCTCCCTCAATATCTGTGGTCCTTAACCATATGTCTGATGCCATATAACTGTAAATAAAATGTGTTGAGTTTGTCGTTAAATAAAACATTTTCTTACTGGCGGGGTCATTTCTTAATCAGTATTCAAATGATGTCACTTTGCATCTTCCTGCAATAATATAAACTAGGTGCATAACGCGTCCTTGTTACGAACGCTAGAAAACATTGAGTGCAAAATTGCTGTTGAAAATGTTTTGTTCAGAGATTATTAATGTATCTAACCGTGTTTGTACAAAATAGTGTAATTTAATAGTGTACTATTACAAAATACATGTATGACCATGAATTGAAATTGCGATAAGATATGCCTTTTGTTTTTGGCCAAAACGATGTCATCGACCTGCTACTCTTTCTTTTTTAACGGCTCTATTTATAAAATATCAGCATCACATTTAGTCAGTCCCATTCACTGTCAATCTCAATCTTTGCTGATCTGATCTACAATTCAGTCTTTATTGTGAATTTCAAAACCTCATTCGCACCAAAATCTAAACTGCTGATGATGTCTCGTTGCTCACTGTGACGTCGTTTAAATTTTTGTGTGATGTAGATCACTTGCTGACCCAATTCATAGAAAAATAACCTGTAGTAGTTATCGACATCTTCTGCGTTACGGCTTGTTTGCAGTTGGTTTGTAATAAATAAAATACTAAACTAGCTGGTCAGTCATACCATTTTTAGTAAACTTGTGAACTTGCTTTTGCTTGTCAGATACCAAAACTGTTCACTCGTTTCATAAAAATGGTATGCTACTGCTAGGGAAGCTCGTTTAGTATTCTATATGTATGTAGTGTGTTTATATTTATCACAGCTCTCTCTATGTACATGTATATACCGTCATGATTTACCCATATAAAATCTATTATTTGATAAATGCAAGAAGCGTGACCCAGTGTTTGTACTTTGTAGTACTAAAAAAAAGCAAAATAACAAGTGAAATACTATTATTGAACATTCCCCTTGTAACTAGAAGTATTTAATTACTATTTACTACAAAATTAATTACTATCTACTACAAAATTAAATACACATGGAATGCAAGAAAATCGGTAAATTAAAAAATATATAAAATTATATAATAACGAGATTTTAAAATATAATGAAAATGTCTGATGTTTTTGGAATTTATCAGTTAGTCACAGATATTTTTGTAATGGTCACAAATCACAAATCATTGTGAATGTGTGTCAAATTATATGAATATGAAAATATTTTACTGCAAAAAATGCATATATTTCGTTTTTCATAGGATGACTTAATTTATATACAAGAACAAAATGTTGTGGGTGTGCATGTGGCTGCATGTTCTAAAACTCCCCTGGAAAGCCTGTTCCTTTGGAACTTGGTCAGGCAACATACATATAATATTTATGTATATTTGTTATGTGAAGAAAGATAAAAAGATGGGACTTTTCATGAATTTGTATATATGTTTTGAATATAAAATCTTATTTTTTTCTGAGCATATCACTCTAGTTTGAGATAATTTATTAGGTTATGCAAATATAATTCACATAACAAAGCAGTTGTTTACCTCGATAAAAATCACATGAAGCAAGTTCCAGTTGCCCAAAATATTGTCCCTTGGCAGATGTGCAATTATATTAGTAAGAGTTTACTTGATATGTATAAACATTTACAAATTATGTCTACATTTCACTGTATGTTGTTGTTTTGTTTTTAGGAGATCCATGCACAATTTCCTCTCAGATTGAGCTAAATGAAGCAATTCGCCTGTATGACATCAACAAAGACTCGGAAATGATGCTGCATGGTAAATTAGGTGTTAACTATGGTCGTCAGCAGGGCCATTTGAAGAAAAATCTTACTGGCCCTTCTCATATTCAACTAGCCCTCCAGTTATTAAATTGAAATTTAATTGCACCGCTGAAATAAAAACTAGAATGTTCTTTGTTGAATAATAACCACGTGCTCACCGTATATACTGTAAACAACTTTATTTTCACGAACATAAATTTTTGCGATTTGTTAAAAATAGGTAAATTTGCAAACATTTATTTTCACGAATCAAGAAACTCCTGACTAACACGTGCAACATGTGGTCTGGAATTGTCATTCCATCATTGATGTTCATGTGCGGAATGGCGTGATGCTGCAGGATCTCATCTCGATATCTGATGTCCGTCAGTGCACCTGCCACATGCACAAGAGCCGTCCTACCACCATGATGGATTCCTGCCCACACCATGACACTGCCACCACCAAAACGGTCGACTTGTTGCACACAGTTTGGAGCATAACGTTCCCCTCGAAATCTATAAACACGCGTACGTCCATCAGCACGTGACAGGAGAAAATGAGACTCATCTGAGAACAAAACAGTTCTCCAACTGGCACGTGTCCATCTCACCCTCTGCTGGCACCACTGCAGACACTCTGCTAATGACGTAGGGTCAAAACGTTATATTGCACTGGTCCTCTAGGGAAAATTCCTGTATCCCTCAGCCGGTTACGAACTGTCTGGTCAGAAATTCTGCGTAGTCCAGGGATTTGTGTCGCTGTGGTAGTTGTTGTAGTTCGATTTTGAAATGCCACACCCGGATGTATCGATCTTGAGCGGCTGTTGTTACTCTGAGACGACCTGACCTTGGCCTGTCATTAACACTTTGAGTGGTGGTGTACTGTGCCCATAAATCAGAGATGGTCTGTCTGGCGAGGCCAAAGTGCCTTGCCTCAGCTTGTTTAGTTGCCCCTGCTTGCAGTCTTCCAATGCCATTATTGCGTTATGTGTTGTTATGCGGATTGAATCACTGCTGATGTCGCCTTTTATGCCCCAACAACGGAGGGTTCGGCATGCAAAGTTACAGAACTTCATGATGCACATGCTTCTCTGAGTGTTGCGCTTTTGCGTTTCAGTACAAACGCTGACTATGGCTACGTTTATGCGAATCAAACATGTTTTCATGTTTTATAGTGTTTTTGCATCACCATTCTCTCACTTATTTGATTATCTGTACAATGTCTTTGATTCTATATGGATGGATGTATGTATGTGTGTATGTATGTATGTATGTACAATGTATGTATGTATGTATGCAGCCCTTGAAATTAGGACAAGTTTGCTACGGCAGTTAAGTGCTGCCGCAAATCAGTTTTGCAACAGCACTACAGCGGCAATTTTAAAGAAAAGATTAATGCTGTCAAAATTATTCATCTATAATCCACTGCAGTAATAATATGCTAAAAGATGACATCTCAACTTTACTTTAGTATGTTTCTGTATCGGAAGAAACCGATTTATATTAATTCAGGAGAACTTGGGCCACACTAGATTATAAATGATTTTTTTCTGGGATTTGTAATTGGACAGAGTTCAGAGAAAAATGCCTACAGATTTTTCACCACTCTCAGATTTTTCACCACTCTCAGATTTGCGATGGCAATGAAATGCTGTCACAAATTAATTTTGCGATAGCTTCTGCAACGGCATTGCCAACTGCCTCTTCGAATTTCAAGGACTGTGTATGTATGTATGTATTAGGGGTGTAACGATACAGTAGGATTGTGATACGATACGTATCACGATATTCACCTCATGATATGATAAGAATCACAATATTAAATTTACAATAAAAAAAGCTGAATTGTTGGTCTAGAAAATTATTAATGTATTAATAATAGATCACAAACAATGAAAATAAATCCAGACTTATAAAATTTGTGAGGATTGCAAAGAAAACAACCACACATACTTTACAACTGTTGAATTATTTGTTTTAAAAAATAATGTTTTTTTTTTTTTTAAATAAGACTATCCACATTTTGTGGTTTTAATTGTGCTCTTTGGGCAGTGATAATATCCCCTGCAGTAAAAAAAGCCCCACTCTTTCACTTGAAACATGTTCCTGGTATGCACAGGTTAGTTTTAGCCATTTTAGCTAGCATTGGAAATTATGTTCATTGTTGAGAGGATTACTCAAAAGGGGAATACATTCCTCTTTCTTGTAAACAGTGATTTCTTCAACCACCTGGCCACACAGTGGCTTATCAACAGGCTGGTAGGCAGAAGAAGAAAAAACGCCACACGGCAGGCTGATTTTCAAATTCATCTGCTAAGAACTCCATGCTTTGCAAAGATGACACACATCAAACAATACCGATGAAGTGCTATGTTTGAGCAAGCTATTGGCCATAAATCTGGATATCAGCCAATCAAAATTAATTTAACTTAACGCAATATACAGCTGTGTGTAGACTGGTTTCCAATAACGGTAACTGGAACGGAAACTAGGGCAAGATATGCGGTTGGTCATATTGGACTTAAATTTGACAAAATGTACATTTGTTTTAAATAAATTGATACATAAATGACAAATATTGATTTTTAAAAACTGTAAGTATCGACACAATAGTGCAAGTATCGTGAATCGTATTGTAGAGAGAAATGTCTCGACATATCGATAAATCATTACATCCCTAATGTATTATCCATCAATTGCTATATATATGTATAGATGTGTATAACATGAGACACATTATCAATTGCTATCTGTGTGTGTAACTTGCTGTTTCAGTGTTTCCCAATGTACCTGAACGACCGGGTATGCCATGTGCTGGAGAGGACCGTGAGTGTTACATGTATTGTACTTAGGTCTAATATTTGTATACTTTGTTACATAATCCTTACACAAAATTGGGCAAGCTCTAAACCAGTCTACCTTTTAGTAGTAGGCAAGTTGATTGGTATTTTAGTTCATCAGCAGAGCTTTTCTAATACCAATTTGTCCGATGTCCAACTGCTCTTCCATCCTTCAACTTTTACTTTGAAGTCTTATCTTCTAAAGATTTGTTATGAAACTTTGTACTATGATCCTCTGGGGCATCCTCCACAAACTAATAGATAGTTAGGATTTTTTTTTTTTTTTTTTTTAAACATTTAAATTGAAAATTTGAAAGACTATCTTCTTCTAGAGTTTTAATCGAATAGTTTTGAAACTTGAAGTTGGTACTATGATTCTCTGGGATAGTCTTCACAAAGTAATAGAGATAATCCTTTTTGACCTTCCCAGGATTTTTTATTTTTTCTTAAATGTTTTTAAAACCTATTTCAGTTTTGGTCTAAACTAGTATATAATATTGAGCTGTTGATATCTGTTGAACAAACATTTTAAAACACTGATATATTTAACCAAACTTTATTATTAACATTATAGTTTTAGTCCGTTGGAAATTAGAAATTCTGTAAATTGTTATTAATAGTAATGAGAGTGTCCCAAGATCTTGGGATACTCGTTGGTTAAACATGCTCTTGTGACAAAATGTTGTTCGAGTCAGATAGCAGTTGTAAACAATACTATGTCAAGACAGTTCATAGGTCTAGCAAGAGACAATTTATTTGGACAAGCATAATGTACAATGATGGTTATGAAACAGTATCATATTTTTAGCAATTCAACATTTACATGTACTTCAATAAAACAAACGAAATCAGCGGTATCGTATCACAAAACGCAATATTGTGGGTTGCGAGTGATTTTGCGAGTGCGAATAATTTGTACATGCTCATATACCACTAGAGTTTCGAGCATGTCCGTCCCGGGGCCTGTCTCTGGATAGCCAGGGGCTTGTCCCGGGACAAAAATAAAATAAGCGGACAATTTTGAAATTTACATCCAAAAATTAAATAGTGGGCCTTTAAAATTTTGATGCGCATCTCTAATATAATTAATAAAGAAAATTCTACTCATTAAATTTGGTCGCTAGATTAGATCGGGTGGTCAAAAAGAGTGATTTTGAGTGAAACAAACATACATGTACATGTAGTCTTGATAAAATAAGAGTTCCAGTTAGTAAATATTCGGAACACCGATGAGTTTCTGCTTAGTCCCGAATGCCCCACTCAGAATGCCTCTACCAACAAGTAATTTATTGATTGGCAAATAGTATTCGATACCATTTGCATTTAAAAAAAATAATAGTTTATTATTTTCTTATTTGTTTTTAAAACAAAATGGTTGCTAGTTTTACCACAAATGTGAAAGCTAGTTTGCCTTTGATTTTGGTAATTAAAATATATTAATCTTAACTTTAAAATATATTAATCAACATTATTATTTTATTAAGAGGTGTAAATTATGAAATACTTTACTAAAAACTAATTATATATGACAAAACAAACTTACGATCGATGAACAAAACCCAGGTGAAAAAAAGCGAAGAACTGATCACACGATTTCTTGTTGGTTGGTTTTCAGCAGACAATGTAAGTCAAAGTCAGTTTTAACCAGTAATGTATTATGAAAAAAAAAAAAAGAGTTAAAAAATGCCTACTTACCCACATTTGAAACTACTGGTCGGAAATGGACAAACAAAAATATTTTTAAGGATGCTCTACATGGGCCAATAGGCCTATGTTTTTTGGCTGGGTGGGGGTGGGATCAAGAAGAAAAAAAGACCAACATACAAACAGAAATTGTGTCTTAAAACACAATGTGATATTTGTAAATCAATTTTGTTACAACAAATAATATGTTTCTTAACATTACATGTAGCTACACTTTTATTTATCTTTTTGCTACTCATAAAAACATATTTTATTCTGCATGTTTCACAGTGATGATATTAAATGGTAAAACTATATGTTTGATTTTACTTTTATGAAACTTATTATGTACAGTATCTGTTTTACATGCAGCATATCACTTGCTGACACATCTTTATGACTGTTCTGTTCATCAGTCAGTTATTTTATTTAATTTGTGCATGAACAGTATTAACAAGCCTTGAAATAAACAGCCGGTCACGGTCATTGTCCGGTACAAATTTGTAACTTGTCAGTAACAATGTTGATTGCGCCAGTCACCATGTCCGAAGTTCGCATTGTAGTATAAACCGGCTGTTTTGGAGTCAAATACACTTAATTCACCAATTAAAAAAACAGAAGAAGATTACGAATGAAAAAACACAAATGTGTACCAGTGGGATTCGAACCGGTTCGCGGGGCACTTGGCAGTCCAACACGAAGTTCATCTACAGTCTGCGTACCCGTTTAGTAAGATTTTTCAGTCTCGATTTTGCGGGAACTTAGATTGTAAAAAGTGATGTCACACATATTAGTAATTGACCTTTCGTACTTAGCGTATACTTCTGTGGCGTTTTCGTTTAAAGTTTGCAATTCAAATTGCCTCGTGGTTAACAATTAAAGGATGTTGAACAAAATAACTTCAGTCTTTGCCGTAAAAGAACAGACAGGTACCGATAATAACAAATCAATTGTCCCTGTTCCCAGTATCCGCGGCGGCCAGTCGCCAATTAAATCATCCCCCAAAAATTCCCAAATGAATATCCCGCAGAGTAGTATCTGAAAATCTAGCATTGAACTAAAATGTCAAAAGGAGGATTTTGTTAAAACAAATGCCTCTTTGTGGCTACAGATTGAAGAAAACACCAAAGGCGAGGTTACACTTATGACGTGCTCGCTCTGCAAAACATTTCAAAACGAAATGCAGTATAATCACGATTTTTCTGACACATGGATCAAAGAGTCCACAAATCTGCGTGTGTCAAATGCTAAAGATCACCCGGCAACCAAAAATATAGAATATTACCACAAACAAGACACTGATGACATTGAAAAAAATGGATAAGTCTGAGTCAGATCATCGTGAATCTGAAAGTTCAACACAAAGTGATAGTGACGACAGTTTCATGGGTTTCTTAAGCCCTATCCTAACCGGCTGCGGGCGATTATTTTAAAAATCATTGATTTCCACTGCCACATCCTAACTGTACGTGTGCGACGTGACATAAATGTTGCGTCGCACGCGTGCGGTTAGGATACGGCAATTGAAATCCATGATTTCTAAAATAATCGCACATGTAGCTCGCGGCTGGTTAGGATACAGCTTTACCAGAGGAAATATATTAATGCATCATAGACTAGTAAGTACGTAACAATAATAAATGTCATCATTTTGTGACTATTGCCTTAATTGCTGCATTGGTTATTTAGTAATTAAATATATCAATTATTAAACAACATAAAACATAATTTATTTCATTTTTATTTACAATGTTTTGTGACCGGTACAATTTCTTTCATGTCAGGCACAAATTGATTGGTGCAGGACATTGTGTCAGGTACACCAAAATGTTTTATTTCAAGGCTTGTATTAATGTTAAATGTTTGTTTTGCTGTTTTCATTGACCTTGTTATCTCATTGTTTAGGTAACATGTACAGACGTGGTGCCAGGCGATGGCGAAAACTTTACCATGTGAATGGTCACATGTTCCAAGCTAAACGTTTCTCAAGGGTATATATATAAACATTAAATTTTATCATTTATTTGACATAGACATCATAAATGTTTTCTACAAGGTTCATATAAATTATGGAAATCCTGCCAAGTCGTGCATTGTGCATGGGTTATGAAAATCATGGAAAGTCAACAAAATGCATAGGTTATTGAAATTCGGGAAAGTTGTGCAATTGACAAACGTCATTTTCCAGGCATGGATAATCATGGAATTTTGATTGGGTTTTAAATGAAAATGAAAATTGAATTCTCATTAATTTTTTCCCATTTATAATTACACAAAATGAGATTGAGAATTCAGAGCAATATTATTATTATTATTATTATTATTATTATTATATTATATTCAATTTAATAATTGCAGAATTTTTTAAAATGTTATGGATGGTCTTAAACAAATTTGATAACAGTACTTAATAAATTTAAAATAATTACTAAGGTTGATGACAATCACTTTTCGCACACATTCAGGTGCATTAGTAATGTTCAAACAAAAAAATTTCAATAGCAATTTTGTAATGGGATTTTTCCAGCATTCTCAAAATGGAAATGTCATTTACCCAGTTTATGGTTATTGTAAGGAGATGCGCAAAGTAATGTCACTGGAATACTGACGCCATTCAACTTCAAAATTAGCTATGTTATTACAATGCTTTGCCACATTAAAATAATAACTGGTCTACTAACCTTGACCCCTGTCAAATTTCTATAACAAACAGACAATGCTGTTTATGGGTCGGTATTTTTTTATTTTTCATAATTCTGGACAAAATATTAATTTTAAGTTTTAAAAGATGAAAGAAATAAAAAGTACCTTTTGTCAAATATAAAAAAAATATTACCGTTTGATATGTTTTATTTATTGTGTACGAAGCCAAAACAAGAGTCCAAAAAGTGACTGTCGTCAACCTTACATGTAATTATCTTTTAAACTTTTTTTTTTTTTTAAAGCAAAGACTTCAATGACTTCTCAAAATGCTTGGGTTTAGTACTTCAAGATTATTTATACCTCTTAATATTGAACTGATATTTTTGGATTTAGAATTTTCACATACTTTCCAAGCAACTCCATTCTAATACAGATTGTGAAGAATTTGTTTTTGTTTTAACCTTTAGACTACTGAATTAATTTTTGACAAAAAAACACATTGAGAGAGTACAAGTCTATAATTTTTACTCACATTTATTCACTTAAATAATTTATAAATACACAAAATAAAGTTCATATTTGAATCGGTAAGTATTATTTTTGTGGGATTTTATAATTTTTATGATATTTTAGATGAGTTAATGTTGACTAAAATTAGGCAAAAAATATAAAAAGTCATGATTACTTACCGGCATTTGTGGCCAGCTGTCCCGTATTTATGTCTATTATTCCTGATAACAGTGGTTTTCTGACCAGAATTAATGAACTACGATTCATATCCCAATATTTGGGGATTTTTGTTGTTGATAAAACGATCAAATTTATTATCAAATTAGCTGTCACAATCAGCTATCGATCCCTGAAAATTACAGCGTTGTACCGCCACTGTTGTCAAGCGAAAATACTTGCCGAAAACTTTTCAATTCAAAATTACAAGCTACATGTATTGCCAAATGAAAATCAAAAACCTAAATATATAGGAAGCTGAGTTGTCTTCTGTTTCCTGTTATACAAGTCTTTCCTGTGAGTGTTGTGTGAAAAACGGCAGGAAATATGCATTGGGGAATGCACGGTATACAGTGGACAATATGTCAACTGGCGTGTCGTTGTGCGAGATGTGTCGGCTGCAGTAATCAGAAGGTTAAGTATGTGCTAATGCCTCTTATTATACCCCAAAATGGGATATTGTGTTTGTCAGAATTCCAGATAATGTCCCTTTGAGAAATGAAAAAGAACACTATCTAACACTGTAGGACTTGATTACAACTGTGTGCAATTCATTTTTGTAGAAAGCATTCTGTGCGCTGTGTGCTGACCGTATCTGGGGACTTGGTCGTCAGGGTTTCAAGTGTATCCAGTGTAAGCTGTTGGTTCACAAACGCTGTCACAAGCTGGTGAAGAAACCATGTGAGGGTATTGCTGTAAGTCTTTTTATCATCATCATTTATATACATTGCCATGTCTGACCTGTGACTGTAGAAAGCAGTCCTGTCTGAATCAGTGCCCCACAGCTGGTATATCAAAGGCCATGTTCGGTCAATGGAAAAGTGCATATAAAAGATCCCATGCTGTTAATGGAAACATATAGACAACGATTAATCAGTGTTCTCTGGTGGTGTCATTAAATAGAACAAACTTCAACTTTTTATGATCAGATTTGAAAACTGTTATGCTTAGTAAAAGTTGATATAACACTGTGATTTGCAGGAACCGGTAGAAGGTCCATCAGATTATGAAAGTGATGTCGGAAGTAATCAGTCACAGAATGGAGATTCTCTTATGAACAATTCTTCAGGTTAGAATATTATCTTTTAGTTTTCAACATGTTTTGTGCTAAGTACTCTCAGAGACATACACAAAAATGGCACACCAAGACATGTACACAAAAAAACCCCAAAACAACATGCACACACACATATGCATAGACACACACCAGAAGACATCTATCGGTTTGATCGTATATACATAACTGAAAACCTGTTAACCTTCTGACTACTGCAGGTGAGATATCTCGGCCAACATCACACAAGCCGACACACTATACCGCATACAGTACATTCACTCGTTCATATTAAGACTAATTTTGATAATAGCCGTTTTAGTTTTTTTTTTTTGCGTGATAAATACCTGAACGTTTTATGTTGAAAAGGTGTTTTTTGACAAGTATTTTCACTGGACAAAAAGGGCGGAAAGTGACGGTAATTTTCAGGAATTAATAGCTGATTATGACAGCTAATTTGGTAATGAATTTGACCAAATCACAACATATTGGGACATGAATTGTAGTTCATTTAAAAAAACAGTTATTGCGAATAATGGACATAAATACTGGACATCTGGCCACAAATGGCACATATAGAAACACAACATCAGAGATTTTTTGCCTAATTTTAATCAACATTAACTTATCTCAAATATAAAAATTTGAAAAACCACAAAAATAATACTTAACCGATTGAAATATGAACATTATCTTATTTTTTTTATTTTTTTTTTTAAGTGAAAACCGTTTAAAATTTGTACTGTCTCAACGTGGTTTTTGTCAAATATTAATCTAGTAGTCAGAAGGTAAACTGAACTGAACTGGGGTTGAGGAAGACATTATAGTTTGGACATTATATGTGTGTATGTGTCTCTCTCCCTAGTTGTACCTCTGATTATATTCATCAAAGTACACTGATAAACGTTTATGATAGGTGAACCAGAATTCAGCAGAATTCTTGTTTTTATATTCACCTGCTAAGGGGATCTAAAAATTACTCTCCTTGAACTAGTCTCAGGGGAGTGATGGGGAGCCAAACTGATAGCTCCCATAAATGACGAGGTCTGGGTCGGTTTAGTCTCAGTGGAGTGATGAGGAGTCAGAGTGATAGCTTCCATTAAACTTCAGAGTCTGGGTCGGTTTAGTCTCAGGAGAGTGATGGGGAGCCAGTGTGATAGCTCTCCTTAAACAGTGAGGTCTGGGTCGGTTTAGTCTCAGGAGAGATGGGGAGTCAGAGTGATAGCTCTCCTTAAACAGTGAGGTCTGGGTCGGTTTAGTCTCAGGGGAGAGATGGGGAGTCAGAGTGATAGCTCTCCTTAAACAGTGAGGTCTGGGTCGGTTTAGTCTCAGGGGAGAGATGGGGAGTCAGAGTGATAGCTCTCCTTAAACAGTGAGGTCTGGGTCGGTTTAGTCTCGGGGAGAGATGGGGAGTCAGAGTGATAGCTCTCCTTAAACAGTGAGGTCTGGGTCGGTTTAGTCTCGGGGAGAGATGGGGAGTCAGTGTGATTGCTCCCATTAAACGGCAAGGTCCGAGTTGGTTTACATTATTTGTATCATAACTCATTGTTCCATTATGTGAATTTTATTTGCATAGCCTCAAAAATACATTAAAGGGAGAGTAAACTCAAACAAGAGCCATGTGTTGGAAAGATGCATACCCGGACCACCAACACATACTGACACTTTAACAAATGAAAGACGTGTAATTTTAGAGTTAATAAAAAAACATGACTGGGGGCAGCCATTTTGTTTCGTTTGTGTGACGTCCGGTGGTATAGCTTGGGACGAAGTGACGTCAGCTCCGTCCATCTCCTCTATGCACAGTGTAAACAAACGCTCTAATTTACCACAAGGCACTTCGCTTTCATCAACATGACTTGTAAAACAACATAAATGACTTGATAGTATAATAAACTATTTAACTAAATATATTTCAGTTTGCATCAATAGAACGAAATGGAGTTATAGTATTTTTCTTTTTTTAAAAATCCAAAGAAACAAATGCATATTATTAGGCCTATTGGTATGCTACGTTCGAGCAAAAACAACCACTCACGATACCCAAGTGATAATTTTCTTTTCTTTGGGACTACGTAATTGGTCAGTTTTGCGATTTTAGATGGGAAAGTCTACTTAATCAAGGGTTTTACAGAATGACTTACAGTAGTAAAGCAGGACGATTAGAGGGGTGTCCGTGCGGTTAACACACAATACGCTTTGATCTTAATAAAATAGGCACATCTTTTTAGTGTGTCTAGACACAGTGTCTGGGGACCGTCTTAAATATACACCTGCCAGTCAGGAACCACAGGTACAGGCCACGGAAAGAAAAGACCAATTAACTAAGAAAACACTCCGATTATTATTTCAGTACGTGGGTTAATTTATGTTCAAAACATAATACAGTTATTTCAACACTTTGACAATGGTGGTTTATTTTGTATTAAAAATAATATATAATTGTTGCTGGCTTACTGGGATGGCTATTATTACAGAACATTGCGATGCATCCACAAAAATCAGGAATGTTTTGTTTCTTCATTTCGAAGACTAATTCCTGACGTGACACGTTAGGTATTACGTAACCACCAGCTCGCCAGAGGGTGTATTCACTGGGATGTTACTAAATGGCTGCTCCTGTTATATATAATAGCCGTCACATTTAAGCGTTTTATTAATTAACTATACGATTATATTTGTTGATATTAAGCAATAATGTGCATTATATATCGTTGAATATGCATACCAAGTCAAATGCCTTAATTGTCCCTTCCTTTAAACTTCTTTTTTTTTCTTATAAAGTTTGCAACTTTTAATTTTAGATGTGCAATTTTTCACCATATAACTGATTGGCAGTTCACATGAATTTAAAGATGGGTAACCGACACGCAACCAATGGTTGGCATGAAATATATTGTGCCCTAGTATACAGTGATCACGTAATGTTTGTCATATTTAATTACCAGTTACTCTCATCTGTAACAAAGTCGTTTTGGGGGTTCAGGGATCTTTACACACAACACAGCTGAAAATTGGCAGTCACCTGGTCACTCGAGGTGGCATACATTGACTAAGGGTGACTACAAATTTTCTAAACATTGTAGTTAATTGACAACCATCAGTTTAAGAGAAAAAAGATCATACTGCCCACGAAAATATAATAAAAATCATACTGCCATGAAAATGAGATGAAAATCATACTGCCACAAAAATGTGATAAAAATCATACTGCCCACGAAAATGTGATAAAAATCTTACTGCCCACGAAAATATGATATAATGACTCTAATGCTGTTTCTTTGTAATTATTACCTCCTAAATGCAGGAATTTAAGGGTTACATAAAATTAATAAGGAATATGTAAAAAATTTTTAGACTGGTCCAACTGGCCAACATGTTTTTATGTTTCAAACCTGATACCAACTGCAAGCATTTCTATTTTTTTTCACATTTCGCTGATTTCATCATTTTGTGTTGAAGTTTAATTAAGATTAATTTATGACTTAAAGTTTTTGAATTCCAGGTGCTAAGGCTGCTACTGGTCCTGCTTATAGTGTTGAATATGGCAAGGAGGTGAGTAATCAAAGATATAATCAATTAAATTATTACCGGCGTCGTGGTAGGCCATCGGTCTACAAGCTGGTAGGTACTGGGTTCGGATCCCAGTCGAGGCATAGGATTTTTAATCCAGATACCGACTCCAAACCCTAAGTGAGTGCTCCGCAAGGCTCAGTGGGTAGGTGTAAACCACTTGCACCGACCAGTGATCCATAACTGGTTCAACAAAGGCCATGGTTTGTGCTATCCTGCCTGTGGGAAGCGCAAATAAAAGATCCCTTGCTGCTAATCGGAAAGTGTAGCCCATGTAGTGGTGACAGCGGGTTTCCTCTCAAAATCTGTGTGGTCCTTAACCATATGTCTGACGCCATATAACCGTAAATAAAATGTGTTGAGTGCGTCGTTAAATAAAACATTTCTTTCTTTTTTTTCAATTAAATTATCATAATTAAGTGTGCTGGGGCGGGTGGGTGGGACTAAATCTAGCCCAGTTAGAGTGCTTGCCTGAGCTGCTTGGGTCAAAAGATCAAATCCCCTTGATGGATCCATTCTCTCATTGGATTTTTGCCCATTCCAACCATTGTCCCACAACTGGTATATCAAAGCCTAGATCACATTGAAATATAGTTCTACTTTAATAATAGTAAAACAAATTGTGATGAAAATTGTATGGATGCAATTATTGGTGACACTGAATACGTTTATAGTTGGTGAGAGGTTTAATTTGGTGGAATTTTTCATTCTGTCGGACATTTCTTACATAGAACAGATAACTTTGACAACTTATGTACCTTCCAGATATGTCCAGTACTGTTTTTATTCTTTCACAGTTCATTTAGTAAAGTTTATAACTTGCAACTTCTACTAACACTTGCAGCTGTTACAGTAAAATGTAGTGATAATGCTGAGAGATACGGTATATCAAAACATGTATATAATTAATGTAGTTACAGTATTTTTTCCATTTCTTAAAATTAAATTATATTGATATTTTATTGTTAAAGGGACAGACCCTAGTTTTTAATATTAGAGCAGTTTTGTTATATTTTAAATCAAACATTACTTAATAATATTGTTATTGTTTAGAATATCCATTTCCATACATTCAAAGTGTTATGCCACAAAATGCTTTTTTTTTCTTCATAATTCTAAAAATGCACATACTTCTGAGAAATAAATGTAATGAAGATGAGCCCTAGTCTATTTCAGCAGTTATTTCCCCTTCCAACATTCACTCCATTGTAACTTTAATGAAATGTGTTTGAGGCTTATACATTAAACACAACTTTGTGTCTATTTAGACAGGTCAAACTAGGGTATATTTTAATGTCTGATTTTCTGCATACATTGCCCTGTGTCTGACCCATGGCTTTTTGTAATCAGTCCTATCTGAGCCAGTGCTCCACAACTGGCATATATATCAAAGGTTGTGCTATGTGCTGTCCTGTATGCAGGAATCTGGACTCGTATTCACAAAAAGCACTCAAGCATTTGCAAGCACGCTAACACCACGCAACTGTTCTCTGTCGTTTCACGAAGACTGCACGTTTTAGTGGGTACGCAGTCATACTACATGTATTTTGTGGAGGTTTTTTTGCGTGATGTCCAATAGTTCCTACAAAGATCACACAAATTAGAAAAATGGCTTTATTAGATGAACATGTTCAACAAAACTTAAGAAAAAATTGTATTTTGCACAATAGATTGATACCAAAGAGTTGAATATATAAATATACATACCATGGCGGATCTAGGATTTTCGGGAAGGTGAAGAGTTAAAATTCTAACAGGAACTTCTTCAGCACATGAGATTCAACATTGTGTACATTATGAGATACAGTGGTTGGTTGACGGGGCAGGGAGTAGAAGAAGGGGGACATCCCTCGTGCAGTAATTAAGCAATATGAAGTTACACGTAAAATGTAATTTTAAAAGTGTTTCTTTTTTACTTACTTGCTTACTTACAAGTACATGTATCTGACGTGCCTTAGGCAGCCTATATCCAATTAACATTCAAACACACTGTCAATTTGGGTATATTTTAGTGGGTTTAAAAGATCTTTTGTAGAGAACGAAAGGCTTATATTACAAATGAAGGATTTTATAAATTTCCTGGCATGTTTGAAACCTGGTCAAAAGCAATAAATAATGTTTAGACATCTTTGGTTTGACCAAACTGATCAGGCATCGAAAGAAGTCAAGAACAGTCGTTCAGGTTACCACATGTAAGAAAAGTCAAGAACAGTGTTTTGTTTTCAAAAAACATTTCAACGTTAACAGTAGTTTCGTTTCCGAATGTAAACCAGGCAATGCATTCCTGACTTCGCATTTCATTTTCTGGTAAGGAATTGCATCGATGTTCGCTCACACTTGTGCAATACAAGCTATTGTAGTCATTCCACGTTAAGTAGCTTCCACTAGATGAATTTACTTCTGCGTTTCGTTTTCTCGTACGAAATTGGAGTAGGCGTGGCTTAATATTTGTCAGTTCATCGAGATATGAATGAAAAAAAGTAAGCACCTCTGGATCAATCAGATTGCCATAAAGTGTATAGATGCAAAGAAAATTTAATTATATAGTTATTAAAGAATAATTACAAGCTTCACGCTGTTATACGATTGACTTTATTCTGACGACGTCACTAAAAAGTAAATGTTATCCTTTGATAAACCTCAGAAAATGATGTCATTATGTCAAATGGGACGTCATTACGTAAATCAGGTCATAGAAATGATGTTTGAAACTGATTTATGTGTATTTTAACTTAAAAAGTTGTGTTGTTTGTAATTATAATTTTTTTTTTACTTTTTATATTTTATTATTGATGTATAACATACAGTCACAAATTTGTGACTGTTGCACATGTACATCGATAAATTCACAAAAACTAACTAACAAACAGTTCTTATTAAAATTAGTGATTTGTAGGATCTACGCAAGTGAGCATGACAATATAATTGAAATCGTTCTTACAGGTATGTTCATATAATTCTAACTCATTGAATGTGTAATTTAAAGTATAGATCGGTTGGTGCTTATAATAAAAATTCTTCTTACAGGTACAGTGTATGTTCATATAATTCTAACTAATTGAATGTGTAATCGAAAGTAGATCGGTTGTTGCAGTCTGATTATAACTGAGGAACAATGATAAAAATCCAACCGATTCTCAACACTAATAGCTGAATGACACATATGATCCATATTAACCCTTTTGTAACATGACGGCACAGTGCGCCGCTAATTACATAACATCATGGACATGATGGCGCGCCGCTCCACTATTACTGTACCTACTATAGCTGCCCCAGTCTGTTGTATAAACACCCCTAACAGAATAATGTACATACACCATGACATAATCAGTTTATTTATGATTTATTTATAGATGTACTCCTGTTATAAGTGAGGAATTTAACACAAAAAATAGCAATACAGGTCTTTTAGATCTAGACAATTTCGCTGACGAGAGTGGTGTCGGTAAGTACTGTGTCTAAAGTACACACAATATCCTAACACTGATGCCATATACCTGTAGTTATATCACATTTTGTGTAGTTTAGATTAAACTTAAATGTCAGTGACTAGTACAAATGCTACAAGAATAAATCTGATACTGCTATTTGAAAGCAGGTCACAGTCTCAGATAGGCACATCAGGTTTCTTCTTGTAGCTTATGTACTAGCCAACATCATGTAAGTTTTAGACAATAATTGAACTAAAACATGATCCAACTAATGATCTGTGGCATCAGATATATGAAGCTGTGTATTTTAGACATAGTGGGCCTACTTACCAATCCATTGGTCGAAGAAATTGACAATTTCAACAGGTTAGGCCTAGAAATTGTCCCCACCATGAAATATACACAATGAAATTATAAATTACTTATGAACTCAAATTTGTTTGCTTTACATGCTGTAGTTTAAGAAAAAACTAACTTTAGATACTTAATTTCACTCTCTTTATGAGCTATAAAGAAATTGAATTATAATAATGTGCCATAACATAAATAAAGTAACACTGCTTCATGATGTCATAAGGCTCAGTCCACGACGTTATTCGAGCACAGACAAAAAAAGGGTAATGCAATATTACTATTCCAGTATGTGTATATACTTGCTCTTTGCAAATACATGTACATGTATGTGTGTGTTGTTAAAGATTTATACAAATAAAATTTTATTTTTATTTCATTTTTCAAATTTCAGACAGTTAAAGTTGAGGTAAGTTTATTTTGTTATTATGTCATCTTCTAGAACAATTTCTGCAATTAGTCTAGCAACAATACATATTTTGGAAGGTACATGTAGACTTCTCATTCTTATACTTAATTCCATAATATTTAGTCAAGGATATTACTTATTATTCTTGGTGTGTTATTCAATGTTTTACTTTTCTGTATGTCTGTATTTGATCTAACATGGTTATGAAAGAACAAGTCTGAGAGACATAAATTTAACTGAGAGACTGGTAGGCTGACAGAGGCAGTGAGAGAAACAGAGTAAGACAGAGAGTGGGTTGGTATTTATTAAACATATTTGATCTAACATGGTTATGAAAGAACAAGTCTGCGAGACATAAATTTAACTGAGAGACTGGTAGGCTGACAGAGGCAGTGAGAGAAACAGAGTAAGACAGAGAGTGGGTTGGTATTTATTGGTAGGCTGATGGTTATGAAAGGCACAAGTCTGCGAGACATAAATTTAACTGAGAGACTGGTAGGCTGACAGAGGCAGTGAGAGAAACAGAGTAAGACAGAGAGTGGGTTGGTATTTATTAAACATGAGAGAGAATTGTGTGCTTGTATTTGCATATTAACCATGTTAAACTTTGATTATTTGCTTTGATTGCAAATTTGTAAACAGCTCATATATTGTGAACTTTCACTGATGTTAATAGTTAAATTAATGTAACTGTAGTAATGTTTTGTTTATTATTAAAAAATGTTTTTTGGTTATACTAATTGCAGCCTTCCTCAAACAGTGATGGACAGAACATAGGAATGGATGATTTTGTTCTGCTGCGTGTCATTGGCCGAGGGAGTTATGCTAAAGTTTTGCAAGTGGAACACAAAAGGACAAAACGAATCTATGCCATGAAAGTTATTAAAAAGGAGTTGGTCAATGATGATGAGGTTTGTCATAATCAATTTGCAAATTGACCTTTATGGATTAATTTATATATAGATCTGTGCTGTTGATTTTAGGTAAACATGACATATTTTTATGTTACAAGACTTGGTATTAATTTTGTGTTTTGGCTACATTAAGTAGAGGAAGTAAAGAGAATACCAGTATTTAGGATCTTCTGTGGGTAGGGACCTATGTTTTATAAAAGTGGATCATCAGTAGCACAGAAGTTAAGTTTATTGAAAATTAGTCCAAAATCTCAAATTCGGTCTACATTGATGCATTTGTCGTTAGATGCCTTTTATTTATTACCTGATCACAATTGTTTTGGAAGTGATGTATAATTCATATGCCTTTTATTTATTACCTGATCACAATTCTTTTGGAAGGGATGTATAATTCATATATCAGTCAAATGTGTTTTCATTGTAGCTGTCAGTGACTCGATATGATCAAGACATTCCCCACTGTTTGTCAAAAGGAATATACACTGACAAGTCACCATTATCATTTATTTTGATACATGTATGTCGTTGTGATTCCATCATTCTGAGGTTTTTATGGGTTTTTTAGGACATTGACTGGGTACAGACAGAGAAGCATGTATTTGAGACAGCTACTAACTATCCATTCCTTGTTGGACTGCATTCCTGTTTTCAGACTCCAAGCAGGTGACTCATTTTACTGCCATATATATTGTCATCATCCATCCGTTATCTAAAGCCTAGTTCTTGTTTCATTGAGAGGTTACGAAAGACCGGAGAGTGTTGTGCTATAGAGCCTCAGTGTGAGTGCCAGATCAAATGTGTGGACCAGTTTTATTTGTCACTTGATTTACAGATCATTTTTATAATTATAATATTGAAGGGTCC
This sequence comes from Gigantopelta aegis, assembly GCF_016097555.1. NCBI lineage: Eukaryota > Metazoa > Mollusca > Gastropoda > Neomphalida > Peltospiridae > Gigantopelta > Gigantopelta aegis. The sequence goes on along the minus strand of NC_054713.1, from coordinate 26,114,287 downwards.
ATGGGAAGAACTTATAATGTCCACTTTTTACATATTTATCGATTATTTGCTCTAACCCACATTTAGACTATATACTTTTTAACTGCAAACTACTCCAGTTATAAGACATGCTCATTACACAGCATAAGCATATTTAAAATACATATAATAGGAAATGCCACACTAGCTACAATGTCATGTACATGTATGTATATTTCAGTGACGCTAGCTATGTATATTTCAGTGACGTTACTTTTAAATAGGTCACACAGGCGAACTTTCAACAGTAATAGTTATACACCACACTTTTGCTCGAGTTAATTGTTGTTCCACTATATTGTGGCAAATTTATTGTACATAAATAGAAAGTACATGTAGTAAATAATAAAATGAAAATAATGTGGAATCATTGTGAACCAGACATCATATGCTTTTACTGTTTAATATATAGCATTCCAATAAATAATATACATTTATCATATAATATCTTACATTTTCAGTGCAATCAAAGTATGTGATATTTTTCAGATCACATACTTTAAGAATTTGATAACTTTGCAAATTAGATGTAAATTAGTCGAGGTCTCGGCACTAGGTTTATTGACATTTAAGCAAACGTACTTGGATGACACTCCATGGTTGACGTATGCATTCATAGTCATCAAATAAAAACATTCCAATGGCAATTTGACACTGAAAGCTGTCCAGCGTTCAGAAAACAAAAAACGTTAGGCATAACTTTATTTTGATGTAAGGACATCCAAAATGACGTCATTCGAGTTTGACGTCATTTCCATTAAAAAATACACCGCGCCACATATTCTTACGTCATTTGAATATCTAGTAATGGCGGACTGAAATTAAAGTTGCGTGTACAGTTTACAAAAACACGTATTAAGCTTGAGCTTATATGATAAAGAGATTATTACCCTCGTGTATTTCGGTATCGTCAATATCATATATTAGGAATAAAAATAATGTATTATGCTCGCCAGAGGCTCGCATAATACAATTTTTATTCCTAATATGTGATATTGACGATACCGAAAAACACTGGTAATAACCTCTATGTATTATGTATATCTTTGGTTGTTGTTATTTTGCAAAAATATATGTAAAACCTGGCATTTTTCACTGTTTATTGTTTGGAAAAGGGTGTTCACACACTTGAAAGTATTATTTTGAAAAAGGTGTTGATGCATTTAAAAATGAAAATATCAGAACATTTCTTATTTCCCCCCCCCCCCCCCCATTAGGTTGGTACATATATATAATGTAAAATGCTGAAGGGACCTTTTTTTTTTCCACAGCTTTTTGTTTGTTTTTGTTTTGTTTTTAATAGCCAATTTTTTAATTGCCTTTTGTATTGGTTTTTTCATGTTTCAGACTGTTTTTTGTAATTGAGTTTGTCAATGGGGGTGACTTGATGTTTCATATGCAAAGACAGAGACGATTACCTGAGGACCACGCACGGTTTTACGCTGCAGAAATATGCCTAGGATTGAATTTCCTTCACGAAAGAGGTAATCCGTTCCACAATGTTGTATTCTATCATGTATGATTTAAAGTGCCTCTGTAATGAAACACATATTTTGCTATCTTTTGGTACCTATATATCACGTTTACAATGTATATGAATCCTACCAAATTTTAAAAGATCTGAAAAGCCGTTTTTTATAGATTCGTAATAATCGATCACATTTTCAGCTGTCTCTGGAAAAAAACACTTGGAAGCTACACACCGAGTTATGTAATGACGTGTGACGTCACTCCAGGGCTAGGTAAAGACGCTTTTGAGACATTTCGGCTCTGGTGCATGTTTGGTCCCAAGCCAACACATAGGAAACCATTCAATTTCTTGTTTTGTAATACCGATATGTGAATACTGTTTGACATATTCTACGATAATAAATAATTGAGTTGTGTATGGATGTACAAAAATTACTGTGAAAGGTGTTACAGCTATAGTTTGTTTTGGTTTGATGTAAGAAGACAAGTAAAGGCATTTTGGAAATAATAAAAATACTTCTTTTTTTTGTACAACTTACAGATCACTCGGTTCAGAAATAAATAATTTGTAGTAAATTGCATTGCATGAAAAAAGGCGTTTTCTGTGGGACGGACTATAGAACATCCACAAATTACCGGACATTGTTTACATCCCGAGTTTAGCTTGGAAAAACAAATTCGTAGCCCACAGGAAAGGACTGTATAGGATAGAATCAGCAGCGATCATGTTTTGACAAAAGACTATGATAATCACTACTTTTCTTTTCACAGTATCTGTCCTCAAACAAGTGCACTCCTCCTCCTCCCCCGGCTAGTAGTCTGGTCCGAACATCCCAACAGCCAATGGGATGGCCTAAATTCTTCTACTGCATACTCCCTCTAGTTCCAGTCACGTGACTGTAACGTCCTTCTTTTTCTGTTCGCTATCGGGTCCGTATGTCTTTTCTTTGCCTCTGCTTAGGAGTCATTTTTTTGTCGGATTTGGTTTTGTATTCACGTTTTATGGTGGAATATTTTCCTCCATTGTATTCTTTGTCTTTATTGCTTCGTTTGGTGTGTTTCACTTTGTTTTTACAAGTGTTGTTTCCAAAAGTGGAATATTTTGTGTGTGCCGGATGTCAATGTATAGGCCGCCATTTTGCAAATGGCGTCTTTTTTTACCAGCTTTGTGCATTTTCATGGTTGTTTTTCTTTCTATTTCACAGAGAGAAATTCTTATCATATCAGATACTAGTTCTCAACGTCTTGTGTGATCGTGTTTACAATGCAAGAAGTTCACTGCTGGAGACGATCCACACGATTTGTATCTGGGTTGTCTGGTTCCTTGTACCGTTGATGCGAGATGTGAAAGTTGTTCAGGACTTTCTGAGGTCGAGTTCTCTGCTTACCTGAAGGTGGTGTCAGCTAGAACTAAGAAGGTTGAGGCAGCACTTCCATCGCAGACTCGGTGGCTGATGTACTTTGCTCACTTTTGCCTTTCATGCTCCAGGAGACTATGGCTTCCATGGCAGCTACTTCTAAACCGGCGGATCCGGGATCAGGGCCGGTTCTAGTCCCTTCAATTGGCGGGTCAGTTACTTCGACTCCGACTGTGGTGATTCGTGATGACGAACGTCCTGCGGCCTCCACCCATCCTTCTAAGAAGCCTACAGGTTCCGGTAGACGTTCCACGGATTCCTCGGTTCGCTGATCTTCGCACCCGTCCCGGGACAAGGCTAAGGATTCATCTTCTCACCGGAGCCGTAACCATAGCCGATCTCCATGGCCTCCCACGGGCACCACGGACCATCGTCACCGATCTTCGGCTGAAGAGGCTTCTAAAGCTTCTGATGGTTCCAGACAGGACCGTCCACGGTCCGGATCACCTGTGGCTTCCACTACTGCCGATCGGCTTGCCTGTGCGCGAGTTATGAGGGACTTCGCAGATGAAGCTCTGGCTGCTTCCGTCATAGATGATACTGATTCCGCGGACTACATGACGATGCGGGATTGCCAGGTTGCAGTCTACGACATGTTACCGTCACTTCTGCATCTGCCTTCCAAGAAGGGGCTGACACTGATGATTGCTACTGATGTTCCACTGGAAAATGTGGTTATCCGTTCCCTGGCAGCCGGTACTTTGATATCTGAGGTGGCTACTAACTTGGACTGCACCTTTAAGGAGACGGTGTCCTTCATGGCTTTTCCAAACTGGACGCACCGTATGTATCCTGTTTTCAATATGCCTTTTAAAGATGTGGTGCCATATTTGGATGAGGATGTTCATCAACTAGGGAAGACGTCATCAGTGGAACTTACTGACAAGCAGGTTCAGAGTATGGACACAGCCGAGTGACACTGTTTATATGTCTTATCCTACCTTGATGTCTTCCTTGCGGCCATCGCTACACAGGCGAAGGACGCCTGATGCTATGCTCTGTTCCAACAGTCTGTGCAGATGTTGGCCTTCCTAACTTCATCCATAATGTCTATGTAAACTATGTTGATGCAGCACCGACGTCAAGGTTATCTCAAACGCTCCAATCTGGACTTCCAACATAAGAAACAACTTCTTTCTCACCCGTGGTCTTCGTTGAAGCTGTTTGCTGAGAAGGTTTCTGATGTCATTGCAGCTAATGACAAGGACCAGCAGTCAACAGCAACAGTTAAGGCTTTGCAACTGATCTCCATTTTGGAATGGACAAAACTTAAGACTACGTTTACATCGCAGACACTGTTTAAGCGTTGGAGGGGTTCCTTTCGTGGTTAGTCAGCTTGGCGTTTTCCAGACAGACGACCATCTGGTCCACCCGCCCGGTCCCAGGGAAGCCAGCCCGACGTTGACGCCAGGCGGCTAATCTCGGACTCCTCCGACTTTCTCGACGTTCACCCGTCCCTCATTATGACTTAGACCAACGATTTGAATTTGACGCTTCTGGTGTATCCCACGCCGGTCGGAAGATCCAATGTCGGAAGTTGACTCCACCTTTATTGGCAGAATTGGGAGACTCTTTGCAAAGACCGGGTATCGCCTGCAATTGACACTTTTGCCTCGAGAACCACTCCACTCCGTGTTGCATGTCAAGGTGCTTCAAAACTGTGAACAAGCTACTGGAGAATAGCGCCCTCTGCAGAATTCCAGAGACACACCTCACACCGGGATTCTACTCAGACATCTTTCTCGTTCTAAAGAAAGATTCTCCGGACCTGCGGATGATACACAACATGGTGTAGTTCAAATGACCATTACTTGAAACCACCTCCAGCATTCAAGATGTTAACGGCTGGCTTCGCTGGATCTGAAAAATGCGTATCTTCATGTCCCGATCCATGTCGATTACCACAGATACCTGAGGTTTGTGCTACAAGGCAGCCATTACGAGTGGACAGTCCTGCCCTTTGGGATATCCATGGCTCCATGGCTGTTCACCAGTATTACCACTCCGATGTCGCATTTCCTTCATCGCAGAGATATCTCCTTCTACCTGTATCTCGACGACTGCCTGATGAAGTGTCAGAGCTAGACACGGCTTGCTGCACACGTTGCCTTCATCATGGAGTTTCTCCTGCATCTCGGTTGGGTTATCAAAATCGAGACCTCTCAGCTGGATCCCATGCAGTCACTGCAGTTCATTGGAGCCTGCCTTCGACCAGACTTGGACCTTGTTCAGGTTCCTCTCGACTGATGGACGAAGATTCAATCCATGGTTTCCAGAGCATTAACCACTCCAATGTCCTTCCATGATTGGCAGAGGCTCTTGGGTCTCCTCACATCGGCTCAAGCTTTGACACTCGAGTTGCCTCCAGCTTCGGCGGGTGCAGATGTTCCTGAATCCGTTCATTCGTTGCAACAATCCGGACTTGATCATCAGTCTTCCAGACGACCTCCGGTCCAGTCTTCAATGGTGGCAACTCCGGTCTAATGTCTTAGACGGAGTCTCTTTGTGGCCATTCCAAGCGTCCCATCATCTGTTCGTAGATGCGTCTCTAGAAGGTTGGGGATTCCATCTCAGCAAACATCGGGGCTGTGGTCTGTAGACGAAGCAGGACTTCACATCAACCTGTTGGAGCTGTTGGCTGTCTACAACGCAATCTTTCACTGGTGCCAGACATTGATAGGAGCCTCTCTCATGATGGGGGACAGACAGCATTACTGTGGCGGCTTATATCAATTGACAGGGCGGAACACACTCCACCAGTCTTCTTCAACTGACATATCGTCTTTACGAGCTGGTCGACAGGATCCCTCTGCATCTTCGTGCACGCCACATTCCAGGGGTACTCGCCGACACTGTCTCGTCCGTCGTCTCCACAATTAACGGAATGGATGCTGCATCCGGAGGAGTTTCGATGGGTGTGCGAAAACCTGTGGACACCAAACATCGACCTCTTTGCGACATGGTTCAACCACCAGTTGAGGGTTTATGTGTCTCCGGTACCAGATCCAGATGCCCTAGATCTAGACGCCTTGGCCATCAGCTGGGATCAGATGGACACTTATGCGTTTCCGCCACCAATCCTACTTCCCAAGATGCTGCAGAGATTTCAGCAGTTCCACTGTTGACTTCTGCTCATCGCACCGATGTGGCCATCCAGGATTTGGTTTCCAGACCTCGTCAGACTTGCAGATCTGAAGCCACTACCTCTGCCAGACTGGGATCATCTGTTGCTGCATCCCACATCCAGGTTACACTATCCACAACCTCGGTTGTTCCAACTGCATGCGTGGACATTATCACCAAGGGTTTGAGGAAACAAGGTTTTTTGTCTCAAACCACAGAAGTCATTTTGAAAGCTCACAGATCGTCCACTATTGTGGCTTACAACGTCCGATGGCTTTGTTTCCACCGATGGCGTGTCCGGCAGAAGATCAGACCACAGACTATTCGAGTGCCTCGTCTGGCTGATTTTTTAATGTATTTACATACATCTTCGAAGCTGAAGGGATCATTGCGGGCTACGTTTCGGTGATCACTACTGTTCGTGATGCTGCTACCAGAACAAAGTTATCAGGCATCCCTGAGATCCACAAGATGATTAAGGGATTTAAGCTTGAAGATCAAGTTCAACATTTTCGCCCACCAAAATGGGACTTGAATCTTGTGTTACGAGTGTTGTCTACCACACCATATGAGCCTATCAAGTCATCCTCTTTGCATGATTTGACATGAAAGACAGTCTTTTTGCTGGGATTCGCCACGGCTGGTCGTGTTTCTGAGATCCATGCGCTAGATGTTGCTTTGGTCCGGTTTCACAGAGATCGCAGTGTGGTTACCTTGAGGTTGCTTATGAACTTTGTAGCTAAGAATCAGCTGCCTGTCCAAGCGCCTCGTTCGTATGTGGTTCAAGCCCTCTCCTCCATTGTTGGTCCAGCAGATGTTGAGGACTTAGCTTTGTGCCCTGTCAGAGCCCTGCATCATTACATTGAGAGGTCTAGATCTTGTCGTCAACATCGCAGTAGACTTTTCCTCTCTTGTAACCAGAGTCATTTGAAGGATATTACGAAGAATACGGTGGCCACCTGGATTCATATTATTATCCTGGGTGCCTATCAGAAAGAAGTTTTGCCTGCTCCTTCCACTACTAACCTGCATGAGTTACGTGTCACTGCACTGCAACACACCTATTCAGCACATTATCACTGGTTGTTTTTGGGCGACGGACTCCATCTTTGCCAACTACTATCTGAGGGATGTCTCCATGGAAGACGAAGGATTTCATCATCTGGGTCCTGTTGTTGCTGTGCAGACTCTGGTTGGTGAATACAAGCCGTCTTCGTCGTCGTTGAAGTGTCTGTCGGATTCTGGGCTGCACACTGAGATGTCCATTGAATCGACAGGTGAGGACTGCTTAGACTTTAGTTATTTTGCACAGTTCACCCACTGGTGCCGGAACTTTTGTCTAGATAACATTTACCCTGCACTGCATGTGGTCATATGTTGTTTCTATTGGGCTAACAGTTCTTTGGTGTACCAGACAGAAAACACTTAGGGTGCTTGTTTAGTTCAATGTTTTGACGGATGCACCCATTGTGTTGTCACTTGTTAATACTAACATTTCAATACCGTGGGAGGTTACCTAACACCTGCATCCCTATAGTGGCTACGTCTTCTCACCCTGTCAGAACCAGCGTGAGATGTGGCTTATCGACTCGTTCCATCGGTTTTTGGGTGTCGTACATGCCACTGCTGACAGATGCCACCTTTCTGGTTGGTGTTACTAACATCACCTGCATTTGTCTGACACCTACTTGCACCTGACGAGGCTCAATCTAGGAGTCTTTGTCTACCAGAGAGCAATAGCACTGAGCTTCAAGAAGGCTTGTTTCATCAGGCTCACATTTACGAGGCTCTAGGAGTGTTTGTCTACCAGAGGGCAATAGCACTGAGCTTCAAGAAGGCTTGTTTCATCAGGCTCACATTTACGAGGCTCTAGGAGTGTTTGTCTACCAGAGGGCAATAGCACTGAGCTTCAAGAAGGCTTGTTTCATCAGGCTCACATTTACGAGGCTCTAGGAGTGTTTGTCTACCAGAGGGCAATAGCACTGAGCTTCAAGAAGGCTTGTTTCATCAGGCTCACATTTACGAGGCTCTAGGAGTGTTTGTCTACCAGAGAGCAATAGCACTGAGCTTCAAGAAGGCTTGTTTCATCAGGCTCACATTTACGAGGCTCTAGGAGTGTTTGTCTACCAGAGGGCAATAGCACTGAGCTTCAAGAAGGCTTGTTTCATCAGGCTCACATTTACGAGGCTCTAGGAGTGTTTGTCTACCAGAGGGCAATAGCACTGAGCTTCAAGAAGGCTTGTTTCATCAGGCTCACATTTACGAGGCTCTAGGAGTGTTTGTCTACCAGAGGGCAATAGCACTGAGCTTCAAGAAGGCTTGTTTCATAGGGCTCACATTTTGAGAAAACCATTTCATATTTGTATGGTTTGAAGTGTGTTGCACCAGTTGGATTAGACTTAGAAATGTGATGTGTTGAAAGTGCTTGATACTATGTTTGATATTTGGTGCAAATTTTAGTCTTGCATAAAATAGTAATTTTTTCACATCTACATGTAGATGTAGTCACATGAAATTTGTTTCGTGGTGTTCACCTCTACATCAAGGCCTGAAATGTTAAATTACCTGGAGAACAGTAACTGGTTATATTTCTGAATAGTTGAAGTGTTCTAAACTATCACTTACCATGCCGGTTCCATTGAATGTGCTATTACATATATAAATATTATTATTGTAAAATTCTGGCACATGCCAAATAGTCACATCAAGCCACTGTGAGGAAAACATTGTATCATGTACATGTATGTACAGAAAAAGTAAAGTTTGTTTTATTTAACGACACCACTAGAGCACATTGATTTTTTTATCTTATCATCTGCTATTGGACGTCAAACATATGGTCATTCTGACACTGTTTTT